>NC_134236.1:137729812-138032842 GCF_965152275.1 Natator depressus
GGGAGGGGTGTAATGTTTTGTTAAGGACATAAGGGCAGCCTCTCAGCAGTTAAAGTTGCAGTCACTGTGCCATTATCTGAAATCATCATGCTTTCAAATCTTTAGGGTCAAGCCTTATCAACAGCTAGACCATTTCTGGAAAATAATTACTGAGACGTGACTTTTTGAAATTTTTGCAAAGTGCCCAATTTTTTGTCCCTGTATCCATACAATGAAATCACTTTAAACCCCAACACCTAAAAAGTAGGTGTGGTTCCTGGAGACGATGCTTTTGAAGGGCAGATATAATAACCCATTTACGATATTAACTTTATATGAAAACTGGACTGAGTTATGTCAATGAAGCAGATGGAGAAAAAAACATAAAGAATATTTGCATTTTCAACCTCTGAACAAGCCATATCAAAAATGAAAGGAATTTCAGTTTCTAGTGGAAATTAAACCTCACCCTGTATTCCCTACCAGAGTACTGCATTGATTTAAGCTTGAGACACTGGATAAAAGTTACGTAGGAAGTTGTGGCCAAGGTTGAACTATAATGCTCATGTCTAAGATGATCCCCTGGACCATCATGCCTCATACAAATTAGTTCAACCTCTGTACTTAAGTCAACAGTAAAATGGTGATAAATAACCCTCCCCTGCATTTGTAAAGTGCTTTGCTTATAGAGATGAATAAGCAGTGGGTGATACACAATAGTATTAGCTGTATTTTTCAGAAGAGGTCTTTAGGGCACAGCACAGAGCAGTTAAGTGATGTGGTTGGTAGGTGCTGTTACTTAATGGGCTATACATTGGCTGTAGTACCAAAAAGTGTGGGTTCCAAATGTATAAATAATTTAATTTCTTTTTTAAAAAGCCCACATAAACAAAACTTTTGTTCGTTGCTAACGAGGAGGATACTCTACATAGAATCATAGAAGATTAGGGTTGGAAGAGACCTCAGGAGGTCATCTAGTCCAATCCCCTGATGTATACATCTATATGCATTTTGCTTAAATAATTTTATACCTCAACATACATTTGTTCAGGTTAATTTTTACTTTTTGTTATGTTAGAAACTGGTGAATAACCCATTTCTTAATTACTAGATAATTTTTGACTCATGATTTGTGTCAATCTGCATTTGGATGGAAATTGGAATTCAATTAAAATGCACAAAAATGTTTAAACTCTTTTTGGATTAATGAAATACAACTATCTCAGAAGTGCTGGATACATATGGAGGGAGGGAAGGTAAGTTTAAGTATGTTTTAAATGCAAAAATTGTTTTAGTAAACAAAGGAAGTGTTAACTGTAGTTAGTGAGTTGATGGATTGTTTCTGGTCACCATGAGCCAGGTTTTCCAAGGTATTTGGGAGCCTCAGGATGCAAATAGGCACCTAGTGGAATTGCAAAAGTGCCTAAGCAGGTTAGGTTAGTTTTAGAATTGGTAAAGCTCATCCTCTCCCACCTGGTGGTGGTTCATATATTGAAAGAGGAAAACACGTTTTCTTGCTTTTTCAACTCCCAGTTGGTTTCTCAGTTATAAATAAACTAGTCCAAATGAGGAAAACATTCTCTCTGCACCTGTCAGTTAAACTGAAAGCAAAAGTAACGAAGCCAAAAGCTTTTCTCCACAAAAGAAACAAAGTACTTACAATTGGGAAAAATGGAAAGACCCGTATATGTTCCATTGTGAAGACTGAAAAACACATAGATACTTAGTGTACAGCGCTACATATTTGTAAAACTTGAGTTAATCTCAGTAGTTATGTTTTATCCTGTTTCTGTATATAATACAAAACAAAGCATCCTTTAACGCATCAAAACTTGAGGAGTGCTCATTGATGCAACATATATTTTATTGTATTTTAATATTGTAAATGTAGGCCTTAACTTCAAATTTAACTTTAAACAGGTTTATTTTTAAAAAGAAATATATATAATTTGTACAAATATGTGATTTTAATTAAAAATCTGCTTTTTTTTTGGTATCATCCATTTTTTAGAAACCCTGCTAGATATTTACAATGGAGCCATGTGGTTTCAAGTTAATGGCTTTGCTAAAATTAATGCTACTTTTTGATACAAAGTCACAACGTCTCTTCAGGCACACGTTATATTCACAAATGGTTTCAATCATTTGGAGTTGTCTGGTACTTCCTGCTACTGTTTTGTTGACCTTAGCAGAAAGCATATACCTAAGGATAACGGTCCCCACCCTGAAGCCTAATGTATGATATTAGCGGAGATGAGCCTGAATCAAAACTCTGATCCCCTGCGGCCTGGTCTGCAGTTAAAACTTAGATTGACATAGCTATGGCATTATGGGATATGAAAAATCCACACTCCTGCAGATCGTATTTCTGCCAACCTAACCCTTGGTATAGACACCGCTCAGTTGATGGAAGAATGCTTCCATCTTGACCGAGCTACCATCATTTGGGGAGGTGGAGTTCCTACAGTGATGGAAAAACCCCTTCCATCGCTGTACTCTGCGTTAACACAAATGCACCATAGCTATGCCTGTATACCACCTGTAGTGTAGACGTGACCTAACTTTGGGGAAGTTGAGGTTTGAATCTAAGCTTTGTGGCTCGGGCCCATCTCTGGTCATTCTGGTGATTCCTGCAGAGTAGTGTAAACAGTTTGGGAAGGGAAATTGTTGTCTTGTGATTAATTGTTGTCTTGTGAGGAAGGAACTGCTAGTCTTCTCAATGCCTTCAGTAGGGTTTTTTCAAGCAAATTTCTCTTCATCAGGGCCTCATAACACCTTATAATACATTCTCGTTCCAAAGGCTAAAAATGTCAAGCTGTTAGAGGATCAACATTTCTCCTTAGTTTCTGTCCTCAGTTCTCTTTTTCTTGCTAAAAGACATGCCTTTTGAGGGTACAAGTCCTTCTTGGTTAAGGTGATCAACTGGAACACCTGCATTTTAAAATACTCCATCATCCTAAAGCTGTATATCATAGCAGTGAGACAGGAGATGATACTGGGTACTCCTATAGCTCCTCAGATGTGTAACCCTCACAGCACAAATCTTTCTGGAGCTTCTTTTTTACCAAATGAAATACTATCAAAGGGATTTTGAATGCTAGACTAGAGAAGCAAACTAAACATATCAGTTTTCCAGATTAATGTGTTGTTAAAATATAGGATGATAGAATTTAATTAAATATTTGTGTACACTTGATGAGTAAAAGCTGCTTATTTTCTGAGTTCTGTTCCTTGGGGACAGGCTGATGGGTAAACTCTCACGTAGTTTATTAATATGGAAGTGGAAGTAGCAAGGCATGGACGGCAAGACTGAAAGGATTCCGATTGACAACCAGCAGAGACTCACTAAGGCCTCTAAAGTGGGATCATTCTGCCACTGTGAAAGTTCAAGTCCCCGAGCAGCCGCAGAAGGACCTTCCTCTCCTCCCCCCCAACACTTGTTACTTCCAAAGCTCACAGGGGAGCACCATCTCCTATATACACATCAGTTCCAAAGTTAGCGGGGGAGGGATAGCTCAGTGGTTTGAGCATTGGCCTGCTAAACCCAGTGTTGTGAGTTCAATCCTTGAGGGAGCCGTTTAGAGATCTGGGGCAAAAGTTGGGGATTGGTACTGCTTTGAGCAGGGGGTTGGACTAGATGATCTCCTGAGGTCCCTTCCAACCCTGATATTCTATGATTCAAGTTGGGGAACAACATGTTTTCAAGACTTCTGACCTGTCCCCTCCCTATTGACTTCCATCAGAGTCAAAGAGCAAGGCTTGTAGTGTTTAAAGTATCCAGCACTAAACTGTGTGTGTGTTTGTATGAGAGAGAGAGAGTGTTAAAGCAACTGGAATTGGCAGGGTCTCAAAAATATGTTCTTGGTCACAAAATGAAGGGTACTTTCAGATAAAATTATGAATTGTCCGTAGTTCAGAGAGGATAACTGGCTCATGAGGACCACTTTTTTTTTAACCTAGCAAAAAACTCAGTAGTGCAATAAAGAAAATCTCAGGATCTGTGGCCTGTAGGCACATAAGAGGGACTAGCAATGCCATGTGTGGTGATGATACATTATCTTTCCTTTGATCTGCACTACAGAAGTTAATTGTGACCCAATACTCAACACAATTAATATTAACAAGAGGGAAGGAATACAAGCCAGAAAAGGGAAAGAACAGGTTGAAGAATATTTACATAAGTTAGGTGTATTCAGGTTGGCAGGGCCTGATGAAATTCAGTCTAGAGTGCTCAAGTAACTAGCTGACACAAACTTAGAACTGTTGGCAATTATCATCAAGAACTCATGGAGGATAGGTGAGCTCGCAGAGGACTGGAGAAGAGACAACGAAGTACCTGTCTTTAAAAGGCTGACCAAAAAGGGTGACCAGAGAATTATAGATCAATTAAGGTATCTTCAATATCTGTAAAAGTACAGGAACAAATTATTGAACAATCAGTTTGTAGGCACCTGGAGGATAATAGGGTTGTGAGGAATAGCCAGCATGGACTTTTCAAGAACATATTATGGCAAACCAACCTAATTTTCTTCTTTGACAGGGTTACTGGCCGATTGGATGGGGGGAAGCAGTAGATGTGTAATATTATGATTTTAGAAAGGCTGTTGACACAGTGGCATGTGACATTTTCATATGGAAACTAGAGAAATGCAATCGAGATTAAATTACTGTAACATGGGTGCATAACAGGTTGAAAAACTATAGTCAGAATAGTTACCAATGATTTGCTGTCCAAGTGAGAGGGCGTATCTAGTGGGATCCCACAGAGATCTGTCCTAGGCCCAGGACCATTCATTATTTTCATTAATGACTCGAACAATGGAGTGGAAAGTATGCTTATAA
This sequence comes from Natator depressus, assembly GCF_965152275.1. Taxonomy (NCBI): domain Eukaryota; kingdom Metazoa; phylum Chordata; order Testudines; family Cheloniidae; genus Natator; species Natator depressus. The sequence goes on from NC_134236.1 coordinate 137,734,634, forward strand.
AATCTGCAGCTGGGACGGTTTGCAAGCACTTTGGAGGATAAGATTAGAATTCAAAATGACCTTGACAAATTGGAAAACTGGTCTGAAATTCAATAAAGACAAGTGCACAGTACTAATTTAGGAAGAAAAAATCAGCAGCAAAATGGGGAATATCTGGCTAGGCAGTAGTCCAGTTCTGCCCACCTCACTTTAGGAAAGATGTGGGCAAAGTGGGGAGAGTGTCCAGAGGACAGCTACAAAAATTATAATAGGTGTAGAAAACCTGATCTAGAAGGAAAGGTTAAAAAAACCTGACATCCTTAGCCTTGAAGAAAGAAGACTGAGCTGGGACCTGTTAAGCCTTCAAATATATTAAGGGCTGTTATTAAGAGGACAGTGATCAATTATTCTCCATGTCCACTGATGGTAGGACAAAAAAGTAATGGGCTTAATCTGCAGCAAAGGAGATATAGATAGTTAAGTACTGGAAGGTATTACCAAGAGAGGTTGTAGAATTCCCATCAGTAAGTTGAACAAACACTTGTCAGGGATTAGGGATACGTGGTCCTGCTTCAGAGTGGGGCATGGACTAGCTTTGTTCAGCTCTATATTTCTTGGATTCTCTGAAAATTAATGCATAGGTGCTGAAGGTCAATGCTAATAGCCATAGCTCCTGCAGCCAGTTGCTTACATCAATTTATTGGGTTTCCTTCTATAAAAAAGTGTGTCTAGCCCTTATGGCTGTGCAGAAAAACTTGAATATGAGACCTTAGCATAGCTGATGCAGTGTGATATCTGCAGGCAGCCTGAAAGAATTAGTCTGAGAGGTGTGAAGTGCCCTATTTGTGTCTATAACTGCAAACTTACTGATCTGGGGTCTCTTGCCAACAGCACTTGAGAAGAGGATTGTGGGTGCAGCAAAAAGAGAAGAGAGTGGTAGGCCTGGTTTACTCAAGTAGATGCACCTTAGCATCTGGGATCTAAGTATTTATTGAGTGGGTCACCTGATACCATTCCTGATGCCCTGAGGGGGAGCGAAACACTCCTGCTGGTCGTGGAGGAGAGAAGGGGGTGGGCATTTGCTGCTCCTGTAGTTCTGCAATAATTGGGTAGGGACCTCTGCTGCAGTCATTCCAAGTGTGGGAAACAGGGTCATGACACAATGGAAAAGCCCTGTGTGGTTGTGTGTGCACGTCCATGGTGTGCATTGAGCCTAGATTGCCTTAATACAGCTATGGAAACATCTGATGAACCTCCTAGGGATAATATTTTATGTCAAAACCTGATTTCCTGGCCCCAATATCATGAGAGATCCCTTCAACAACTTCTCCTTGGGGCAGGGATAGACAATGAGAGTCTAGAAAGCTACATGTGCTCTGCCACTCCCAAATCAATCAGGAATCACTTGACTGAAGCCTTAAACAGAATGAACACTGTCAGAGAAACCTCATCTAAGACTCAAATGGATTCTGCTTTCTAAATAAAGGAGGACTTCCAGGTAGGGAAATCCACAGTGCCGGGTATTGCACAGTAGTCTACATCCTAGAGAAAAAGGCTGTCAAATTACCCTTGACAAACCTTATCCCCCTCTCCCAAAAGTGCTGGGGTACACTACACATGTACAATACTGCTGTTGTATTGTTTGTAATCAGAAAGGTAGCCAAGAACCAAGCCTGCTGTTGAAAAAGACAATTGATCTCTTTGCTCAGGCAGAGAATATCTTATCCATTGGCACCTTTCATGTTCAAAAGACTACTGGGAGGCTGACTGTTTTGAACAGAACAGATCCTGTGCCTATGGGAACAATCCCTGACATTCCAACTGGGTGGGGAGCATTGGGACATGTGGCATTGGATCTCTTCAACGTCAAGTGGTCTTCAAAGAAATTTTACCTGGAGGACTAATTCTTATGGCTCCATGTTGACTGCCAAAGTTGGATACTATAAATCATCTATTTAGAGTCCCAGTGTTCTCCTTCCGCGCTTGTTAATGCAGGACACATTGAGGTACTCAAGTCCTGCTTGTCTTTTGGTTTTGGTCCTTCATGGGAGGGGAGGATGCTAAGAATGGTTGTGTGTCGAAGTGTTGGTTGGTTCCCCTGTTGTCTTCCAGTTCCCATAATATTATATGTTAAGATATGAACGCTTTTTCCTCCTAGGGTAAAGATAAGTACTTTGGAGTTAAACTTACTTCTTTCCCCTGTATGTTATACTTTTGTCAGGAGTTACAAACACATATTAAAAATCGTCATGAAACCAAAAAGAAAAATTCCACCCAATAATGCAGCACTATAGTTAGGAAAATTAATTGTAGCATTGCAGTGAATATAGAAAGATTTGCGACCTATGAAATATCTCTCCACTTATCAGGAATATTCAAAAAATAACCACACACCCTAATACAGGGTCATCCAAGGAACTAAAGTTGAGAAAAAAATGAGATTTACATGTGATTGCAGTGGGTTATTTTTTAAGATACAGTGAGATTCATTATACTCCAGGAAAAAATACCATAGTTGTTTGTTCATGTATTGTTATGTGTTTCTTATATGATACTTGCATTTAAATCAGTTCAATAATTATTTTTGTTGTTCCATTCCTTTTTCAAAATCCTGAATAAAAGTTAAGTTTCAGAGTAGCAGTCAAGTTAGTCTGTATCCGTAAAAAGAAAAGGAGTACTTGTGGCACCTTAGAGACTAACCAATTTATTAGAGCATAAGCATCCGATGAAGTGAGCTGTAGCTCACGAAAGCTTATGCTCTAATAAATTTGTTAGTCTCTAAGGTGCCACAAATAAAAGTTAATAACACTAAACAATATGAACCCCTTTCATTTAGTTAAAAATACAATATATGTAGCTATAGATCAAATTGCGTTCATTTGCAACCCAACTGATTTTTGAATGAGAAATACCACTTAAAAGGGAAATACTTTGATCTTGGAGGTTTTATAAACAGCCAAAAGCAAAATAAAAGGGAGAGGAGGGCAGGAAGAAAAAGCATTGTCTCAATACATACTTGAATAAATAAATGTTTTGCAGATTACTAATAGTCAATAATTTTATTTGGAGAATTCAGAGATGTTCTGTTTTGAATCAAACATATTTACACTTAAAATGACTCCACAAATTAAGTAGTGTTACCATGAACAGATGCTAAAAAGTAAAGTTAAAAAGAAGTGATGTTACAAGGGCATAATTATTTGTAAAGCCTAATTGTCTAGCTTTTGAATAAACACTTTTTAATTTCTTTGTTTGCTTGTTTTTTCCAGAGAGCGCAATCAGATGAACTGGAAAAAATAGAAAAGCACGGCAAATCATCCAAAGAGAGGGAGAATGCCAAATCTTTGGACAAACCTGAACAGTAAGGACACTGTCTTCAACAGAACAAGTTACCTGGGAGATGTATATGCTGCATTCTTTAGGGAAACTTAATTTGCTCTAGTAACCTAACTGGAAGTGTTAGGAAGACGCAAATAGAAGTGAAAAACCTTCACTAACTAAACTAAATCATTTTCTTTAATCATTCCTCCAGGTTTCTTTATGAACTCTCACTAATCCCCAACTTTTCAGAACGAGTATTTTGTATCCTGTTCCAATCAACATTTTCAGAAACCATTTGCTCTATCCGTCGCAAACTTGAATTGCTACAGAAACTGTGTGAGGTGGGTTGTGGTCCATATAAAGGTAGAGCTAGATTTTCTGATATTTAATCTTTCTTGTTCAGCTGTACTCATATTTCAAAAGTTTTCTTTTATTTACTTTAAGCACTCATTAAATTTGAGGGATAGCAGTCCTGCAGAATGGAACATTTTATGATTGTACTCCAAGATCAAAGCAAATTTTAAAATTGGCTTTCGCTGCTGAACTATAACATCACGAGTTTGCAGCCAATACACATCAGCCTCTAGAGAATACTGTAACTTCTGCTTTTGCCAAAGCAAAAATCTTCTGTCTTCATAGTTACTGTCTCACTTCTTGCACTTTCCAAACGAATGCCATTTTAGCTCATTTTAAGTGCATGCTTTGATTCTGAATGTGTCTGTTCAACAGATCTGAAATAGCTGATCTAAACGAGCTGCCTCCTTAACAACAGATAAAAGGTCACATACTTAAATTAATACTATGCAAATTTCTTAAACCTCTTATTAAAGAAAAATAATGCCAATTCTGCTGTTTGTGATGTGTCTTGAAAAGGTTGGTGTAAAATTAGTACTAAATCAATAGCTTTGTTGAAGTAATGCAGAGTTAGTTTTTCATAGCCTAATGCTTGTAAGAAACATTTAAACATACTTAGGATAAATTTAATCTTTATACAATGGGCATTTTAAAAAATAATTTCTTCTTCCTATTAGAAATGTGTGTTCCCTAAGGCCCCAGTCCTGCAAGTTGCCTTGTGCCATATATTTATTGTTTTTGCAAAACTGATGGCAGGATCAGAGACCAAAGTAAATGCACCGCTAGGGAATACCATGGTCTGCTAAGAAAGTACTGATCCTCCTTCTGAATGGTCAATCTGTTGTTATACCTCATACTCTCTTTTTGCATAAATAGGACCCTACCAAATTCATGGCTGTGAAAAACACGTCACTGACTGTGAAATCTGGTCTCCCCCGTGAAATCTGTATAGTATAGGGTAAAAGTACACACAAGACCAGATTTCACGGGGGAGACCAGCGTTTCTCAAACTGGAGGTCCCCAACAAGAGGGGGGGAGTGCAAGGTAATTGTAAAGGGGTTGCAGTATTTCCACCCTTACTTTGGCGCTGCCTTTAGAGCTGAGTGGCTGGAGAGCGGTGGCTGCTGGCCAGGCACCCAGCTCTGAAGGCAGTGCCCCGTCAGCAGCAGTGCAGATATAAAGGTGGCAATATCATACCATGCCCTCTGACTTCGGCACTCCATTGCCTCAGGAACCCTACAGTTACAACACCATGAAATTTCAGATTTAAATATGAAATTATTAAATTTACAGTTTTTAAAATCCTATGACCGTTAAATTGACCCAAATGGACCGTGAATTTGGTAGGGCCCTATGCATAAAGCATGTAGTAACTTGAAACCTACAAATACCATTTTTCCCTCAAATACCCATTTTGAGAGTAATCAGGTGTGCTAAAATTAGAGTGAATTTAATTTGCTGAAAATTGTCATTATTGCGTTAGATTTGAGTGTCCCTGATATGTGTTTGATGTTCTCCAAAATTATAGCTACAGTGTAAAATGCAACATCAAACTGCAATATAAAGCTTGTAATTAATCCGTTAATTACTGATATCCATACTTACTTAATTTTTTTCTTTGACTTATTAAGGATTTCAACTGAGATTTTACGTTTTTATATATAAATATCCTGTTTTACAGACATTGAAAAGTGGGTCAGGAGTTATGCAGGTTCTGGGTTTGGTTCTCGCATTTGGAAATTACATGAATGGTGGAAACAGGACACGGGGACAGGCAGATGGGTTTGGATTGGACATTCTTCCAAAGCTGAAAGATGTTAAGAGCAGTGTAAGTATATTGACTGTAGGACAATATTCCATTCTTTACTAACAGAGTGCTGCTTTATCGCTCTTCTCTTAATAAATGTTTACCAGATCTCATATAAAGTTAAAGCTAGTATCAGACAGAAATATTTATCTGTGGATACAACTTTGATTGCACTTATAGAGTGAATTTATTTGTAGAACAATTTGGAAATGAATCTGCCTTCTCTATGGCTATTAAACTGATGAACAAATCAGTGTCTTAAATTAGAAATTGTCTTACTCCCTAACTTAGTGTATATTTGAATTTCCATATGCTGCATATTTATGGTTTTTATTTTCAGTGAGTGTTTCCTTCAATATAATTAATTTTACTCTTTAAAACTATATATGTTTCAGAAGTGGAAACTGTTGTAACAAAAAACAGTTCTAGTAAATACTGATTTTGGAGTATTTGGGAGAGAGAAAATAGTGAAAAATGACTGAGTAGGTGTTATAATTACCATATAAAATACCTAATACTGGGAGCCCTAACATCTAAAATGTGATGTGTTTCCTATACTAACCCAAGTTTCATCATATGAATCTGCCAGGCCTGTATATACAATACAGAGAGTCACTGGGCTGTGGAACAGTTTCATGAAAGAAATGGTAGTGATGGTAAATATCCTATTATTAAAGCTGCCTAGCATAGCCATTTGGGTGAAAATGGTAAGCAAGGCAAAGGCACTATACACCCACGGTTATGGCACTGACTCCTGGAGTGAGCTGATTATATCAGAAACTCAGCTTTCATTTAGGAAAGCAAAGTAAGTTTCAAGCCTTCCTGGTTGTGAAGAAAAGCTTGAAAATATGACCTGAGTATAAATGTGATCCGATGTAATGTATGCAGAGAGACTGAAATATTTTTTCATTTAAGGCCACAACTCAGCAAAGTAGTTAAGCATCTTTTTGGCTTTAAGTACTTCCTTAAGGCCATCCCTATTCAGCAAAGGACTTAAGGGTGTGTTTTGCTTTTAACAGCATCATTCAGTAAGGAATATTAGCTTCCATTCAGAATTCCCTTGCTCTTCTAGAATAAAGGTGATTTAATTGTAGCTTTAAAAAAAAAAAAGTTAATAGACCCTACTATACTTTAAATATGACATAGCAACACAATACAATTTAACTTTTATTATTTTGTTTTTTCTACACAGGATAATAGCAGAAGTCTTCTATCATATATTGTCTCATATTATTTGCGTAATTTTGATGAGGTGAGTGAGTTACCTTTGCCAGTTTAAATAAAATTACATAAACTAATTATTAAAACTTGTATTACCTTATATTGGTTAAGACTACTTTAATCTGTATGTTGTTATTCATAAGTAATACTTGTGCTAACTGTCCACTATCTGTTTTAATAAGTAAAATTTTAATAAGTGCTAGTTATTTAAAATTTATACCTTTAAAAATAAAGGTAAAGTAAATGTTCATTTATATTTTTGTCAGGATGCTGGAAAAGAGCAATGCATCTTTCCTCTTCCAGAGCCACAGGACCTCTTTCAGGCTTCACAAATGAAATTTGAAGACTTTCAAAAAGATCTTCGCAAACTAAAAAAAGATTTGCGAGGTACTGTAACTAGATCAGACTACAGATATGTCAATAACATATAGCTCTATTTCACTTTTTGTATAATTTCTGGAAACTTGCTGATCTGTAAAATACATTATGAAAGGTAGATCTTACCTCCTACGTTTTGCCTTTGTATCCTTGACTTGATTAACTCTACTGGTTGGTGTTTTTAGAGCGAGTGATCAGCATATGTTATAGCCGTGGTATCAAGATTTTTAAATGAATTGCATGTCAGGAAGATGTTCAGATGCAGTTCTGAGTATTGCTGAGGAGTAAAGGTGAAGCAGCATAAACTAGCTGCCCCAGTTTCCCTGGAGACAACCCCTGCCCCCAGTTCAGCCTTGTGAAGTGAGTTCATACAGTAGCTTTTGCAGTTTGCAAATGATTATCTGGTGGATATTGTCTGATCTCGATACCCAAGAATGAAGGCATATAGACGCTGATTCAGAATGGTTCTTGAAGTTAGGTGCAGGTTTAAGTACTTCATAGATTCATAGATACTAGGGTCAGAAGGGACCATTATGATCATCTAGTCTGACCTCTTGCACAGAATTTCACCCACCCACTCCTGCGAAAAACCTCTCACCTATGTCTGAGCTATTGAAGTTCTCAAATTGTGGTTTAAAGACTTCAAGGAGCAGAGAATCCTCCAGCAAGTGACCCGTGCCCCATGCTACAGAGGAAGGCGAAAAACCTCCAGGGCCTCTTCCAATCTTTCCTGGAGGAAAATTCCTTCCCGACCCCAAATATGGCAATCAGCTAAACCCTGAGCATATGGACAAGATTCACCAGCCAGATACTACAGAAAATTCTTTCCTGGGTAACTCAGATCCCACCCCATCTAATATCCTATCACAGGCCATTGGGCCTATTTACCATGAATATTTAATTACCAAAACCCATGTTATCCCATCATACCATCTCTTCCATAAACTTATCGAGTTTAATCTTAAAGCCAGATAGATCTTTTGCCCCCACTGCTTCCCTTGGAAGGCTATTCCAAAACTTCACTCCTCTGATGGTTAGAAACCTTAGTCTAATTTCTAGTCTAAACTTCCTGGTGGCCAGTTTATATCCATTTGTTCTTGTGTCCACATTGGTACTGAGCTTAAATAATTCCTCTTCCTCTCCGGTATTTATCTCTCCGATATATTTATCGAGAGCAATCCTATCTCCCCTCAACCTTCTTTTAGTTAGGCTAAACAAGCCAAGCTCCTTGAGTCTCCTTTCATAAGGCAAGTTTTCCATTCCTCAGATCATCCTAGTAGCCCTTCTCTGTACCTGTTCCAATTTGAATTCATCCTTCTTAAACATGGGAGACCAGAACTGCACACAGTATTCCAGGTGAGGTCTCACCAGTGCCTTGTATAATGGTACTAAAACCTCATTATCCTTACTGGAAATACCTCTCCTGATGCATCCCAAGACCGCATTAGCTTGTTTCACAGCCACATCACATTGGCGGCTCATAGTCATCCTATGATCAACCAATACTCCAAGGTCCTTCTCCTCCTCTGTTACTTCTATTGATGCATCCCCAGCTTGTAACTAAAATTCTTGTTATTAATCCCTAAATGCATGACCTTACACTTCTCACTATTAAATTTCATCCTATTACTATTACTCCAGTTTACAAGGTCATCCAGATCCTCCTGTATGATATCCCTGTCCTTCTCTAAATTGGCAATACCTCCCAGTTTTGTATCATCCGCAAACTTTATTAGCACACTCCCATTAGGGTCATAATTCCTCATATGTCACCATGAGAAATTTTCAAAAGCTGTTTTCTTTGCATTGACAAAAGCTGAAATATCTTTACATTAAGAGTGAAATTTGCACCATCCATATGGAGTTATTGAGCCTTGTGTGGGGGAATTAAGCACGGGTTATATGGGGATGGAAATTATATTTCTTCCTCAACCTACCATGGGGCTGCAGCCTGATTACTCTAGTGCCATTGCTTCAGCCCCTAAACTGGAATAGTGACTGCTCAGTTTGTTAGGGCTACTGAATCCATGTAGCTACATCTTCCATGATCTCTCCTGCACACTTCTCTTAGCAATAGCCAATTTGGGACCAGTGTAGGAGCTCTTCCAGGTCCTATATAGAGGAACCCACTCAAAACCAATCCACAGTCCTTCACAGCTTTACTGCAGGTCTTGAATGGTGCAGAATGCCTTATGCTGGCCCTCCGCACCATGGGAGAATGTCAACCTTGGTGCAAAAACTAGTGTTAATACAACATTAAAATTACAAGTTCAAGCACTCACAAGTCAGGAAATTCCAACAGTTAAAGTTGCTCTAGGTATGTTAAGCTCACCACCTTGGACACTTTATGCATTATCTGGAATAAATTAGTGCATTTAAGGTTTTCAATGGGGCAAAGTTAACCATGTCCGAATGCTGTTTTTAAAATGTAATATAACTTTTAACTGAAAAAAAAAGAGAAAATGAATGTGGCTTCAATTGCCTTTCTTATAACTATTTATTTAGCTCATGCTTTATTCAAGCATTGCTGATTTTCCAATGGATCTTATAAATTCCTTAAACTAGCAAGTTCCTACCTAAATAGCTGAACACTTAGGGCTTGAATCTGCAAGGTGAAGACCGTCTCCTGACACAGTACTTCTCTGCATTTGACATCAGTGATAGCTGACAAAACTCAAGAGGTGTTCAGTACCTTGAAATATCAGACCCTTAAGTAGCTGTGTGCACATGCATTCATGTTTAAGTGCAAGGTTGTAGACTCTTAGTGAAATTCTTACCCCATTGCAGTCGATGGCAAATCTCCTATTGACTTCAGTAGGGTCAGAATTTCACCTTTATTTTTTTTTTTTTAACTGCAAGTCAGAAACTTTCAATCACTCATAACTTTGTTCGAATTGAAAACAGTCTTTGTTGTACCAAAGGCACCAGTCCATTTCACTTTTAAAAAATACGGTGTCCATATTCAAAAAGTATGTTAAAATTTTATTACAATGGGCTTTTTTCTTACCCTCCTAAAATTAAAAAAAAAAAAAAGAAGAAGAAAAAATTTACCTTTTTGAATAGAGATCAGTCATGGGAAACCTCAGTCCAATAGGTTTGTTTCAGAATGAGATTGTAATAAAGGCTTAAAATGGAAACCTTTGTAACCATAAGTCTAGCAGCTGATTCCAGCAATTGCTATATTTTCCAATCTAAATATGTAAGTAACACACAGAGAGACATGCAGACTTAAAGCCATCTTTGATTTGTTTTAGATGATTTCTGTGAAATGCTAATTCACAGTGATCAGCTTGGATGCTTGCTTGTATCAAAGGGGTAGGTTTTTTGAGATGCTTCAAGGGAAAAAAACACTCGTGATTTCCATATCTTTATGCCTTTCCCATTATGACTGCATAGGCTTTTGTCTATGTTTAAGTTTATGAATTGTATGCCTTGCGGTTTGCAAATATTAGTGAAGAAAACCTGTTCCAAGAGTTTAATTAGTCTAAAAGTGTCAATCTAAAAGAATTTCGGAAAAGTAAGTTGGATGCCTGCTGCCTTCTTGCTTGGAACAGAGATTTCAGTTACAAAATGGTAAAAAATGAGGAATTAAAGATATACACAAATTACAGTGTACCAGTGTACACCATACATTATTAAACTCACAGGCAGTTTATTTCTGATGTTCTTGTTTAAAAAGAATATATGGTGGGGAGTAATGTGTTATGTACTAGACATTTTAATAAACAGAAGACTGAAGAACAGCTAGGTATTTTATTAATATACCTACTGAATTTGTCTCCATCAATTGCCCCCAGATTTCTCAGCTCTCCAGGATTCTCAATTTAGCCTTTCTGAGTTCGGTGACATATAGTTTGCTAAGCAACCTGATCTGCTTTTGATCTCTCCTGGCTGTCAGCAGCCCTCCTTCATGCAGTCATGCCAAGTAATGACTTCTGTTCTTATGTCATTCCACAAGAGAAATTTTAGCACTCGCCACATGACATAAATCAACTGACCATGTAAAGAGAGTCAGGCAGCTAAGGTCACAGAAACAATGGAAGAAGATTTTTTGATGCAAAGGTTTCTGCATGGTGCATATCTACTATTTAGGATTATCAAAGTAATTTTCTAGATGTGAAAGGGTATTTTTGTTTCCATTACTACACGGATTTTGAAATCTACCTTTTAGGTGAATCAAAGACTTTCACTGGAAGTAAAAAGGGGCAGGGTCTCCACTGATACCTGGCATCTGTGGTATAGTACTCATCAGAAACTACACCAAATTCTAGCCATCAGAGTGATGGAGATTGGAGGAGAGGAAGGTGAGGAAGAGAACGTAGAAAACTGGACTTGGATTCAGGGCAGGGAAGAGGTAAAACACTAAAAAGGCAATAAGAAGTATAGTGTTTTCCACTGAATGCATCTGATGAAGTGAGCTGTAGCTCACGAAAGCTTATGCTCAAATAAATTTGTTAGTCTCTAAGGTGCCACAAGTCCTCCTTTTCTTTTAGTGTTTCTGAAGCACTTCTTATGGTGAGTTTAAACCATCTGGAAATGGCTCTTGGAATATGTTGTCATGGGAGCTCTACAATAGTAAATTAATTCACAAGCATAAAATTCATCAGTTGTAATGTATTGCCCAACTTCCACTAAAGTTCCAGTGAAATAGAATTAAAAACACAAGGTTAGATTTATTTTCTGCCTAACTAGTAAAAATGTAAAAGAACCCAACCAAGTATAGTATGAACAGACTGATCTAAAATCCTGAATCTGCCAGAGCTTGTTTGCGTGTCATGATGGGTAGTACTATTATCATATTCAGTTGACAACCATGGACATTATAAATTAACAAGGTAATTGTGGTGATGTAAACAATATGCTTTTTAGTGCTATTTTGTATGTATTCTGAGAATATACGATTCGCTGAATAATCCTGCATTTGCATGGGGATAGACTAGATTACCCAGTCAGTCTCTCCCATCTCTGAATTATGTGACTGAAAAATGTTTATAAGAATACTTAGCACTTGTGCAGAATGTCATATTTTCAAAGTACTTTCCAAAAAAGCTTCAGCAACCCCGAGAGGTATACAAATATTCCTGATTTACCACATCTACAATTTTCTTCTGCTTTTACCTGGAACTATAAGCCTCTGCTCTTGTGTCTATGATTTGACACATGGAGAACCAAATTCACAATTTGCAAAGCAAGCACCATTCATGAGTGGTGATGAATTAGGTCAAAAGAGCAGTAATATCATGTACTCAGAGGTTAATGTCCAAAAGCACATTACCCTCATCTGTACTTGAATGTCATCCTCATTCCTGCAAATCCCTATTTGTCCCAATTTTCAGCCCATATCCACCTTCAACTATCCTCCCAACCATTTGCGCATGATGCTTGGCATCAGATTAGTGCTGATCAAGGAGCAACCACAGGGGTCACTCAATGATTTCCTACCCCTCTCCCGCACCAGGCCTGAATGTGCTTCTATGCTTGTATTCCCAGTTTTGGGGGAAGGCGAATAGAGTAAGTTACATGAGGAACTCCTCAACTCTGAGAGGACTGAATTAATTGACTCTGCAATACTCTTCTTGCTATCTGTTCTAAATATATTTTGTAGCACCATCTCATAATTTTTTAATAAATTCGTCAATGTTTCATTGTTTTTAGTCTCAATATTTAAGTCTTGCAATCACATAAATTAAATTTTCTACAAATGTTAAGACTTTAAATATTTTTTACAGTTTTCTCTCTATATGAGGCAGTGTGATGAGATACAGAGCCAGATGTGTAATATTAACATGCTCATTTTCAGAAAAGATGCTTACTGCCTTTTTATTAGTAAATGCCAAATCTGTCAAGATAAATATTAGTTAAATACACCAATACATCTGTGCTTGAGGAAGTCACTCAATTCCAGTTATTCAGAAGCATAGAGAGCATGCTAAAAAAAAATTAAAATATTGCTTTTGCTTACAAATCATGAACTCTGCATCAACACACTCCAGCAGCTTGTGCAGCCATCACTGAATGGGTTAATTACTGAAACTGTGCAGCATGCAGACTCCTAAACCTAAACCAGATGTAAACTAAAGCCAGGCTTTCAGTCAATCTGTGAGTCATGTTTTACTGTCCTTAAAACTCCAAACAAGGAGCTGTCTATGAAAGCCCTTGAAGCCTGAGCAGTTCTTAGTGTAAGTCTTAACAATACCAAAAAAATAAATAAAAGAAAACTGAGAGCTTGTTCTATTTGTGGCAGAGTTTGTCTTTCAGATGATGCTAGTTTCATTCCCCTTCATAAAATTCTTAGCTGTCCTTAAAGTTGCAGATTGTAGTTGTAAATGTTACATGAAAACACTGGAGGTGCTGGGAAAACAGTGGTTAGACCCTACATTTTATCACTTCTATTGTACATCTTGAGAGTGTCACTTAACCAGAAAGTACACATACTCATCACATATTTCTTGTTCACTGAAACATCTTCTCCATTCCGTTTCTCTTCAGACTGTGTAAGTGGCCCTTGATCAGTTTGGGCTCTTTGATTGTGTTCAGTTTTACTGTGCTAACCTCATAGCAAATAAAATCTGCCATGTTAGGATAGATGAACCTGGTCAGGTAAAAGGAGAGTCACCCAAACCTTGAACCAAACGTATGCTGCTATTGAAAAATGTCTTTTGTATTAGAGGTTTTGTTCATAGAAATACCAGGTGAGACAGAGGCTATTCTCATGGTATTAGACACATCTGGAACCGGGAAGCTTTAGAAATATTACCAAATCTTGTTATCAGATTTTCCGTCCAATTTTCCTTCCGTCTACCTTTTCCAATTTTCAGACCAGCAAGATACGGATGAGAGTCTGAAGTATGGCTACCTGAATATTTATGCTTGTCCATCACTGTTTTAAAGTGTTCTCATTTCACATATACTGTATTATGCAGGGAGGAAAATAATACATACTGTGGTAGACTGACTATTCAAAAATGTGTGGATACTAATCAGAGAGCAACATACGTGTGTGAAATATCATCATGCGTCAGGACATAACAAACACTAATTGTCTAAGTGTTAGAAACTTTCCCCATGGCAAAGTTACTTAATTAGTCCAGTACGAGGTTTATACATAGTCCTCTGAAGCATATGGTGCTGGTCATTGCTGGAGACAAGATACCAGATTGTATGTACCGTTGGTCTAATCCAGTGTAGCATTTCCTGTGTCCATATGCTGATGATAGGTATTTTTTTATTTAAGATTTTAAACTTCTTAGAAGAAAGTACAAGGGCAGTACAATGCTAATGAGTAGTATAGACTGCAGGGTTCTGAAATCTATTGTCTTACAAAGCTGTGTACAGTAGAGTTCTTTGCTATTTACTACTTTCTATTCATATTTGGAAAATAGAGATGGAAAGACCAGCTTGACAGCTGAGAAGGTAATTCAGTTTATAACTCTATTCAGACCTTGGCTTCTTTTGAGATGGCCAACAAGATTGTCAGCTATGGTGACTGTGGCCACCAATTTGTGATTGTGATGTATACCCCTGTTGACTTTGCCTGTACCGGCAAACCAGACATTTTTGCAGTTTCAGATAAGTCCCTGACGTTTTTTGCTTTCTTCCTGCAATCCAGTCATTTGCTCTCATGTTTAGGGACTTCCAAAGTTATGCAGGTAACAAGGAAACCCCAGGGTGGCAGTTAATTTGCAGTGAACATAGCATAGAGGAAATCAGATATGAGGGCCCTTTTTAAAAAGGAGTAGAGATGGGACCAATTAGTTAAGGTGGTAAATTAGTGCAGTTTGGATCAGAGGCCTGATAGAAGGGAGAGGATGCTATAGTTTTTGTTTCATATTCAAACTTCTGGATACTTACTTCAACTGAACCTCCTTGAGCTTTACCAACTGGTAGACCCAGTCCTCGGATATTGTTAATGTTTAGCTAGGCTCTTTTATTAAGAGCAATGTCTTTAAACTGGGGCTGTCAAGCGATTAAAATAATGAATCCCATTAATCGTGCTATTAATTGCATTGTTAAACAATAATAGAATACCATGTATTTAAATATTTTGGATGTTTTCTACATTTTCAAGTATATTGATTTCAATTACAACACAGAATACAAAATGTACAGTGCTCACTATATTTATTTTTATTACAAATATTTGTACTGTAAAAAACAAAAGAAATTATATTTTTCAATTCACCTAATACAAGGACTGTAGTGCAATCTTTATCATGAAAGTTGAACATACAAATGTAGAATCATGTACAAAAAATAACTGCATTCAAAAATAAACAGTCTACAAGTCCACTCAGTCTTACTTCAGCCATTGCTCAGACAAACAAGTTTTGTTACAATTTGCAGGAGATAATGCTGCCCGATTCTTGTTTACAATGTCACCTGAAAGTGAGAACAGGCATTCTTCACATGGCATTGTTGTAGCCGGCGTCACAACATATTTACGTGCCAGATGCGCTAAAGATTCATATAAGCCTTCGTGCTTCAGCCACCATTTCAGAGGACATGTGTCCATGCTGATGACAGGTTCTGCTTTATAATGTTTCAAAGCAGAGTGGACTGAGTTAGATGCCACCAAAAGAAGGTTGATTTTCTTTTTTGGTGGTTTAGGTTCTGTAGTTTTTTGCATCAGAATGTTGTTCTTTTAAGACTTCTGAAAGCATGCTCCACACCTCGTCCCTCTCAAATTTTGGACGGCACTTCAGATTCTTAAACCTTGGGTCGAGTGCTGTAGCTATTTTTTTTTGGAAATCTCACATTGGTACCTTCTTTGTGTTTTATCAAATCTGCTGTGAAAGAGTTCATAAAATGAACATGTGCTGGGTCATCATCTGAGACTGCTATAACATGAAATGTATGGCAGAATGCAGGTAAAATGGAACAGGAGACATACAGTCCTCTCTCCAAGGAGTACAGTCACAAATTTAATTGACGCATAATTTTTTTAACGAGCATCATCAGAATGGAAGCATGTCCTCTGGAATGGTTGCCGGAGCATAAAGGGGCATACAAATGTTTAGCATATCTTGCACGTAAATACCTTGCAGTGCCGGCTACAAAAGTGCAATGCAAATGCCTGTTCTCACTTTCAGGTGACATTGTAAATAAGAAGCGGGCAGCAGTATCTCCCATAAATGTAAACAAAAATGTTTGTCTTAGTGATTGGCTGAACAAAAAGTAGGACTGAGTGGACTTGTAGGTTCTAAAGTTTTACATTGTTTTGTTTTTGAGTGCAGTTATGTAACAAAAAAAAATCTACATTTGTAAGTTACACTTCCATGATAAAGAGATTGCACTATGGTACGTGTATGGGGTGACTTAAAATATTATTTCTTTTATCATTTTTACAGTGCATATACTTGTAATAAAAATAATATAAAGTGAGCACTGTAAACATTGTAGTCTGTTGTAATTGAAATCCATATATTTGAAAATGTAGAAGAACATCCTAAAATATTTAATAAATTTTAATTGGTATTCTATTGTTTAACAGTGTGATTAATTGCGATTAATTTTTGAGTTAATTGTGTGAGTTAACTGTGATTAATCGACAGCCCAACTTTAAACATTATCAAGTTAAGTGAAATCAAATAGATTTTACAAAGTATGTAACAAACTGTGCTGGCATTCTTGTGTCACTTATTCCACACAATTTCACCCACTTTCCCTTGCACTACTAAGAATTTAGGAAAAGGACATAGAAGAAAAGCATATACAGGCAGTGAAATATGGAAAGGCAGGAGTACTGTCTGTATCGTTTGTGCTCCTATTGTCTTTGCTTCCTTTAGTCATGCTGTGGAATAATAACAGCTCAGCAGGACAGAGGTTTTTAGACTCCAGTGAAACGTGTAGAACATGATCTATGAGTACATCTAACAGTTCTGTTTAGAGAGATTATGATCCTAAAAAGTAGTTTGTTGATCTGGGGGACTGAAGACTACCAAACCTAAAAGACATGGTACGCCTGTTCTATAGACAATAATGAATCACTGGTTAATTTTAGACGCTGACGCGTTTTAGACCGGTAGGTGATGATACCACTGCCTGACTAATGGCAGTATCAGCATGCCTCCCACTGTTTCTAAAGGCTGTGATGTTGCATTTGGGGCCTTAATTTTCAGCACCTGCATACCTAATTGGACAAAGTAAGATGTGTTTTTCTTCCTTTTCTGTATTTTTCCATTGTCTTTGAAGGATCTACACATGGTTGGCAATTTTTGCCAGGAATGGGGTGAATGTTTTTCCAAAATGAGAACTTTTGCCTCAACCATCACCCATTTGATAACTGAATTTGAACCAAGCTCCCTCTTTTGTGGTTCTGATGCTATTAGATGAAGGCCTCCATAATCCAAAACCTGACTCATTATATAGGGTTGTTCTGTTCCAGTATCAGTGTGAGTGGAGGCCATTTGTGGTAACATACATTGCAAGGGAAAGTACTAGTGTACCTTGCTGAATAGTAGTAAGTCTTCAGCTCCCTGTACACCTGCTCCCTTAGTCACTAGACCACAGATTTAAAAAAACAAAAACAACACAAAAAGGTTGTGGGTGGATATCAGGCATGTGGACATAGACTTCAGCACAATTCTCTTAATGCCAGGTGCTTCTTCATTTAAGTTCCTTCCTTAGTTTCGCATTTTTTTTTCTCTTAGGTTCTATGTCTGACACTAGGAAGGAGTTACTTGGGAGTAGTATAGCAGCAGTCTGATGCAGAATTAGGATCTCAGGAACTCCCTTTCCTGCCACTCAGTTCTTCCTTGTATTTAGATGCATGCTACACAGAGACTCTATAGGATCAAGCCCTCAGAGTATTTTCTTTATCATTTTCTAGTCTGGATTGAAACAGGAGGTACAAGGATAGTGAAAGTGTTTGTTCATGAAGTTTATCCACTGTGGGAATTCCCCAAATCTTATTAATTCTTGAGGTTTGCAGTCCAGTTTTCCCAACCAAACTGCTTAGCTGAATCAAACCTGAACTCTGAATCTTTTTAGGATCACTAACGTCAAACTTTAGTCCTTTCACATAAAACAACAGATTGTAGAAACAGAGGTTTTCTTTTGTTTTTAAGATTCACATGTCATGGGAGATGTTTCAGGACTAAATAGTTCTGTGAAGAAAGAAAGATTAAGCATTTCATTCTGACAATATTACATCTGTTTTTCTTTTCCAAAGCAAAGAAAATATGAAAGGTAGTGTATCTGCGCATTTCCTTAAAGACTCTGAAGGGGAACTGCTATAGGCTGTAGGCATGGGTATAGCCTACGATCCCTGGGGGGCACTTATCCTCAGAGGAGCCACACTTATCTTCTCTTAAATTGACTGAGATATCAGGAGGTCATCCTGAATTGTAGCTGATGACTTAAAAGAATAAAAAGTTTGACTATGTCAAAATGTCAAGAATGATGAGTAATCCGTAGCCTGAGAAGAGACACTGAACTCATGTGATGTTACCTAGGCTGTTATAGCAATTTGTGGCAGAGTGCAAGATCTTTCAGATGGTCATCCGATATTTCTGGATTGGCTCCCTTTGGAAAATCTCCTTTGCCCCATAATACTGTTTGAGTGTTTGGGATCAAACTCCTTTTTGACTAATTGTGTTTTGTAGTTTTCAGTTTACCCACCTAAAAGATCCCTCTTCAGTTTTCTTTTATCTAAATTAGATAAGGTACTCATCTGCACTTCCTGTCCTAAAGTCTTTGTATGGTGTTCGACAGTGTAATTGAACACCTCCCATATTTCACTCCAGAGGTGGCTACATATATTAGTTTGTGAAGCATTTTGAGAAGCTTTTTGGTGAACAGTCTCCTATTAAATGTATGAGACCATTTCTGAAAAGGCTTCATGTGGAGTACAATTGTTTTCTTTTTGTGTAGTACAAAGTTTACATTCTTGCCTCAAAGACACAGCAGAAGTGGGAGTAAAGGAAGAGAATGCTGCACTGGAGCACTTTCACTAAGCATGGAATTGACCTAATATAACACTTATTCACTAAATAAATGAGCAGATTCTCCAAACCCTAGAAAATCATCACATCCAGTAGTAATTCCATTCTTGTATTGTACTGACTTAGCACATGTACGTGTTTCATAAGCCTTCCTACAGGAGTGTGCAGATATGTAACATTTGTTTTCAAATAAGTTGCTACACAAGCAAAGAAGGCCTGTTTAACTTTTTTTTTAATTGAATAGGGCTACTGATGTTTTTTACTAAGTCTGTTCGCATTTCTCCTCTATCTTCAATTATACTTTAAAACAAAAAAAGGAATCAGAATATTTACAGCTGTCAATGTCCCACTAACTTTATGCCTTTTGTGTGGCTCGCCACTGAATAATTTGATTTGATTTCCATTTATCTGTGTACTTTTGATCATTAGCATTTTTTTACAGTTGTGGAAAACAATGATAAAAGAAATGCCCACAAAGTGTGTTTTCGGGCTTCATGTTCAATTAATTAAAAAGAAAAATAAGAAAAAACCTTTGGTACATCTTAATTTGTTGCTGGGCATCTGGATTCCATTGTTATTCAGGGTGTGATTACCACTTAGAGCCTTGTTAAATTTGAATTACATTATCTAGCTCTCCAGGGATTTTTCCTAAAGTCATTTTCTTTTGCACTGTGTATGACAGCAGTGTGGTTTAGGCCTCCAGTGATTGTTTCTGACACATGAGCTTTTGGATCTCTAAAACAGATTGCTATTCTCTAGGGGTTTAGAGTGATGACAGTTTAAATATTCATTTCATATTGGATAAGCAGAGTATGGTAGTAAATCTCTTTATCACAGAAGTGCCTTTTAGAAACAATAGCACAACTGCTCTGTTGTAGATAAGGTAACACAAATAATCCTGTTTAATTTAAAGGTACTATTTAGGGTGAATTGTAATATTTTTGTAACATTATATGTTTGGGGTTTTTATGCAGATTTGATTTTAGGCAGAAGCAGTACTTTTGCATTAAAAGATGTGGTAGTTTTTGACCACCAAAGAGGATTTTCTCCCCCTTTTATAGAACTTAGAGCTACAAGTGGTCTGAAAGAAGTGTCAAGTCTGGCACTGCCCAAGAGTTGAGTTCTGTTGGTTCATTGCAGTGTTGGTCCCAGGGTACTAGAGAGACATGATGTGGGTGAGGTAAGATCTTTTATTGGCTCAACTTCTACTGGTGAGAGACAAGCTTTTGAGCTAAACAGAGCTGAAGAAGTGCCCTGTGGAGCTCGAAACTTCTCTCTCTCTCACCAATAGTAGTTGGTCCAATAAAAGATCTTACATCACCGACCTTGTCTTTCTATTGGTTCATGACATTTTAAAGCTAGGGCAGTTTGTTTGAACCCATTTTTCACAGATCCTAGTGATCATCCTTTCCTGCCCCCCACTAGGACTGCTGTGAAGGGAATCTAAGCCTCTGTGTTCTGGATGCCCTGGGGTGTGTTGAGCTTCTGGAGCTGAACGGAGTCCAGCTACTGTCCCAATCTAAGGGCCCCATGGAACAATCTCGGAGCACAGACTTTCTAACTGGCACCACCCTCCAAGTGTTGGAACCTGTTGTCCAGCCTCCTAGATGCCCTAGGTGCAGCACTGACCCTTCACATTCCCCAGGACTTGAAATGCTCATCTCCCAGAACTCCACTCTACAGGTGTGAAGCTTCTCGTTTACAGTTTAACTCTCCCAGGAGCGTGTGGTACTTGTGAAGCACAAACACGCACACATTTTGTATAATCTTTCAACTTTATGCTCTTTTTTATATGTAATCCAATGTAAAGCACAAGAGAGTTCCGATCACAAAAAGCTCTACAAAATCCTAAATGTGATGTCCCTCACCAGCTTACCCTTCCCTTGGGAGTTTTTGGGGAATCATCTGTGTTCCATGGCAGGGTCCTCCATCCCCTTTTCTACTGTGCCGCTGCAGCAGCCTGCCTCATATTAATCAGCTGCAAAATGGCTCTCTCCCCCATGTGAATCCCTTTATAGACTCTTGCCTGGGGTCACCTTTTTTTCTGTCTTTTTGGAAATTTTGCGTTACTTTCAAACTCTCCTCCGTGCACACACAAGGTAGAAGTGTCTTCTCCCAACTAGAGCAAAACCTATTGTCCCAAGGTGTTCTACTTCAAATATACTGTTGTTGAGTGCTGATCACTTACCATTGTCTCTGGCCTGTAGAGACATGATGCCACCCTGCTAATTAAGGGTGGATCCACATACACATAGGCTTTCCATGACACAATAATTTCATGATAAAATTTCATAGACTTATCCACAATTCAGAAGTAGTACAGACAGAATCCTCAGGGTGTCACATTAAAGAGAGCGCATTTTGTTTGAATACATGCATAATGTGGCCCCACCATGAGAGCCAGACTACTTTAAGATTTGACCTTGTCCATTCCCAAGTTCTATCTGTCATCATTCTAGTGGCAAACACTCCCTTATACACAAACACATTGCCAAAATTCATCCATTTCATCCTCACCCAAAGCAATTTTATGCTCAACAACAAACACTTTGTCCAAACCATGGGAACTGCCCATGGTACTAGGATGGCTCCCCAATATGCCTATTTCTTCATGGGCCACCTCGAGGAAGAATTTCTGGGAAACTGTACCACAAAACCAATGATATACCTGAGATACATCTGATATTTTCATCCTCTGGACGGATGACCTAAATTCCATGATACATTTCCACAACTTCAGCAACTACCACCTATCCATCATACTCTTTCTAGAACACCCCCACACTAGCATCAGCTTCCTGGACACCACAATCAGCTTCAACAATGGAACCCTGCAGACAGCTATATATAAGAAACCCACAGATCACAACATTTTATCTCCACAGATCTAGGAACCACCCGAGATGCACCAAGAAATCAGTTATCTACTGCAAAGTGCTAAGCTACCACAGAATATGCCCTGAGGAGAAAGTCTGGGATACACACCTTAACACACTTAAAACTGCCTTCACCAAACAAGGGCACTAGTTTAGAGGACCAGAGAAGTAGATTGCATCATGGAACAGGCCACCCAAGTATGCTGAGAGAACCTGCTTCAATTCAGGGGAAAAAAAAACAACCCACCTACCACACATCTCTAGTAACAACTTGATGGGGATCATATCCTGAAAGATATATTTCCGAGCCCCCTCTTCTGGCATATAAATAACCCCTCAATCAAAAGCAAGCTGCCCAGAGGACACTCCAAATCAAAGCAATACCAGACACTGCCCGAACAACAGATGCAAAACCTGTAGACATATCTCCACTGCCATGATGATCAACGCTCCCCACAACACACCTTTCAAGATCCATGTTCCTACGCATGCCAATCATAATATGTGGTGTACCTCATCCAATGTAACATCTATGTGCGTAAAACCAGACAATCACCAAGTTCTCAAATGAACTCACACAGAAAAATTATAAAAGACAACAACATCCTCTCACCTGTAGGTGAACACTTTTCACAAAATGGTCACTCCCTATCTAACTTTTCAGTCCATGTCCCCAAAGGAAACCTGCACAACACCTTCAAAGGGCAAGCCTGGAAGTTTAAATACTAACTTTACTAAACACTAAGAATCGTGGACGCAGTGGAGTCACTGGTTTTATGCTGCCTCATAACAATCTGTAACCCACTAACTCTCTTTTGTCCTAAGACTGCAGAGGTGTTAATTGCCTGGTTCATCTTGAATGCTCTCTTGCAATATGTGTTTTAACTCCTTATTCCACTTTGTATTTAGATTGTAATTCTGATTACCTTTCCCAGACCTGAAGCAGATGTCTGGGTGGCTTGAAAGCTTGTGTCTTTCACCTACAGAAGTTGATCTAATAAAACATATTAACTTAAGCACCTTGTCTCTCTCACTCCCTTTCTTTGTTGCTCTTTAATCATCTAGAATGGTTGCTGTTGAACAAGGCAAGCCACTCCAAGCAAGTCCTACTATTGTAGTAGCAGCATGCACATTAAGCCTTCTGCTGTGCATTGCTCAGTAATTATAGTTCTGTTTTCCCCAGTTTGCATGGAATTTTACACCTTGAATTTTGCTTTAGTTCAATTTCAAATAAACCTAAAATGTTAATGCAAAACTGAACTAAGTTCACTTAGTTGTACCTGGTTTGGGGCTGAAAACCCTGTTTTCAAACAAGATCATATGTTTTTGATATCCCAGACTCACGCCATGTTCATCAAAGTTGGGAAATATGGCCTGAGTTCTGGGTTCCTGAGTTCTTGTCTCACCCTGCATTCTTAAATCTATTAGAACTTTTCTGTCTTTCTCATGTAAATAGTTAGATCTTTCTGTCTTCCTAATACTGTATTTTTTCACCTTTATTAGAAGTGTCTATGTTAGGTGATACCTTTGCTGTAGGGTGCCTGGTAACTGTAAGGATTTATAGAGATGCCTCCACTTATATAATGACAGGTTTCAGAGTAGCAGCCGTGTTAGTCTGTATCCGCAAAAAGAAAAGGAGTACGTGTGGCGCCTTAGAGACTAACCAATTTATTTGAGCATAAGCTTTCGTGAGCTACAGCTCACTTCATTGGATGCATTGGATGGAAAATACAGTAGGGGGACTTTATATACACAGAGAACATGAAACAATGGGTGTTACCATACACACTGTAACGAGAGTGATCAGGTAAGGTGAGCTATTACCTGCAGAGGAGAGAGAGAGAGAGAGAAAGAGAAAACACCCTTTTGTAGTGATAATCGAGGTGGGCCATTTCCAGCAGTTGACAAGAACGTGTGAGGAACACTGTAGGGGGGGAAATAAACATGGGGAAATAGTTTTACTTTGTGCAATGACACATCCACTCCCAGTCTCTATTCAAGCCTAAGTTAATGGTGTCCAGTTTGCAAATTAATTCCAATTCAGTCTCTCATTGAAGTCTGTTTTTAAATTTTTTTTGTTATAATATTGCCACTTTTAGGTCTGTAATCAAGTGACCAGAGAGGCTGAAGTGTTCTCCAACTGGTTTTTGAATGTTATATTTCTTGACATCTGATTTGTGTCCATTTATTCTTTTACGTAGAGACTGTCCAGTTTGCCCAATGTACATGGCAGAGGGGCATTGCTGGCACATGATGGCATATATCACATTGGTAGATGTGTAGGTGAACGAGTCCCTGATAGTGTGGCTGATGTGATTAGGCCCTATGATGGTGTCCCCTGAATAGATATGTGGACACAGTTGGCAACAGGCTTTGTTGCAAGGATAGGGTTAGGGTTAGTGTTTTTGTTGTGTGGTGTGTGGTTGCTGGTGAGTATTTACTTCAAAAACAGATTCCAACAAGAGACTGCTGAACTGGAATTAATTTGCAAACTGGACACCATTAAATTAAGCTTGAATAAAGACTGGGAGTGGATGTGTCATTACACAAAGTAAAACTATTTCCCCTTGTTTATTTTTCCCCCTACTGTTCCTCACATGTTCTTGTCAACTGCTGGAAATGGCCCACCTTGATTGTCACTACAAAAGGTGTTTTGTTCTGTTTTTTCCTTCCTCTCCTGCTGGTAATAGCTCACCTTACCTGATCACTCTCGTTACAGTGTGTATGGTAACACCCATTGTTTCATGTTCTCTGTGTATATAAAATCTCCCTACTGTATTTTCCACTGCATGCATCTGATGAATTGAGCTGTAGCTTTACAAAAGCTTATGTTCAAATTAATTTGTTAGTCTCTAAGGTGCCACAAGTACTCCTTTTCTTTTTTCCACTTATATAGATATTTTGCCATGCCTGTGCAGTTAAGGTCATATCCCTGGCTTCTACCTGGAAATATTTTTAGACCGAAGCTTCTTGGTCCTTTGTTGACTTCCTGACTTGCATAAGATGTAAGGGAGAAGAGCAAAGGTCCTTTCAAGCCTTTGAGGAGCTAATTACATACTTGTCCCCCAAGCCCATGGTAGAACAAGTGCTTTGTGTACTGCAGCTTGCAGCCACTGACGGGTAGACTCAGGAAGCTGAAGGAAGGAAAATATATTTTGGAAATAGGAGGAGACCGTACGAGGCTAGAGGTGGGGAAGAATTACAGGGGGAGGAAAGGATGTGTAGAAAGAAGTAAGACAAGGAAAGAGAAGACCAAGAGAAAGGGAAATTTAAAAAAGAGAGAAAAATGGGACCTTAAAATGGAGTTAGGAGGAGGGGAGCTGAACATAAAAACAGAAAGAGAAGTGCAAGAAATAAGGGTAGGATTTTGATCCAGGGAAATATAATTTAATAAATAAGATACGGAGCTCACCCTGCTGGAGCATGGTATAAAATACAGTATATGTAACAGTACATTTACAAAGAGGTAAATACAACACCCCTTCCTCGTTATCGTTTGCTGTTCAAACAATAAGTGTTCCAAATGTTTCCCCACAAAAATCTGGTCATTCCCTGGGTAGCAGATCACTGGGAGTCAGAGGGTAGCAGGAAGGATGGCCTCTGACACCTATAAGCCCACCACTTACTTTGGGCACCAGTTGTTCATTTATCAGAGAAACATTTGATCAGGAACAAAATTGCTCTCCAGGAAGATTTTATTGTAGCATTTGCATTTGAAGCAGTATTTTTCTAAGGATCATATGCTAACAAGTTTTGCTGGCTATAAATTTACATAAGCTAATGTATTTTTACTATAGTATTCACATCTATGCCATGATTTGTCACCCGAAAGTAATCTGTTATTTCAATTTCAGCATGCGAGACAGAAGCGGGGAAAGTTTATCAGGTATCACTAGAAGAGCACATCCAGCCTTTCAAAGACAGCATGGAGCAATTCATTAATCAAGGTAAATAATGAAACGTCATTTAACCTTTTCAAGACATTTCAAAGGAAAGTTATAGAAACAATGTTTATACATTGGGAGTAAAGAGACAGTTTATTTTGGCATCATAGAAAGATGTGGGTTAGTTTAATCAGATGCCATGCAGTTCTAAAAGATTTGTGGGATGACTGCTGTACTGTCAGTGAGTCACCCTCTTGAGTGGCAGCAAAGACAGATGCTATTGGCTCAAGAGTGTGAACTCATCATGAGTTCGCAACTCTAGTAAAATGTTTGTTTCTTGAAAATATTTTAAAGCTGGACTCATCTCCAAAGCAGTGACTGTTGTGCCAAAAATACGGTGTCTGCAGAGCAGAGGTCTCATTTCAGCTCTTCAGATTACAAAAAGTGAGACTAATTTCTTAAGCAAACACAAAAGGCAAATTCAAATGGACAGGCTTGTGGAAAATGCTACGGGAGGGATAAATTTAAATCTATCTAGGCTGATCTCGTCTGAACACTAGGAGGGAAGCACCATAACAGGGGATGGGTGGTGCTGTTTCCATGCCCCACCATCAGGATTCTGCAGTTGGTGAGGAGAGCAGCACTGCCAATGAGGGAATGTTCTGAGTCGGAATGTTCTCTGCTGACTTGGCCACGGTGTTTTTCTGGCCAGTACAGTCTACTTATTTGGCTGCTCCTGTCCCCACTCCAGCTTTCTGTAACCATACCACATAATAGAAAACAAAAATATTGCTTTTTTTCATGATTGGATAAACAATTGTGTGAGAAGTGAAAGTTTCTTCTGCTTATCCCTTTTAGAGGTCAATAGTGCTGAAGTCTAGAATTGTGTTAACTAATCGTCACAAATGGAAATTATCACTGATGGATTGTATTAGTGTTCAATGCCCATTATTTATTTCCAGTGAGCTAGGCAGGTATTAAATGCACATTTTTGCTTCCTAACTGGATCATCAAAGGTAAATAGCATTTTCAAGGTAGTCTTATGGTGATGTTCAGCATGGGTGCACCAGTTCCTGTGACTTCACATGTCATTGAACAGATTTATTTAGATTGTTGCCCATAGCCAAAACACCACGTGACCAATCAAATACAAATCAACAGATCATGAAAGGTCAGTTCCCAAATCCTTGCCAAACAGGTCCTAAGCTGTGTCCTGAAAGAATTGGTAAGATCTGCTTTGGAATCAGAGGCCTACATTTTATACTTTTATGCCACAATGGTAATTGTTTTTTGGCATCTATCTTAATGTATATGCAAATAAGTTTATGCATGAGGAAGAAGGAACAACAAATTAAAGGTGATTTGTCAATAGGAAGTAGAGATTCTTTCTGTCAGATGATGTGTTAGGAGCTACAACTTAAGGTCTAATAACTGTGTTATGCATTCCTCTTAAAACTAAAACAATGACTTGAACATGAGGTTTATTTCACCTATACTAGTGTAAATCAGAAGAAACTCCAATGATGTTTCTTCATCCCTTTAGGAAAGAACAATGAAAACATTATTAATGGTCATAAAAGTTGCCTGGCTCCCTATTTAAATTTCTCCACAGTTTTTGAGACTGTTTTCCTGCAGCAGTGAATTCCACAGAATGATTATGTGGAGGAGAAGTAATATTCTATTTTGTTTGTTATAGGTTTACCAGATATTTTTTTTCTCAAAGTCATCCCCCTCCCTGATCTTGTATTCATTTTGAGACAGAGAGAAAAGAAGATACTGATAAATCTGATCCTAGAGGTCTAGTCTCCTATCAGAATGTACAGCTGTTACTCCTTTTTGGCATTAGTGGGAGTTTTGTGTGATCATTGATGGGAGAAGAAACCCCATAACCTCAGAACATCAGCAAAGTTAAAAATATTATTTGCATGTTCTAATATAAATTATTACAAGTAGGGGTTATTTAGATGTGTTCTAAATAAACTAGTCTACAATTCTTTAAACCTCGCAAAGGCTACTTTTCAGAAGTCTCTAATGATATTACTATATGAAAAATAGAGCTTAACATATAGGAGAAAAGAATCCTTTAGTTAAGTTCAAAAAATAAAGTAATTTTAAAATATCTTCCATTATAGAACTTTGTTTTTACTTGGTGGGATTGAATTCAGACTTGAAAGAGGCCATGTTTAAAACAGGATTTCTCTTTCCTGTTCAGTGTTTGACAGGCTTTTGATCTAGATATTTTTTCTAAGGGCTTTTGTTGTTTATGTAGGCATAATCGATGAGTCTTTTCAGCTAGACTGCACACACAAGATCATTTAGAAAAACAGAGGGACAACTTTTGGCACCTTTGGGGGATTTATGTGTTTATATAATGTGTGTTCTGGGCAAAGTAAAATAAAGTTTAAGTTCTTTTATATTTAAAGTTCAGTTTCTCCAAAGCAAAAAAAAGTTTTAAACTTACAGTTAAATTCATAATTTTTCACAGGGTTAAATAACTTGGAATGTTTTTGTGATGCTTTTCAGAGCAGGTAACTTTTCTGTATAATGAGATTCACCAGTTCAGAGTAACTTTAGACATTTACAGAATATTCCATTGATACATATTGCTAGCATTGGCCAGGCAGAAAGTTGAAGTGAGAAACGATCTACAAGCATGTGTGGTTAAACATCTCTCGCAAGGAGCTAGAGAAGAACTGTATAGGAGCAGCTACAGGTTTAGCACAGTTGTATTAGTTTAATTTTTAATTAAAATATTGCAACTGGTCAGGTTGAATTTTATATGTAAAAAAGAAAAAAATAGTGAGTAAACTTGCAAAGTAAAAGCAGAAAAGATTGGGGCTCAGAATCCTGTCAGACTTACTTTTTAAATGGATCATTACACCTACCTTAGGAGGAAGACTCAATCCCTATGCATGTCAGCTAATATGTTATCAGTGGACCTGGAAACGATGCACTTGGTTACGGTTTCCTAATACTTTTGTTATAATCACCTTGCAAACTATATGGTTAACTCACCAGCCCATGCACCAAAGAACCCTCTCCAGCCACAGGATTCCAATTCCTTTTCTGTGCGGCTTTAGTTTTATTTCTTCAAAATAACATTATTTAATACAAGTTCAACATGTCGTGTCCTGTCCCCTCTAATCTGGAATTTTCTGCAAGAGCCTGTCTAGTCCCTGCAGGATTATGCTCCATAGACTACCTGATGAGGAGTCAAGATGAGCCTACAAGGCTCCTCTTTCCTTCCTGACCTACTTCCTGTAGAATTACACTCTGCAGGCCATTTGCCTCAGACTCATAACTGGGTTCTTTCCCCTCCCAAGCATCTCCTGCAGGATATTACTCTTCACAGCTCCCTCTTCAGCTAAGCTAAGGACCAGTTGATCTTCAGGCTATAACCCAATCCCTGGCCTCAAAGTATCTGCTGAGGCAGCTGATTATTCACAGGTGGGGCTAGGTCTAGCTCCACCTAAAGAATCAGCCACCCTGTGAGACATCTGTTTTAAGTTGCATATTGCTTTGCTAAATTTGAACC
Organism: Natator depressus; assembly: GCF_965152275.1. Lineage (NCBI taxonomy): Eukaryota > Metazoa > Chordata > Testudines > Cheloniidae > Natator > Natator depressus. The sequence goes on from NC_134236.1 coordinate 137,763,931, forward strand.
ATTTGTGCTGAAATTGTCTCTGCCAGAGGCCCCCCCCCCCGCCCCAAAAAAGGTTTCAGTAAAAGCAAATTAGCTGCTTCCAAGGAGAAGATTAAGGAATAATTAGTATAATGTATACAATAAAAAATGATGTTAGTCATTTTCCAAAAGTTACATTTTTTTGAAGGTTTCTTTGAAGAGCTCTAGCACCTGTAAGATTTGGAACAGGAATATGAAATTTGGCGGGCGGATGATCCTGGTATTAGACAGGTACCTTTTGCTGTCCCCATTAAAATGTATCCAGATTTAGCCAAATTGTAAGTGTCTGAAAATTGCAATTTGCACATGCTTGGTAAAGACTTTTATGGTATGTTTACATGGCAACATTAACTCAGGTTTTCTATATGTGAGCTACTTCTTTCAAGTTAGCCTAATTTGAGAGAGCGAGCAGCCACACTGCCGAACAACAGTCAAGCTGCTGTTTTCATACTGGCATTGCACTCACTCGTGTGACACAAAGGCTTCTGTGGGCATATCTGATGGTTCTTCGCACTGAAGTAAGCTCTATGAATTCTTTCCCAGTGGGAGAGTTTATCTGGGCACACGGGTGGAATTGTGGAAAGACAACGTAGTACTAATGGAGCTACCCTACATCCACACTGCAGAGTGGTCATGTTAGCAGCTGATGAGTTATGCCCCCTAATGGCCCAGCCAACTTGAATTAAGGATTTTTGCTAGTGGACAGAACTTGAGCTAGGTGCAGCGTTCAAGTTGTAATTCGAGTTAACTTTGCAGTCAAGGGAGGCCTTTAGAGGCTTGCTGGTACAGTTGCTGAACATTCCATCTGCACTGAGCATGCTTCCTGGCCCCGCAGACTCCATGAAGGATGTAGCAGTAGAAACTGTCACTTTATTAAGTAGTGCTGCATTGGGACCCAGAAAGAGACCGTACATTCTAATCTCAGCTCCCCCATGTACCGACATGCAAAATTCTGTGCCCATCACTGCATTTATTCTTGAGGAAGGCCCCATATTCCTACCTTAGAAGGCAGGTGAGTATCATACCACTGATTTTACAGAGTGGTTACACAAGGTCATTTCAGGTACAACTGGCAAGATCACACTGTCTCTAATGTTGCGGACTCAATCCACAGTCTCATTGCCTTGAATGATAAAATATGCCAAATTTATATAGTTGGCTATCCTATCTATAACCACTTCCTTCCAGTGCCAGGAATAGAAATCAGGAATCCTGATTCCCCATGTTCCAGTGCTATCTAGAAAACAGTTGTGTAAGCCATTAGCAAAGTGTGTCACATTTACCTCTCTCATGGCTGGTGTACTTAGAAGATAATAGCCTGCTACTACTGTCAATTACTCTTACAGGTCAAGCAGTACACATCAGTGCTGTGGATCTAAAGGCTTTGGGTTTAAATCCTGCTGGTGGGCCAGTATGGTTTCACATGATAAAATTTGCTCTGTTGATTTGGGGATTTATGTATTTTTTTAATCTAGGAAATTGCATACCAAAACTATTTTTAAAGGATGTAAAGTTTGCAAAGTCACCCCTTCAGGTTAGGAAGTGTCAGAATGAAGGTTTTTCATGAAATCTTAACTTGCCCTCCCCTGTGTATATGAACTATGATAAAGTCCTTAATTACATGATCACATGCTGTCTGTTCTGCAAGACCCCTGCTTCTTTCAGTGCAAATGATGGATAGTGAATAAGGCAGAGGTTTGTAAGAAAGACAAGAATGTTTCTTTGTGGTTAAGGCGGTGGACTGGATCCCAAGAGATCTGGGCTCTGCTCCTGACTCTGCCACAGACTTCCTACATAATGTTCAGAGAGACCGTATCATAAGACACATACCCATGCTACTTTAATTCTGGTATTTCTTACCTTCTGTGTGCTTGACTTGCAACTTAATGTTCTTTAAATGTATCTTTTTAATGTATAGGGTAATACGATTCTTTGTTATTTTCCAAAATGTTCTAAACTAATCCTTTCAAGAAAAGAGGGCATAAAATAATGTTAAGAATATATAGAAATAAAACTGTTTTGTTCTTTAAAAAAAATTCCCAGGCCAAAAACTTCATTAAGGTAGCAAAGGGGTTGTATGAGTATATGGCTATGAATATCTATTAATTTTAAACACCATTCTTTAAACATTATAAGATATTTTAAAAAATGAAAATAAATTATAATGCTGAAAATGTTCTGAAAGGTGGTAATAGTAATGACGTAAGTTTCCAACATTAACCTCATCTCTGCCTTCCTATCGCCCTCCTCAGTCTTTCATGTAACTTTGAATTCTGGGCTACGGATCTCAACTATCCAAAATGCAACTCTGTTCTGGCCTATAAATTGTGATCCTACCTAATAATCAGATACTGAAAAAAAGATTTTCCTCAAGTGGTGAGGACCAGAGGAGACTATGGCATTTCACTCACATTCCCTCCACAAGTCACCCACTTAAAAGATTAGTTCCCCATCACTCCGCTCTGGGAGGGACACCCCTCTCTACTCCATTCACTGTTCCTGTAGTAGTCAGAGACCTCACATTCTGTAGACAAGATCATCTTTTTTCCTCAGAACCACAGTAATCTATAGTCCCTTGCAAAGTCGGCCTGAAATTCTGCTATACTACGCAAAGGACAGAAAGGATATGTAGGTTGTATCAGTGTACCATATACTTCATATATGCAACAGTGAAGTCTTTAGTTTTTTTCCTGGGTACGTCCCAAAGTGGAGAAGCAAAGCAAGGCTAAATGGGCAGAGTTAGGGAGCTGTTAGTATAAGCAAAGCTACTGAGATAGGACTGTTCCCAATATGCTCTTTATTGAAAGAAAAAAATTAAACCTAACCCCTCCCCCCCAAAACTTCCCATTTTTGAAAATTTCACTGGAGAGGAATGCGAAGAACAGGCAACACAGAATAAGTACATAAGAAAACAGAATGCTTAACACTGGGGGAAAATAACGTGAATTTCATTAATTGTTTTCAGAGTAACAGCCGTGTTAGTCTGTATTCGTAAAAAGAAAAAAGAAAAGGAGTACTTGTGGCACCTTAGAGACTAACCAGTTTATTTGAGCATGAGCTTTCGTGAGCTACAGCTCACTTCATCGGATGCATAGCATATTGTGGAAACTGCAGAAGACATTATATACACACAGAGACCATGAAACAAAACTTCCTCCCACCCCACTGTCCTGCTCGTAACAGCTTATCTAAAGTGATCATCAAGGAGGGCCATTTCCAGCACAAATCCAGGTTTTCTCACCCTTCCCCCCCCCAGTGAGTTTGTATGTGTGTCTGGGGGGGGGGGGAAGGGTGAGAAAACCTGGATTTGTGCTGGAAATGGCCCTCCTTGATGATCACTTTAGATAAGCTGTTACGAGCAGGACAGTGGGGTGGGAGGAAGTTTTGTTTCATGGTCTCTGTGTGTATATAATGTCTTCTGCAGTTTCCACAATATGCTATGCATCCGATGAAGTGAGCTGTAGCTCACGAAAGCTCATGCTCAAATAAACTGGTTAGTCTCTAAGGTGCCACAAGTACTCCTTTTCTTTTTTCTTTTTATTAATTGTTTTACAGTTTTCTATTAGTGTTCTGTCTGCTTTAAATGATGAAAGTCATCTTTTTTTATATATATATCTCAAACATTTAGATGTGGTAATGCTAACAAATGCATCTGTATTGCATCAACTTGTCTTTTACCTCAGATGTCTACACCTCAGTTGGTTTGCATTACTATATAGTCCTCTTGTTGCACATTCAATTTCATGTGGATCACTAAGACTGCTTAAATGAATTTGCCTTGTTTCAGAACCCACAAGAAAGCCAATGTATTGCAATGTATTCAGTTCTCTGCAGCCACTGCACAGGAACTCACTCACGCATCCTTAGTGGCATAAATGTAATCTATGCCTACTGTGTGGGTATCTCTGCATGGTGTGGTCAGGTAAAAGAAGGTTTTATGGACATGTGTTTGAAAAAGCCCCATACTCATCAGTGACAAAAAATAAGGGACAAGAGAGTTTATACAAGTCATCAAAAGGTGTGCCAATAAACCCTTTTTATGCCACTCTGCACCATCAGCGATTCTGTTTTTCTTGCATATATTAATGGAAAGCAATTTCAGAAATCTTTAAAATTGTAAAAAAAAAAAAAAAAAAAAAAAAGTGTGTGTATGTCCATCCATCACCCGCCTACAGAAAAGAGTCAGGTATCTTTAAGTTATCAGTCCTTCCATGCAGGTCTTGGAAAGAGGAATTAAAACCAATGTAAACTACTTACAGTACCATCTCTATACCTAAGAATGTATGCTTTGTCTTAGTAAGTGTCTTTTACTACATGCTTGTACAGTACCTAGCAGAACAGAGCTCTCCGAGACTTAGGATGTTAAAACTAGTGGCAGTGAATGGGTTAGTGGGCAGTGGGCAGATGAGATGGTGAAAGCACTTGGGCAATAATAGGTTCAGTATTTATCTTAGAGATCTCCTGAATATTTTGGGGGATCAGTATTCCAACATGTTTCATACAAGAGTATTACCACTGAAAGTCCCAATTTGAGGAAAGGCCTTTGTGGGCATATTTATTAATGCCCAAGAGTTCTGATTTACTCCAATTAATTCCATCTCTTGAGAGGATCCCAAATGTATTAATAATCACCTATTACCAATAAAACCTTCATACATTAGTCCATAAGGAAGCACAATCTAATAAAGCAATTATTTGTTTATTATATATAAAAGTACTAACCAAATGATAGATTTTACTTTACCTTTCCTATGAGTTAAGGCATGTGGAAGTACATTGATGATAATGCTTTAATCTTTTAACCCCAATGAAAGAGAGAGAGAAAAGAAAAGGAACTAACGTATCATTATCAAATAGAGCTCATTAACTTGTTCAGAGCAGCCATATCAGATCTCCGAGAGCAATACATAAATTCCATATGATTGAATCATTCCAAAAATATCTTCTCTTGCAAGGGAGGAGTTTGCAGACTGTTGAGGTATTTTTTCCTCCTCCTGACATGAACTGAATGATCCTTTCTTCTCACCATTCATATTATCAAATGTTGCTGGGCATTTAATAAAAAACGTCAAGTCCACCTTCCTGGCCAAATGTTTTGCTTGGTTAAAAGCTGCCCTCATTGCAACCACAACAGGGGCATAATCATAAAAGAGCTGTATTTTAATTGCTGGGTTCTGGATTTCTGCAAATAAGCTCCTTAGTGGTAAACTTCAGCAATTTCACAGTCAAACCTCTAGGCGTACTTCCTGGAGCTGGCTTGAGGGCAAGGGCCTGGTGTGCATGATCTTTATCAAAACAAAAATCTACTGGCAGATCCAACAACTTAGTTATCTGTTTAGGGACAAATTCAGAAGGTTTACCATTCTCTATTCCCTCAGGGACACCCACAATCCTCATGTTATATCGTTGCAAACAGCTTTCTAGATCAGTTAGCTTGGTCTTAACAGTCTTGATGATGATACAATTCTTCATAATCTGTAATTTGTTCTCTTTGAAAGCATCGTCCACTTCAGAAATTTTGTGTTCTGCTTCATCCATCTGTCTGGATAGAGCGTGCAGTGCACTCTGAATCTCAGTCATTGTGGTCTGTAGGGTGGAAACTGCAGATTTGATTCCAACAGAGTATCTACGGCCACCTGTTGTAGCACAGCCATCAGCTGCATTCCATCAAGCTCAGGCACCATTTTGTTTGTAGAAGTGGGGGAGGCAGATCTCCTCTGGTTTTGTTGGTTCTTTCAGATCCGGAGAGGAAGAATCTACAGCTAGAAGATAGTATCTTGGGCATTTCAGTAGGCAGGTGCAATATTTCTTTGGGAGGGATGATGGGGTTTAGGGGATGATGTTTGGAGATTCCTACTGGGCCGTGGGTGCTGACTTTGTGGATGCTCCGCACCCACCAGCAGCCAAGCTCCCTCCTCCTCGCCGCCGCCGCCTCCTCCCCAAGTGCTCCATGTCCTCGCTCCTCCCCCTCCCTCCCCGCGCTTCCCACCCCCTCTCCCCACCTAACAGCTGTTTGGCGACACTTCGTGCTTTCCGGGAGGGACGGGGACCCGGCATGCTCAGGGGAGGAGGCAGGGCAGGGATGGGGACTTGGGAAAAGGGGGTGGAATGGGGGCAGGGCTAGAGTGGGAAAAGGCAGGGTGGAGACATTGGGAAAGGGGTGGAATGGGGGTGGGGCGAGGGCAGTGCAGGAGCAAGAAGAGACGGGGCTAGGGGTGGGGGTGAGCTTCGAGAACTCACCGGGTAGAGGGGTAGTCGGAACCTATGTAGTGGGTTGCTTCATAGCTCAAGCAATCTGCATCTGCTTTGGTCACAGCACCCTCTGTTGTCATCAGGTTAGTGTTTCTATTGTGTTTCAGTGTTGGTAAATGTGCCAAAAAGCTTAAACAGTAGGTTCATGCATTTTATTGATAAACTGAAAACTAAATAAAATATATATCTATGGTCTCAAATATCACTGCATTATTTCAGATATAAGCCAGTGTAATGTCATTCTGAGGTTCAGGCATTTGAAATAAAGACAAACAAATAAAAGTTTATGATACTGATGGAAAATTATGCTGGCACAAAACTTCAGTAACACAGTTGTAAATCAGGGCTGCATGTTAGAAACTATATTAGTAGTTGTATCCTGAAATATTTGAAGTAGGAGTGTCACAGTTAGCTCAAGCAATTAACACAAAACAAATTAACTAGATTAAAAAAAGTCACAATTAATCACTGTTTTTTAATTGCACTGTTAAACAATAATAGAATACTAATTTAAATTGAATATAAATATTTTGGATGTTTTTGTACATTTCCAGATATATTGATTTCAATTACAACACAGAATACAAAGTGCACAGTGCTCATTTTATATTATTTTGTATTACAAATATTTGCATTGTAAAAAAGATAAACAAAAGAAATAGTATTTTTTCAATTAATCTCATACGAGTACTGTAGTGCAATCTCTTTATTGTGAAAGTGCAATTTACAAATGTAGAATTATTTTTTTACATAACTGCACTCAAAAACAAAACAATGTAAAACCGTAGAACCTACAAGTTTACTCAGAGCTACTTCTTGTTCAGCCAATCGCAAAGACAAACAAGTTTGTTTATGTTTATGGGAGCTAATGCTGCCTACTTTTTGTTGACAGTGTCACCTGAAAGTGATAACAGGAATTCACATGGCACTGTTATAGCCGGGGTTGCATGGTATTTACATATCAGATATGCTAAACATTTGTATGCTCCTTCATGCTTCAGCCACCATTCCAGAGGACATGCTTCCATGCTGATGACACTTGATAAAATGTGTGTTAATTGAATTTGTGACTGAATTCCTTGGGGGAGCATTGTAAGTCTCCTGCTCTGTGGTTTTACCTGCATTCTGCCATGTATTTCATGTTATGGCAGTCTTGGATGATGACCCAGCACATGTTGTTCAATTTAAGAATGCATTCACTGCAGATTTGACAAAACTCAAAGAAGGTACCAATGTGAGATTTCTAAAGATAGATACAGTACTCGACCCAAGGTTTAAGAATCTGAAGTGCCGTCCAAAATCTGAGAGGGACGAGGTGTGGAGCATGCTTTCAGAAGAACAACATTCTGATGCAGAAACTACGGAATCTGAACCACGAAAAAAGAAAATCAACCTTCCGCTGGTGACATCTGACTCAGATGGTGAAAATGAATGTGCCTCTGTTTGCACTGGTTTGGGTCATTATCGAGCAGAACCTGTGATCAGTATGGAAGCATGTCCTCTGGAATGGTAGTTGAAGCATGAAGGGACATACGAAGGCTTAGCATATCTGGTACATAAATACCTTGCAACTCTGGCCTACAACAGTGCCGCTCTTTGGGAACCATTACCTTGTTGTGGTGAAGGGGCTTGCATGTTCCAATGATCCTCAGAACTATGTTGTCAGGAGCTTTATGCTCCCTGTAGGGTTTCCCAAGGCAAACAGGTCTGAGAGGAGTTCTCGGACAAAGCACGGTCCAATCCCCCAAGTCCTCAACGGTGGATCAGGCGGAAGAGGGTCTTTGGATCTCAACAGCTGTGAAAGCGGATGAAGGCTGCAGCATGTTGGAGATCTCCAGTCATCTCGGACTTTCCCTGCCACTGGGCCCCAGACCTCCAGCTTGTCATGATTGTGTGGTTGCTGTAGGCGTATCAGCTTCTCCACGTTAAGACATCACGCACAGGTTTCTACCATGGGAAATAACATCTTTTCAACCTTCCATCAAGGGATCACCAATGACGATGACAACAGTGCCATGTGAATACCTGTTTTCTACATCCAAATATTCCAAAAATACTTAAATAAATGTGGTATTGTTTAACAGTGCAGTTAATCATGGCTATTTCAATAATCTCGCAATTGATCATGATTAATTTTTTAAATGTTTGACAGCTCTAATTTGAAGACTCTATGAAGACTGAAGTATTTAAAAGGCTCAATTGGAATTTCATGAATAGAAAATGTCTATTTTTTTATACTTTCTGCCAAAACCTTTCTATGAATTTAATTGTCAAGAGAAATCCAGACATGGGAATCCCTGTGGGTGCATCCTTCTATTGCAATGTGGTCTTACCATGAATATAGCGTAGAACATTTATACAGTATGCAAATGTACTTAGATCTCAATTCAGTGTAAATACAAGTATTGAAAACTATAGCAGTGTAGTGACTAAGGACTTGGCTACACTTGCGAGTTACAGTGCATTAAAGGAGCCCCAGGCACACTAGCTCACTACCCGTCCACACTGGGAAAGCATGTAGAGTGCTCTGACTCCGCGTCTGGTCCGATCCTGGTACTCCACCTGTGACTGGAATAATGTTTTGTGCACCCCCGCTGGAGTGCTGTGGCGCCAGTGTGGATGCCCTGGTCTGTTAGTGCACTCTGATCGGCCTCCAGAAGTGTCCCACAATGCCTGTGCTAGCCACTCTGGTCATCACTTTGAACTCTACTGCCCTGCCCTCAGGTGACTAACTGCCAGACCTGCCCTTTAAATTCTCTGGGAATTTTGAAAATCCCCTTTCTGTTTGCTCAGCCAGGCGTGGAGTGCTCTCCGCGAATCTTTCCAGGTGACCATGCCTCCACTAGGGCAATCCCCAGTCTGGCGCAATGGCGAGGTGCTGGACCTCATCAGTGCTTGTGGGGAGGAAGCTGTGCAGTCCCATCTGTGCTCCAGCTGTAGGAATTACGATACCTTCGGGCAGATATCAAGGGACATGATGGAAAGAACACAGTGCAGTGCAGGATTAAAGTGAAGGAGCTGCGGAATGCCTACCGCAAAGCCCGTGAGGCAGACAGCCGCCCAAATGCTGCCCCTGCGACTTGCTGTTTCTGCAAAGAGCTGGACGCGCTACTTGGGGGCGACCCCACCTCCACTCCGAGTACCACCATGGACACTTCAGAGCCCAGTTCAACAAGGCAGGAGGAGGAGCAGCAGCAAACTAGGAGCGAGGGTGCTGAGGTGGCGGAAGACACCCCGGAATCCCTAGATGCATGCAGCCAGGAGCTGTTCTCAAGCCAAGAGGAAGGTAGCAAGTTGCGGCGGCCGGTGCTTGGGGAAGGACAAACACCAGAGGAGGTTCCCGGTAAGCGGCATTTATTTTGGGAAGGAAGTTATTTGGTGCGGGCTCTTGTGGTGAGGAGGGTTAGGGCTGCATGCATGCCTAGATGCGGAATAGGGTGTTGATGTGCTCTCTCACATCACGGTAATCTGCCTCAGTGATCTCTTCAAAGGTCTCATCCAGAACTTGGGCAATGCACTTGCGCAGGTTTCTTGGGAGAGCCACTGTGTTCCTTGTCCCAGTAAGGCTAATTTGTCCATGCCACTGTGCCGTGAGGGGCGGGGGGACCATTGCTGCACACAGGCAAGCTGCATCTGGGCCAGGGTGAATCATTGCTCTATCTGGTGTGAACAACGCTGCCTCTGTTAAGTGTTGCATTTTTCCTTTACAGATGCAACCTTGAGATCTCTGCCCGAAAGACTCCAAAGAATCAGAAAGAGGCCACCCAGAAGCAAGGAAGACGTGTTCCATGAAGTAATGCAGCATTCAAATAATGAAAATCGAAAAGTGCAGGAGTGGCGGGACAGTGAAAGGAGGATCCGCCAGCAGAATGAGGAGCACCAGCACAAAAGCACGGTGCTCCGGCAGCAAAGCACGGATCAGCTGATAAGCATAATGGAGTACCAAGCAGACTCGATCCAGGTGCTCGTAGCCATGCAGGCAGAGCACTACTGTGCCCGACCCCTCCCTGCAGCCCTTGTCCCAAAACTCTTTCCCTTGTGCCCCCATGTCACCTCCAACCCACTTTCCCCAATATTCAGGTTCTTACCGCCACCAGCAGCCTCTAACACCTGTAGCTTCACCACCCAGCCCTGAAAACGATGATTCTTACCCACTGCGCTCAACCCCCATCACCATGCAGTATAGCCATCCTCAACTGCAGCACTCATTGCACAGCACTCCAGACAGGAAGGCTGAGTATAACAGGACATACAATCTGTGATTGTACTATTCCCCAGCCCACCCCTTTGCCCTTTCTGTTTCCCAAGCAGTTGTGTTTCTTTTCAATAAATGGCTTTTTTGGCTTTCTTATTGCATAAAGTAAAAGATACCTTAGCCCAGGAAAGAAACAGGCACTGCAAGTCAGCGTAGCAAACACAGATTCCTACTAACATTGGAACCACTGCACTTCACTCCTGTGCAGAGCACCAGACATTACTGGTGGCTTTCAGCCTCAAATTGCTCCCTCAAGGCATCCCTAATCCTTGCAGCCCCACGCTGGGCCCCTCTAATAACCCTGCTCTCTGGCTGTTCAGATTCAGCCTCCAGGTGTTGAACCTCTGAGTTCCATGCCTGAGAGAATCGTTCACCCTTCCCTTCACAAATGTTATGGAGGGTACAGCATGCGGATATAACCATGGGGATGTTGTCATCGGTGAGGTCCAGCTTCCCATACAGAGAGTGCCAGCAGCCCTTTAAACGGCCAAAAGCACACTCCACAGTCATTCTGCAATGGCTCAGCCTGTTGTTGAACTGCTCCTTGCTGCTGTCAAGGCTCCCTGTGTAGGGTTTCATGAGCCATGGCATTAAAGGATAAGCGGGGTCTCCCAGGATCACAATGGGCATTTCAACTTCCCCTATGGTGATTTCTGGTCTGGGGAAAAAAGTCCCAGCTTGCAGCTTCCTGAACAGGCCAGTTTTCTGAAAGATGCATGTGGTCATGCACCTTTCCGGACCAGCCTGCGTTAATGTCAATGAAACGCCCATGGTGATCCACAAGCTCCTGGAGAACCATAGAGAAATACCCCTTCCAATTAACATACTCGGAGGCTAGGTGGGCTGCTGCCAGAATTGGAGTGTGTGTGCCATCTATCACCATCCACAATGTCATGCACATTACCTGGAGTCACGGTTCTTCTGAGCAGAATGCGATTAATAGCCCTGCAAACTTGCATCAACACGATTCCAACGGTCGACTTCCCCAACTGGTTAGCGACCGATCGGTAGCTGTCTGGAGTTGCCAGCTTCCAGATTGCAATAGCCACCCTCTTCTCCACCATCAGGGCAGCTCTCAATCTGGTGTCCTTGCGCCGCAGGGTGGGTGTGAGGTCCTGACGCAGTCCCATGAAAGTGGTTTTTCTCATCCGAAAGTTCTGCAGCCACTGCTTGTCATCCCAGACTTGCATGACGATGCAATCCCACCACTCAGAGCTTGTTTCCTGAGCCCAAAAGCAGTGTTCCATGGTGGTGAGCATGACCGTGAATGCCACAAGCAAACTCGTGTCCTATGTGTTACTCGCGTCGATATCGTCGGAGCCCTCACTGTCACTTTGGATCATAAGGAATAACTCAACTGCCAAATGTGACATGCTGGCGAGACTCGTCTGCATCCTCCCCAGCAGTTCAGGCTCCATTCCCACAGACCTAAAGGGAAGACAGAGCGCGCAGTACAAAAAAGTTGAAAGATGGCGCCAAATGTGGACGGAAGCACAGGGATTGCTGGGATGCGAACCGATGCATCACAGGGCTTTGGGACAGGACCCAGAATGCCCCGCACCTCCCGCCCCCTTCCCACAATTCACAGCACCAGAATGGGAAGAGGTGCTCTGTGGGATAGCTGCCCATAATGCACCACTCCCAATGCCGCTGCAAGTGCCTCAAACATGGCCGCGCCAGTGCGCTTGTTCCTGTCAGTGTGGACAGACTGCAGCACTTTCCCTACTGCGCTCTCCGAAGGTGGGTTTAACTCAAAGTGCTCTACATCTGCAAGTGTAGCCATGCCCTTATTGTAAAGGGACTATATCTGTTTAAAAAAACTCGCTACACATGAAAGTGACTGGAAAGAACATTCATAGCTAATTATAAATAAATAGTAGTTAACACTTTTTAAATAAAAAAAGAAGAAAAAGCAAAAAGATGTAGAGCATTGACAAGTAGATGAAAGGGTTCTTGTTGCCTTCCGTCTGAGATTACTCAAATGCATTCCTGTATTCAATTACCTGAGAAGACGTGATATTCCCTTAAGTGAGAGTGGGAGAGCAGAAGGGATGGCAGTTTTGTGCCTCTGCTTGCTCACAGCCCTTTGGAACTGGTTCAGCAGAATTAGTTTAAGCTGCTGAAAGGTTTTGGATTCAGACGGTGACTACAGACTGTAATCACTGGGTCAAGATCATAACACAGAACAGCAACAGAAAGTTGTGGTGGAGCGAAAAGTTTAAGATGGATGTGTGAATGCTGTTAGAATAGACCGCATCTTAATAGCACAAGGCCTGCTCAGCTCAGAGTATTTTCTGAATTTGAACTAAATAGTAAGTCAGTCTTGTAACTATGCTTATCCCAGTACATTTGCACATACGGTATCTGGTAAGCCCTAATTTTCTGTTAATTTTGAATAGATTTTCTGTAACTAATTTCTGGAGTTGATGCACATTCAGGATTCAGCAAAGGGTTTAATTATTTTTTCACAAAGCCACTGTCATGTTCTGAAGATTATTGATACGCTCACTTCCTTTAAATACTTCCTCAGAACCCACTTATTTCTGCTATTTTCCATCCATAATCAATCACTGCTTTCTTGCTCCCCGCAATGCCACTCCTCTCTCTGACTACATTAAGGGATATTAAGCTTACAACAATAGAGCAAACAACAAAATCCAAGAAGTTAAACCAAAAGTGCATGCACAAAATCAGGAGGAGGAGAGGGGAGCAATGGGGAGGAAAAGGAAAGAGCTCCCTCAAGAGACTTCCCTTTGTCCTCTTATCTTGCTATTCTGCCTTGATCTTCTACCCTTAATAATGTCAGATACTTGGATTCTATGGTTTTGAGTATTATAGAAATGCCTAAATAAAATAATTATAAACACCATTGCAGGTGCAGCCCCTGGAGTGCTTGCAAATTCTTGCAAATTCTCCTCTTGGGAGGTTAGGCAAAAATTCTGTAGGCTAGAATGGTCCAGCACAAGGACTTTGTTTTGTGTAGGCTGTTGAACAGTGTATCCTCTTTATCTTGTCTTCACTGGTCTTCTCTTCCTACTTTGGGGTGCGAGTATTGGCTGAAGGCCTGGCAAGGACATCATGAGGTCCTAGAGTTCGCTTGGCCCAGAGGAGGGTAGAGGTCAGGAATCCAGAGCAAGTCTCTCCTTTGGCCTTGATTTCTCTCTGCCTGATCTAGGTGGCCAGTTACCCAAGTGGGGGAGATACGTAGCCATTTTTTTTTCAGTTCCAGCTACTGCTTACTCAGTCTTAGTGTCAAGGGTAAATAAACTTTATAGATCCTAATAAAACCCACCCTTGCAACAGGAGATGCAGCACTGGTTTGTCCAAGCATAGTAAATTTAGGCCTTTCCACAGTCAGTCCCAACTCATGTCTACAAATTCAACCTCCCAAATAAGACTACAATGGTAGAGAAACAGAATAATCTTTGAGGGTTGAAAGAGAATTATGTTCAACTTGTGGTCTATATGGCAGAGTTAACTCTAGGGCTGGTATTGTTAAATATCTTTATAACTGATCTGGAAACTCAGATAAGTGATGAAAGGGCCAGATTTGTAGATAAGAGAATTTGAAGGAGTTGCACACACAGAAAATATAGCAATGTGGAGAATACTTAGAAGATGAAGTAGGCTAGCAAAAGAAAAATACCATTTACTTTCCTACAAATATTTTTAAATGAAGTTTAATATAGAAAAATCAAAGACATCTGGTTGGGGGGAACAATATAGGAGAATGTTATGTGCGTGGAAATGAAAAAAAAAAGGATTTGGTGGGGATTTTTTTGTTTTGTTTTCTGTATTAAGTAGCCCCAGTCATGCCAGTACTTGAGCAATGTGTGACTGGAGCATGATATACCATCAAAGTCAGTGGGACTATTCATAAATACCTTCCTTGAATGCTTAAGTCTTTGCATTTTCTATACTCAATTTCATGTTGTATATTTTTAAACTATATTTGCAGGAACATAAATAACATTTCTTTACTAAACATCTAGATATATGCTAGATAACCTGTATATGCTTCTCCTAATCTCTTTTTATTTTCAGTGCTTTGAATTCCCTTATCAGAATATTTGACTTCAGTGTGGCTACTCGTGTGTAAAGTTATGCATGTATTTAAGTCTCTGCAGGAACTTAAAGTGCAAAGCTATTGGATAAAGACACATACCATTTTGTGATGCATACATAGTGGTAATTCCAGTAGACTGAGTATTTATGGAATACTGTGTACAATTTTGTATACCTGATTATAAAACCTAGAACAGTAAAACAAAGAAAACACAAAGAATAACGGCAAAGACAAGAGCTGAAAGGTCAGACAGGAAAAAAGTTTAACAATGCATATATACCGTAGTTGAAAGAAATGAATAGAAAGGGGCTATGATACTTTGTGTACAGATATTTGTGGGGAAATGATATAAGGCCAAAGTAATGTACTAGACTTATGACCAAAAATTATAAAGTATTACAGGAAGTATAGGGCTTTACATTAAAGTAGGACAAATGTAGATTAAATATAAGGAACATATCCTGATGATAGGAGTTTAAACAATGGAATACCCTGCCATGAGAAATCATGATGCACCATATATGGAAATATTAAAAAGGAGATTAGATAAAGTCAATGTACAGTATGTATTAGGTTTAGGCACCTCATTTCGCTTGTCCCATGAGAAGTCACTTTTTAGCCCTTGATTCTTTGACACCCAAGCAGTTTATGAAAAAAGCCAGAATAGTTCCCAGAGCCTTGCCAATATTACCGTTCAATATATTTCTATTTTAAAGTAGATTTGTACTTACAGTGCTATGTGAGCTGTTAAGTACATGCAGACCCCTGTGAAATATTGAGAGTATGAAAGCAGCTAAATAAAAAATAAGTTCTGTTCCTGATCCATGAGATCAAAATTTAGGGATTATCATTTATTGGGGTGATGCATCCTTTAGGAGGAGTGAGCTGCAACTTTGAGACTGATCATTAGGTTGGCATCAAGGATTAGTTAAACTGTTGGAGGGAAGGGAAGATGATGACTCAACAACACGTGTAATATTTTCATTATAGGGAAGATCACCAGCAAAAACCACCCATAGTACATGAGATCCATCTAATAGTTTATAGTAAAGATATTTAAGATATATTGATGAAAAGGACTACATGAGAGCTAGGTATTAGAAAACATATGAAGGTGTCCGTTTTAATCTTGATGTTAACTTGCTTTCACGGGTGTATCGCTTACCTTCATGTTACTGCAGAATCACTTTTGTGTTATTCTTTAACAGTTTAAAGCACTCCACTTTTAGAAACTTAGGAGAGTAGGTAGACTGTGGGCCAGATTCTCAAGTGAGTTATAGCCTCCAGCACCTGCTTTAAGTATATCATTAGGATGGAAGCTGAGCCAGCCTTGAGGAACAGACTCCCACCCCCACCCCCAGCAACTCTCTGCCTTCCTCCTGTGCCCAGTGGTGGTCTAACATACGAGAGAATCCGGCTGTGTAGCTCTG
Source organism: Natator depressus (assembly GCF_965152275.1). Classification (NCBI taxonomy): domain Eukaryota; kingdom Metazoa; phylum Chordata; order Testudines; family Cheloniidae; genus Natator; species Natator depressus. The sequence goes on from NC_134236.1 coordinate 137,779,952, forward strand.
ACTGTCATGTATGTATATATTTGTAACTTTTAACAAAAAATACAGATTATGCCCTTGTGTCATTGAAGGACTTCTCAAAATTCTGTTCTATGTATAGTAGTCCTTTTTCTAAATGAAATACTAACGAGCACAAATCTCAGTAAAAAGCTATCCCTCCCCCCTCCCGCTTCCCCCCCCCCCCCCCCCCGGTGTGGATGTTCAGGATAACTACTTTTCTTGTCGACTTTTTTTTTTTTAAAGTGCTCCAGCATGAAGATGTTTTCAGTCATGGCTTGTTCAGCCTGAAGCACGTTTTTATGGTTAATATTGTTCATGCGTGAGCGCTTTCAAACGGTAAATTGCGGAACATTTTCCCCATTTTTATATCGTGAACAATTGACCCGTAAGCTAGTGTAAACTATCTGATGGGCAAAAAAGGGAAAAAGCTCTGCCGCCAGCATGAACAATCTTGTCAGAACCAAGTAATCTTGGAAATAGTGGGAACCGTTGTTTAGTTATGACTTTCAGATACTGTACAGGCATTTAAAAACCACTGAGCGGAGCTTGTCAAACATTAGCCAGTCTAAGTTTTGTGCGGTGGATTTTAAGCAGATTAGAGGAGCCCAAGTTAAATGTTTCAGTAATACATTATTTTTATTTTTAGCAGTTCTATATAGGGATACTTTGTGAACCTAAAGTGAGAGATTGGTGCGTTTGCTTCACAGGGAGCTTTGCAACCATTTTGTTCAGTCTTCATCCACATTGTTTCACAATGAGTGTCACTTTGAGTTCCAAGATTGAAGTTAAAAATACATATATTGTTATAATGAAGCTCAGTTTAAGCTGCCAAGTTTCACCTGGTTTCACATCCAAAGCCATGGAAGGCTCGCATGTAAATCCGTAAGTCAGCCCAGGTTCAATCAACACTGGGCCCAGGTTCACTGGAAAGCATTGTGAAGCTACACAAACCTTTAGAAGAATCTGGGCTGAGTTTCAAGCTAGTAATGAAACCCATGATCAGGCAGGCTTCACATGCTCTTGAATTTCCTTGAGAACGTTTTACCCAGCTCTGCTTAAGTTTGCTGTGGTTTGTTTTTTAAACATTGAAATAGGGCCTGAACTTTCAGATAACTATTGCTAGAAACAAGGCATGTTACCACATGTAATCCCATTGATGTCAACTCATGGTAGTATGCACTACACCAATAGCAAGGGTTTCAAGGTCAGCCCTCTGATCTTTATGCTAAAAAGCATATAGCTGAGTGGGTTGATACTGGAGTGGGAGCCATGAGCATGGATTCACATCCTGGCTCTAACTGGCTGTCTGACCATGGGCAAATCACTTTGCATCTCTCTTGCCCTCTGTAAAATAGGCCCAGTAGTGCTAGCCCATCTCTGTAAAGTGTTTTGAGCTAGTGGATGAAAGAATTATCATTAGTGATTATTCTTACTACCAGGTTGAAGTTCACTTTCTTCTCTGATCATTTCTGGCCACTGTTGCAACTGCTAATGGTTTCAGGATGCAGTAGCATCCTTTTTCATATGTAGAAGTTAGTATTTCAAAAGATGATATACTTATAATGTGGGGGCAATACTGAGAACGCATTATTTGGTTGGCAGCAGTGACGTGCTAAAACCGAATGAAAAGTAAGAATATTTTTGGATTTTTTGCCATATGTTACAACCCTGTATAGAAATTCAACCTTGGTGAAGAGAGGACTGAGAGGGGACATAAGTTTTCAAGTACATAAAAAGTTGTTACAAGGAGGAGAGAGAAAAATTGTTCTTCTTAACCTCTGAGCACAGAACAAGAAGCAATGGGCTTAAATTGCAGCAAGGGAGGTTTAGGTTGGACATTAGGAAAAACTTCCTAACTGTCAGGGTGGTTAAGCACTGGAATAAATTGCCTAGGGAGGTTGTGGAATCTCCATCACTGGAGATTTTTAAGAGCAGGCTAGACAAACACCTGTCCGGGATGGTCTAGATAATACTTAGTCCTTACATGAGTCCAGGGGACTGGACTAGATTACCTCTCACAGTCCCTTCCAGTCCCTATGGTTCTATGACAACACAAAGCCTCCACACCACTTAAGATCCTCTTTCACCCTCAAAATAGGCCTTGCAAATTACTCTGCAAATCAGCAAACTTTTGCTCTGAGGGACCAAAGAGGGGAATCAGATTCCAGGTTGAAGGGCTACCTGTTAAAATAAGTGGGGCGTGTTTTTTTTTTTGTTAGCCCTATACACAGGAATCAATTTCATCTGAGCTTGCACATGCGCATAGCGGGCATTACTGTTGTTCTTCAGACTGGTAAAATCTCTGAGTTGAAATGTGTTTTGGTTTTGTGTGCCTTGTGTATCAAGACTCCTGCATAAATAAGATAAACTGGAATAAAATGAAAATCAAGAGAAATTTTAAATTGGAAAATAGAGTCTTCACAAATGTACAGCAAATATGGCTCAGTGTTTTGAATTCTCTTTGTTAGCACCATAGCTGGCAAAATGATAGCTGTCTCTGACTGCGGGAATGAGACTCTCATTAAGAATGCACTAATTGTAGGGTTTGTGCATGCACTGATGTTCATTACTGATTTGGATCCTGGCTTTCTTAGAGATGCCTCTTTCTTAAGGCTGTACTCCAACAGTTAGATCAGCTATGGGGCTTTTATTCACAGTCACCAAATGTAAATATTAGGGAGGCCTGGTTGGAGGGTATTTTTTAGTACTTCTCCCTGAAATATTCTTTCCCTCTTGGTCCATAAGAGCCCAAGTGTGTTGATTTTCAGGGGGCATTCCAAGGTCTTTCTCTTTAAGGCCTACTTCTTTAAGTCTTTTTCATGAGGTGGTCCCATTTATTTGTGTTAATTGGGAGGGTTTTTTTTTTCTTTTAAAATGTGGCTGTGTTCTAATTCATGGTTGATTTAGAATTGATATACATGTCAATACAACCTGACGTGCATTCTTATAAATTAAAAGATAAATACTTTACAGACATTTTCAATGAAAAACATTTTTCGCTAAAGAAACTTGTGGAGTATTCTTCTTGTAGCTAATCCATTTCCTGTCTGTTGCACAGCTAAAATCGACCAAGAAAATGAAGAGAAGTCACTGACAGAAGCACATAAAAGGTGAGATGAACTAACGCAATAAAACTTTTTCCTTTGAGAGATGTGTTTTCATTCGAAGGTACTGTATTGTAAGCCAACACTAACAGAATTTTCTGGATAGCAAAAGAAATGCATTCAGAAAATACAAGTGATATTTATTTAATGTCAGCTTTGTTTTGAACTTTAGAATAGAAAATCAAAACAACCCAAGCATGCACAGAAGACTATGATAATGGGAAATACACCCATCTTCATGCCTTAAAAAAAAAAAAAGAAAGAAGACATTGGCGTATGAGTGAACTGTTTGAACCACAGTTCTTCACTTATGAAATATCTGCTGTACTAATAGTTTTTTTTTTAATATCAAGGATGTGTATAATTAAATGTGATTTGATCTGTAAGAACTCAAATTTTTCTTCAAATGACTTTTGTGATGAAACCACAAATTTCATTACGTATATGAGCAGTGTAAAAGTTTCAAAATTGGGAAAATTCCCCAACTTTGCTGAATTGCACAACTTGTGGTGTGTGCGCGCACAAGTGTGTGTGTGTGGGGGGGGTACATGTTGTTCAGTGTTTGTTTAAATGATGGAGTAAAAGGTGAGGGCAGGAAAGATTACTTTGTCAGTCACAGTAAAGGACCAAAATGAAAAATAAGTAAACAAACACCATTTATATTCTGATCAGACTGATAAATGCATTTCTTTACCTGGTTTTATTTGTGGTGTATAATTAATTAATTTTATTTTTACCCAGTATGAGTGAATGCAGTTGGAACTTATTAGATACAAGTGTGTAGATTAAAATGCTTTTTATTGTCTTTGGTAATTAAGTGCAAGGACTTGTCTCTTTTGGTGTTAAACCGTCCTCGCTTTCCATAGAATTGTATTTAATTATTGTCACAGTGCCAAAGTTACACCCAGTGAATAGAAAACTGCATAATATAGTCCTCTTTGATTTGCTCTTGTCTCTTTAAATTCAACTGGCAGAATATAGGATTGCTAAGTAGTGCAGCATAAATACTTTTGTGATTGGGGCTCATCTGAAGCCTTGGTAAATTATATGTAAGACATTATTAAAATCATTTAGAGGTTTATAATTGCTAAACTGCAGGCTCAGTATTCTTAAAAGCTGTGACCCAAATCCCATAGTAAAACCCAATCTCTGGGTAAGCAAGGGAAATTTTTGAGCATTCCTACTGTATTTTACTGTAAATTAATTGTTCTGTTGGGGGGCTCTCAGACTTCAAAGTTCACTTCCAAACCTGGCAAATCCTCAAGGATTCTGTCCAGGGACCCTTGTCTCAGCACTGCCTTTGGTTTCTGATTGGTTCCCCTTCCCTGCTTACTCCCCATTTTCTTGCCAGACTGGCTTAATTGGAACTGTTCTAATGATGCGTGCCTGTGGCCATGGCTATGGCTATACCTAGTGTCTATAGGGACAGTGGGAAGGAGAACAGAATGTCCATCCCTGTGGTCCTTCCTCTGGTCCTGTCCATTCCTGCCCACTAGCCCTCTCTCCCTCCCTCTTCGTCTCTCTGCAGAACCTAGATCCTACGTAGGTTGGTGGGGAAAGGAATTATGCCTTATAAGCACATCATGCATTTGTCTAGCAAGGATGATCTGGACTTTTAGCAACCTTTATGTTGTATACCAAAAATTATGTTAAGACCCCAAGATTTAATATTAAGAGACAGAACTTACTCTGTCCACTCACTAGCTATGGAAAAATACATTTACATGATAATATTTCTTTAACTTCTAGCCAGAAACACACTCTCCTTTTCGCTATAGCATAGAATGTTAAAAATGGACATCTCCATAAAAGTACAGAAACTCTAGATAAAAAGCACTTGCAAAAAAAATCTAATTTGAATAATGTTTTGGACTCAGTGCACCACTGTGTACTTTAGAAAAATACATTTATCCCTTCTTTCCCTTCACACTACTGAAATTCTTATTCAGCCACTAGAATAAAACTTTTGCTAAGATTTTGAAGGTCGCTTCTTGGTCAATCTCCTTTGAGAAGGATATATTCAGTGCTAAAGTTTTCTTTAAATATCTTCAAAATAAAATGCTTGGATGTTGAACTATTTTAAAGAAGGAGAGCTTAGGAATGCTAAATAAGAGATTAGTTACATTCTGTTAATCATAGGTAGAACAGCAATGTATTGAATGAATAGAGAAGTAAGTAGTACAAGAAAGTGATGGATTAGATGAAGCAAAATTAATGTGATTAATGTACTTGGATTTTTCTTTTTGAAGTGGTTAACTTTAGCCTACATACAACTTAAAAACTTAAAATCTACCTCATGATAGTATTTCTTTAACTTCTAGCAAGAAACAGACTCCCCTTTTAGCTATAGCATAAAATGTTAAAAATTGACATTACCATAAAAATACAGGTTCCAGAGTAGCAGCCGTGTTAGTCTGTATTTGCAAAAAGAACAGGAGGACTTGTGGCACCTTAGAGACTAACAAATTTATTTGAACATAAGCTTTCATGAGCTACAGCTCACTTCATCGGATGCAATCCGATGAACTGAGCTGTAGCTCACGAAAGCTTATGCTCAAATAAATTTGTTAGTCTCTAAGGTGCCATAAAAATACAGAAACTCTAGGTAAAAAGCACTTGCAAAAAAAATCTAATTTGAATAATGTTTTGGGCTCAGTGCAACAATGTGTACTTTAGAGAAGCTGAGTTGTGCAATAGATGAGCTGAAATGGAAAGTTAATCTTCCACACAAAATAAAGACAAAGAAAATGGAATGTCTGCTCCAGAGACTCCATACAGTGTATAGCTGTTCATTTGTCACAAGTGAGAAAATGTTTAATCAGTTCTGAAATGATGTATTCTCTCTTTATTTATCGTGTTTAGTGACTTTAAGAGTGTCAGTATGTAAAGTGTTTATCCAAGGAATGGATTTCTGGCACATGGATAAAATGAAAAGTGAAATGTTTAGCACACAATAGGCATATGTTCCAAGGTCTCTCTGAGTAAGTATCCTGAGATGAGAAGAAAGCACACAGGTCTGTGTTTATCTAGCTTACGCAGGCAGACAAGGAAGGCTCCAGCCTGGTATTAACACTGAAGTGACATGGAATGTCTTTGCCATACCCCAAACAATTACATCACTCCCTTAACAATATTGATAAAGTGCAATAAAAAGGAACCTGGCACTTTCCAATTAGACCCTCATTCGTAAATACTTGTGAACCTGTCAAATACTTCACAAGTTAAAGTAGGAACCACTTTTTTTTTTGAGGGGGGAGAAGAGAGGGAGAGTGTTGGGAGGAGAAGGGCCATGAATTATATTTTACACTGTTTTCATTTTAAATAATCCTTAGGTAATTTAGGTTAAGCACTTCTCATTTTGTCCTGCGGTCCACAGCTGTATGGCTGAAATACTGAACTTCTACTAGATATTGATGGATGGATGAAGTGACTCTCTACTAAAATTAGAACACTTGGCCTTGTTTTCACAAAGAATTAAGAACAATTTCCTCTTCTTCCCCCTACCCCTTTTCGTTGTGTTCAGCTACTGAACGTTTTTGCTTGCTTGACAAGTTTTTAATCATGACCTTCATTTTCTGTGAGTGGGGAGAAAAGTTTTAGTTCCATTTTTTTGGGGGGGGGGGAGGAAACTGCATTTAATTCAATTTACAAGGGATAAGGTTTGATCATTCAACTTACGACAGGAAAATGAGGCCCACAATATCAGACCGTCGTTGTCTCCGAAATACAGTAGTTATGATACAGAAGTTTCCTTCCTTCCTTCCTTCTCACCCCCTCCTACACACTTCATTGCAGGTAAGAGCAGCCACTATAGCATCATGTTACTGGCACATGGTCAGAGCTGTGTCTGGCCTTCATATCTTCTCATACGGGTTCTTGTAGAAGCAGGAGCTAAGTAGTAAAGCCAGACCCATCAAAAATGGCAACAGCAATGCTGCAGCAAGATCAATTCACTTTCCTGGACTGTGTGCCTGTGAATGAACAGCTGCAGCCTTAGTACCCATTATTATGCTGTTTTGATCTATGTTTCCTTTGGGCCTAGTTCAAAGTCTGGTTCCCATATTAAGTGCTTATCTCTTTAAAAAAAAAAAAGTGGTATGCTAGTTTCCCAAAATCAATAGCACTAGAGAATTTAGCATGAATCTTCCTCTTCCATCACCATAGTGTCTGCTTGTAGAAAAACACTTTAGAATCCATGTACAAGTTCGCCTTCAGAGCTTGGAGAGAGTCCACTTACTAGTGCTATCCATTTGGCAAATTATGAAACAACAGATTCTAAGCCCAATACAGTAGCTACTAGTTGGACTAGTAATGCTTAGATGTAGGTGAACCCTAACAGATTCAGACTGGGAATCTGACATCTGTCAAAAACAATTAATTTGCACTGAAAATTACTCCGTTTCAGATGATTTATGTGGAGCCTCTGAAAATGATGTTGCTTGGAGTAGTGCATGTTTAGAGTCTTCTAGATTATTACAGTGTGTCCCTTCCAAATATTATAAACTATATTTTTATGTATGTTTTCACTGTTTTCTACGTTTTCAGGCAAAATGGTGATAAGATGTGATTACCAGGAGGCATTCACATTTAAGGGCTCTTTCCTTTGGACTCCTTAGATGGCTGAAGGCTGTAGAAAAGAGTTTTACGAATACATTTTGCTATTGATCCCTGGTAAAGGCCAGATAGACCAAAATGTTGGATTATCATCCTGGCTGGGTTATGTTGTGATGGATTTAGATTGATATGAGAATTTAGAGTAAGTTCTGCTATGTGAAATTGAAATTTGCTCTCTGATGCAGTAACAGGTACTTGATATATAATAAAAGGACAAATGGATGGTTTCTGCACACTAACGTAATTACTGGCTGCGGAATTTAGGATGAGTACAATTGGATATGGAACACCCGTCTACTCATTTCAGGATGTTTTTGGTTTGGTTTATTTCATTATTTGATACAGGTACTTCTACATTCCAAGGATTGCTAGGTTTTAAAGTGCTTCCAAAGTGCTGTCTCTCAGGCACCTCTTTGTTTTCTGAACTGTTTTTTTTAATGCATTTAGCAATGTTATGTTGCTCTCTTTGCTGTAGTAACAGGTGAATTGTGGGAATGTTTACCTCCAAAATTCCCTGAGAAATAATGTAGGCCTGACAGGACACTCCTTGCATGCATAGAACTTCCATCAGCTTCAATGGCATTAGATATGGTAGGGACCAATACTTCACACCTGCTCTTGTGCTGACAGGTTGATGACACCTAGAGTAATAACAAACCTAATGGTAGAATGGTACTGTTGAAAAGCAATACCTAGAAATGTAGCACCTAAGTCTGGTAAGCCTTTAAAACCTTAAACGTTGCTGCCACCCCGCTCCCCACCACACAATGGTTTGGATATCCTTCAAAGGGGATCTGCGAAGCTAAAATGTAATTGAATGAATGCTTGAAATATGTGTTGAAAGCTCCCACTAGCAAGGCTGAGAGTGGAGAGCGAGATTGAGCAGAAAAACTAAAATTTAACTGAAAGTTCAGAGAATACGGTTGGACTCTTTCTTTCTCCTCTGGGTTCCTTTCGCTACTGTTTTCCTTGCCACCCATACCCTTGTGACCTTCCATTCATTGACAGTTGGTTCCTTCCCTGTTAGATCTCCTTCTCACTTGGTGGCTCATATTACTGGTGTGAGTTACACAGCAGTAGGAATTTACACATCGTGGCTATATATTAGTTGTAGCAGGAGGGAAATGCTCAATGGGAAAAGGGCTGAAAAAGGAAACAGGTAATGTATGAGCTTAGGAACTGCCACACATGAGGTCAATGGTCTTTCTAGTCCAGTGCCCTGTCTCTGATAAAGGCAAGTGTCAGACCATGTAAATCCCCTATAATGGATAATTAGGGAACAACGTTTCCCATAAAGGAAAGTTTTTTCCTAAACCCAGGCAGAATCATGAAAATATATGTCCATTTATAAAATGTTTGTCTTATCTAATTTTTGAAAAAAAATCCATTTACATGTCTATTTTTTGAATGTTTAAGTATTATGTTGTGGGTTTGGGTTTTTTTCCCTTTTTAAAAATTTCCTGTTATCAGTTTTAAATTTATTGCCTTTTAATTTCATTAGGGAACTTCAAGTGCTAACACAAACGTATATCAAATGGGACAAGGCTTAGAAGTACCAATTTTATGTCATTGAAGATTGTTGCTTCTTGGAATAGCTAGTTCTAAAGCTCATAACGAGGGTCTATTCTTATCTCTACAGTAAATGAGATGCAGGAGTTAGTTCAAGAAGCAATTCTAGTGGAGGTACTAAGTAATAGTGACACCAATATAATTAAGGTCAGTATCTTTGGAGTAAGAATCATACTGAAAATTAGCACTGTGGCACTAAGCTTTTAGAAAAGGAGGTTTAAAAAAAAATCAAGGAGCTAGTCAAAAAACGCTTTAATTGCAGAAATTAAAATCCTTAGATCCAGCATGTTTGCTTTTTTTGACAACTGCAGCGTGTTCAGCAAGTGGTTTCACTACAGTGATGCCAAGATAGTTTTCTTGAGAGATTACAGCTGAATTAGAATATGATTAATCATATTTTTATTGCAGCATGCATCATCTTGTGCTTAAGTAACACCAACGAACCCTGGTCATCTGCAGGTAGGATCGAACCGGGGACCTCTGGAGCTTAGTGCATGAGCCTCTACCACATGAACTAAAAGCCAACTTGCTCTTAGCTAAGGCTGTAGAGCAGACTCATTTTATCTCTCTCTAAGTGGTCTCAGTGCCACTAGATGGGACAGAACACCACACCCAGGAGATGTGTGGGTTACACTTATATGCACTGAAAGTTATCTTCTATCACATTGCCCAGTTGGCAAGTATAGCTACATTCTTCTGTAGTTCCTCACAGTTTAGTCTTGTCTAGCCTAGATAATTTTGTCATTCAAATTTTTGTTGGGAAGTGGAGCAGGAAGAGAAGAAAATAGAGTAGGAAGAGTAGATATGTCCCTGCAGGCATTGTCCTCTTCCCTTCTGTTGTAAGAATCACCTTATGGGTTAGATCCTGATCCAGCTCCCAATGTCCTGGGCACACCAGTTAAGTTAGACAGTTGCAAGGAATGTGGTTTAATTAGGCCACAACTTTATTAATTAAACTCATCTGGGACATATCTAGCAAAAACTTGTATAGTGCAGGTCATCATTCCTTCCTTAATTGTTTCTACCTGGTGGAGGCCTGCTGTCAGCCCCCCTTTTCTTCCATGGCAGGTCCCCAGCCCATTGCTGAGACCTCACCATCCTCCCCTGGTAGAACATGAGGGTTAAGAGGCTGAGGAAAAAGGGCTATCTCCTCGCTGTACCAAACAGTAGGAGCCCCAACCCTGCTACCCAGCTTCTTTAGGGGATGCCAGGCATTAGCCAAATCTGTGTTTAATGTTGTATGTGTATTGAATCTGATAAGATACATGTGGAGTTTTCTACTTATATAATTAAAGAAATTGATGTCCCTCATCCTGCAGAGACATTCAGTATCATAGAGACATGGGGGTTCACCAGCATGGAGCATCTTTCAAGACTGGGCCTATGTCAATAAAATAAATTTCTCAAAGTAAAACAAAAAATATTATGTGGAAGGTCACCTTGCATCTCACACACACAACTCCTTTAAAAATGGTAGCATTATGGTACGTCTACACAGCATTAAAAAAACTCCGAACCCAACCCTGCAGCAGCGAGTCTCAGAGCCCAGTCAACTGACTCCGGCATACTGGGACTAAAAATACTACAGAACTAAAAATAGCAGCAAAAATATTCAGGGCTGGGTTGGAGCCCGGGCTCTGAGACTCGGGTGGGTGGAGGGGTGTCTCAGAAGCTGAGATCCAGCCTAAGTGGGGAAGCATACATTGCGATTTTTAGCCCTGTAGCATACTCCCCATGAGCCCAAGTCAGTTGACCATGGTTCTGAGTTTCACTGTCATGAGTTGTTTTGTTTTTGGTTGTGATTTATTTTCAGTGTAGACATGCATTTAAATGCATTAGGTTGAGAAGATAAGGTATGTTAGCAGAACAGCTGGAGGAAAGTTGGAACTTAATATGAGGTAAATACCTCTAGCTTGCTGCAATGAGGCCAACAGATTGTGGGCCAGACCCACTGTTATTCTGGGTCAACTGGCACCTTATTGTTTGTGCAAGTTAAACTGGCTAAGGGATTATTAAATATAATTGAAGCTCATATGTTAATCTTAACATACATCTTCTCCTGACTTTCAAAGATGGATGTACATGAACGTACCACAAATGGCCAGTTAAGCACACAGCTTACCATGTTTCCACGTAACTCAACAGGCCTGAACAATTGTGATACTTGTGTGACTGTTAAGTTGTGAACATCAAACCATGGAAAAAGAGGCCAGATAAGTCATTGTTTTGTCACCTGAGGATTCCTCTACATCAAGGTAGTTCAAAACAGCCCAGAGGAGGGCTAAGGTTGTGGTCCAGGGTTTTGACAGCTGTTACAGAATATCAAAAACCATACATTGAGTAAAATGAAATAATTTAGCATTCTGTTCACAATTTATTTTTATTTAATTAGAAAACTTTCACAGCCCTGGACCCAGGGCTTATTTATAGAGCAGGTACAGCACAGGCGATGACGTTGCAAGATTCCCCAAAGTGCCCTACCAAAATATCTCAATCTTGAGCTAAAGGGGATAATTCTAGGGTTGAAAAGGTAGGTTAGTCTCCACGCTCACTTCACTCTTTGGCCTCTCTGAGAGTTCCAACAAGATTGCTGCTTTGTTCCAGTCGCGGCTGTAGATTTTGTATAATGGGCTTTGTCCATGGGAAACTAGACCGAGGAAGCCAACAACCACTGGATGGCTTCAGGCATTAGATTACTGGCCTGGGCTGCATTTGAATTGGCATTCTAGAGACAAAAGGCATAATCCTTTAGCAACATCCTGAGTCAATCAGTCCCCTGCAAATTGTAACTTTTCCAAAGAAATGTTTATGAAATAGCTTAAACTCTGAATGTTGCATCTTGAATGTAACGATTCTCTGCCACTTACACTGTACGTTCTGTGACAGTTGCTGAATGTGCAAGTGTTGCTGAATCTGCTACACTCATTATAAAGTATAAATTATAAATATTTATGTTGTGCAGTTATATTATTTATTCATTTATACTTTTGATACGGTCAGTTGTTATCATTAAGCATTAAGGATGTTGAGTGTTCGTTGTCATATTAAGAATAGAAAAATACCACAAAATACTAGTCTGCCACAATATAGTTTGTTGGCCTTCCGCTTTTATGATTTATGTTGGGTGGTGGCTGGCATAGGAGTACTCTGTGAAGATATTCCTCCAAAGCATTTCCCCCTGCCCCCCTAAATACAAAGTTGTTTGATTTTTTTTCTTTATTGGAGCAATAAAACATTTTTGCATTCAGTATATGTTTATGGGATGGGAGGGGTGGAGATGAGGAAGATGATTTAGAATGAAAAACATTGCAAACATTTGGAAACTTTTTATGGGGGGCAGGAGAGAAACTTGAGACCTTAGTGTGTTCTCTAAAGAACAAAATTACAAAAACCATAGTTACACAATATAAATCGGCAAAAGCAAGGAAAGATTGATGGTTCCTGGCAGTTAATTTAAAGTGGTATGTTAACTTGGCTTTGTTTTTAATACAATAATACTGTTTTCTGCCTAACAAAACAAAATTTGCTTATAAAATTTTGAATGCTTGATTTTTTCCCCCATACTTGTGTTTACAGTCAAATTTCCCCACTTTTCATTATGCAGGACAAGGATGGCAATAGGTGAAAATGTGTAAAAACTATATGAAAATGCACTCGTAACCTTGAAACCACAATAAAAAGGGAACCTGAATTAAATATACCAGCTTGTCCAAGTGACTGTTTGGGATCCTGTTTCTTCCAGTCTTCTATCTCAGAAACTAGGAGGCTGGCCCCTTTTATCCCTTTTTGAAGCAGGACCCAAGAGGGAAGAGGCTTAATTCCACCTGCTAGAGCTGCTGAGAGCCCTCCAAATCATAAGCCCAACCTTGATCAGATAGATGGCGTTTCCTTGGTTACATATTCTCACCAATGTGTTTACGCTAAAGGAGCTGTATATTCTATACAAGAGACAACAGAATATTTGTCATTGCTTTTGCCGCTAAACAAAATGATGCTGAGAAGGGTTAATATGACAATTCATTTGACTAACTTTCCAGAAAGCAGCTACTAACTGCTAGCTATATACTGTACTCTTGTTTTCATGTCTCACCTTAAATCCAAAGGGCCAAATGTTGACCTTGTAACAAACTTATAAAGCCTCGCTACATAAGTTGGGCCTTAATATAATACAACTCATGTCAAATTTAAATAGAGCAATAAGTTGCATGTACTTGTATAGTGCCTTGTTGATTACATCTAGCTGTTCTTCTCCCTCTCCAAACACGCCATACTTCCCCTTACTCAACCTTAGTTATTAGCTGTTTTACCTGTAACCTTAATCACTGGATAGCATGTATTTTATGAAGTAGATAAACCTACTATCTGAATCAGGGAATACTTCTGGAACCCAAAAGCCTCACAACTACTACCAGGGGGGGAAATCCCATGAGGTAATGTCAATTAATTAAACTCAAATTTACGTAAGTGAGTAGTAACTTTAGTGCATATCAACAACAGCTGACCATTTAAACTCCAAAACCTGAGGTATCAGGAGCATCCAAATATAGCTGCAGTTGAAGTCCTTCATTTGTTGTTAAACAATCTAGAATCATCTTCCATGGTCTTAACTCCATGTTTAGATTGATCACTGCTGCTATGCTGTGCCTTTAGGTGTTTTGTTTTGGGTGTTTGGAACCATGATGTAGAGAGAGAGAGTGTGGGTTAACCATCTCTCAGTAAGGTCAGCCAGGAATAATGTCCCTGCAAGTGAAATTCAAACCATGTCTCTGGACCTACAGTTACCTTTATTTGCTGGCTGCTGGAGCCTGGGTAGCCCTTTCTGAGGAGACTCTGCAGCTGTTTCTTCACTGCTGAGTAGTATTGATTCTAATTCATTTCTTAAAAATGCCAATTTGTGGTTTCTTCCTCCATTCCTCTTCCTTCAGCAATAGGCACTCCCATATCATCCACAAATTAAGAGAGATATCACCAACAAAATGTGTGTGCATGGAATTGGTAAACTGGTCAGATGAATGGATAGTTGTCCAGTCGATGTATGACACATGGCAGACCTGAATTTGAATCATTGTGTGTTGCTGTAGTGTGTTAACTGGGAACAAAAAGATAAAGCAATCTATGGCTTGCCCTCAAAGTATTTCTAATTGATTTGACCCAGTAGGTTGACATGCTGGTGGCGAGTAGGTTTAAAAATGTGATTCAGGTTTTTCTAATAATGCTGATTGTTACGTTTAGTTGTTTTGTAGTCGAATATCTATAGAAAAATGCACAATAGCAGAGGTGTAAAATAAGTAGCATGTATTGACCCATTAAGCTTTTACCCCCAATTGGGGATATTGCAGATTATGTATTCCTTAAGACATCCGATCCTAAACCAAACTTCACACCCCTTGATAATCTGTACGTTATTCCCTGATAAGAAGAAACTTCTATGCTTAAACTCTGTACCGTTTTCTTTTTATTTTAACATCATCTTAATAAAATTTTTAGGTCTAGGATGTTTTTCTGAAATGTGCCTGGAGATGAAACAATTAAGTTTTTAGAGATTAGATTGGGGGGAAGGGAAGACTGGGGGAGGAGGGAAGCTAACCACCTTCCCTAATCTCATTTCCTTATTTATTTTCTCAGAAACCACCACCTTTGCAGATTTAGCAGATTTAATGATATTTAAATGTTCTTTGGGGCCAGTGTGGGGAATATGAAAACCTATTTAAAATCCTTTTAATGGATATTTGGCCTTTGCCCTGTCTGGATAAGGCAGCAGTGTGAACATCAATGCCTTATTTTTAATCAGGCTTGAAAAGTCACGCTGACTGGAACAAAGCTACTGACCTCCTGTACCTCTGTTAATCCTTGAAAATAACCCTAACCCTCTCCTCTCCCACCTTCTCTGACGCACAGATTTTGTGTTGTTTTGAAACATGACTTAGTAGTATGGGGGATGTAAGCACCTTTCATTTGAGGAACTCGTAGTACTTTATGAACATTAAGCAAGTTCCACAACACCTCTTTGGAGTAGTAAGTACACCTGTTTCACAGATAGGGAAGGTGAGGCACAGGGAGCTTATGTGACTTTCACAAGGTCATATGTTACTGAAACAAATTTGGAAATGGAACCCAGGAGTCGTGACTCCCAGTCCCCTACTCTGACCACCATACACATGCTGCATATATAGCTATAAGCACTATTGAAATGTGTTTTGCTTCAAGGTTTGTTAAAAGACCAGGTAGCGGGGTAGTCACCCACTCCGGCCTTAAAGGCCTTAAAACAGCCCAGGAGAGGGCTGTGGCTGGGAGCAAGCAGTTCCCAGGCTGACTGGGGGAAGCAGGCTCAGCTGTTGCCACACCCCAATCAGGGCTCAGCTGGCCCTTATAAGAGGGCAGTGGGCCAGGAGCAGACACTCTCTCTCTGCCTTGAGAAGGTACCTGGAGTGGACCAGGGCTGGGGAAGGCTAGAGGAGCTGGGAGGCTCCAGACTGGAAAAGCCCCAGGCTGCAGGCCTGGCAGACGGCCTAAAAAAGTGTACTGGGGTTGCAGGGGGCAGCCCACGGGTAGGCAGGGGCAGCAGGTCCAACGCCCCCTTGCCTGTGATGACTGGCTAATACACTGCAGTCCGCTCAGTGTGCGGGGGCTTAATGGTGATTGGCAGTAGCCAAAGACTGAGGCAAGGTAGGGATAGTGGGTGGGGGTTCCCCTGGGACAGGGAGACCCAGAGACTGTGGGGGGTACTGCCAGGGGGCAGCACCCTGGGTGAAAGGGGCACCGGGGTTAGGGAGGGACACAGGGCCAGCGGCAAGTGGGACACCGGCCTGCAGAGGGCACTCCAGAGGCTGGAAAAGCGAATTCCCTGAGAGACCAGCAGGAGGCTCTGCAGGGGTGAGTCGCCACACTGTGACAGACCAACAAAGCATCTGTTGTGTGGCTCAGTAATGTGGTAATGAAATGTGAAATGGCAATATCCACTTCTAACCTCATGGGTTTATTTGCGACTTTGTCTAAGTCCCTTTTTATAATTGAGCCATATGCTCCATGTCCCCTCCAGAGTCAGCTTTGAGGTCTCTCTATTTTAACATATGTAAACTGTAATCTTACGGATTACAAAATCTGATATTCACAGAGTATTCTAACGTAAACAAGTTACTGCTTCCCAAATTTCATTCTGGGGATCTAGGGACACTTCTCCCTCGCTTTGTCTTGATCTTTTGCTTTTCATATCTGAATCCTGCCACCTTCTCCTTCAAGATACAGTAAGGAGAACATCAACATACCTCTGACTAAAGAAGTTGAGATGATTACCTTGGATTTGTTTCACCTGTGCTACCAGGATAGCTAAATACCTGGATTCCTGGGGCTTCCTGCTTTTAGGTCCAACTGTGTTGCAGGTCGTGTCTTCTGCATTTGCACTAACAGGTGTCAGAAAAGTGACACATTAACTGACAATCTGCCAAGCTTCTGGTCTTTCACATTTTACAAGCAGCTTAATTTCCCCTTCCCTCAAATTGGTTGCCATGGGAGGTGATCAATCCAGCTGGGGACTTGCATTCTGCTGTAACTGACTGGAAGAAGGAATGCCATTAGCTAGAGTTAAACATAGATGTATGGCTGAATTGGCTATACTGGTGGTTCCCAGCAAGATTAGCAATGATCAGAGGAAAAGCCTGACTAACTCCCTTTGATCCCATGGATTGTTAATGAAAGCCTTCATGTATATGTAAATGTTAGTACCATTTATCAAACGCAAACATGTATTTGTTGGATTTTCATTCTGGCCTGGCTCCCTACTTGATGAAATAGTTTCATGTAGAGCGATTATAGCTTGTTACTTCAAATTTAAACACATTACTTGAAGATGACTATTTTTCATTCTCTTGTGATGCTCATCTTCTAGTCAGGTTGATGATGTTTTTTTCAGATCAGTCATTTTGCTACTAGGGTTCCCTTGTTTCATGCTATAATTGGGTCTGATATCCTTGTGTCATTTGCCTATTCGCCTAGGTGTTTGTCAAAACAGAGCCTCTTCTTTCTTTGAGCTACTGATTTTCCTGTGTTTTGCAAAACACAGAATGGTCTTTAAGTAGCTTACTCAGAAATGGTCACTGACTCAAAAAGTGCCTGAAGATTCCCAAGCCATCCTGTAATGCCCATTACTCTCCATATGCTTTTGATTAGCTGTCTGGCACGTGCACTAACAACTGTCATAGCACTATTGCTGTAACTATAATTAAGGTAATCAGTCAGTTGGTTCAATGGGTGAAATCCTAACCACATTGAAGTCAATACCAAAATTTCCTTTGTTTTCAGTGGGGCCAAGATTTCACTCTGTGACTAATATGGTCTCACCATGTATGGTTCATAAAATGTTATTGCATGGGTGGTTGAATAGTAGTAATCTGAACTACCATGTGGGGCACAAAACTGGTTCCCTGTCTGTCTAATCTCTCCTTTAGTGTCCATTGCTGTACTGTCGTCTTGTCCCATTCTCTTGCACCCCAAACCAGCAGGCTTTGGAAGCATTATGTGAATAGTGTAACACACAAATAAAATAAATATTCTGATATGTTCTGAGCCATTGTGTTGTGAAAAAATGTTGCGGACAAACTGGCCAATTTTTCATAGAAAAGTGAAAATTTGAATTCTCATATTTTGATGTAATTGTTCTTGAAGACTATTTTGAACATGTTGGCATTTTTAATTACAAATAAAATTGGATGAGATTTCAATAAAATTATCTCAAGGAATAGGTGTATAACTTTATCCTTTTGAATTGAAATTCATATTTTTTTTCATGTTGACCATTTTTTAAAATTTGGAACTAAGAGAGAGAAGCTCTAATTATGGGGGGCGGGGTTACATTTCATTGAAATCACAGTCATTGTGCTAAATCTTGGTGTGTAGTCCTCTGTGTCCTTCAAGAGCAATTCTTGCTTGCTCTTCAGCTCTACATATGCTACTTTGTCATCTATTCTAGCGATATCTATGTTCAGAAATGGGTGTCAAACACAGTTATGTCAGAATCATGATTGATAACTATTTTCTAGTATGACTGTTGCTAGCAGTTTTACTATTGTCTAGGGTAGAAAAGAATTGTTTTAATACCACCTTTCTATGGACTGCTCCACCTAGATTGTCTCTTGTCGTGTTTCATAGTGAAAGACTGTTTGGAACTGCTTTAGATTTCAACTCTGTTTTAAAATAGTTTCAAATATAATAAAAATGCAATGCAAGGAAAGGCATTGAGGTCTGGCTTTGCTGGGCTCTGAAGAGAGTACGTTCGTTCTTGGCTTTAATATGGACAATGCTTTGGCCAAAAACAATGTGTGTGTTATTAAATACCAAACCCCAACCATTGCTGAGGAAATATATTGTAACAGAATATGTACAGGAAAACATCAGAGCTAGATAATCCGTATATTTCACTCCCTATTAGCAATAGTAATTGTGTATTATGCCAGGTTTTGGATGCAGAAAAAAATTCTATATCAATAGATAGTAAAATACTTGATGCTTTTGTTGTCTTTGGCAGCTTTTTGGAAACTGCAGCCTATTTCTGTATGAAACCAAAAATGGGAGAGAAGGAAGTGTCACCTCATGCTTTCTTCAGTATTTGGCATGAATTCAGTTCTGACTTCAAAGACCTCTGGAAGAAGGAAAACAAACTTATTCTGCAAGAAAAGTAGGTGTCCTCATTTTTACAATGACTGTTAATATTCTTTCTAAAAGAGTATTCGGAGCAATATCTCAGGAAAAAATCAACATGGGCATAAAAATACATCTAATGTCTTTCAAATAGCTTCTTATACAAACTTTTATTAATTTTTTTTATAAATACATCCTAACAGTCATGAAGTCTACTAATCAGTAAAAATTTCAGTTTGTGCCAATCTTTTTCTGTCTTTGTCCACATGACCATGAATGACGCATTAGAGCATGTAATTGATACATCACTATTAATCCAGCCAATGAAATATTATTCACTTAAGTCCTGAAAGTCATTGAGAGGTTTTCTCATTCATATGTTTATAGTGAGTCATAGATCGGGCTCAATATCCAGAGATGATATCCTAAAATATTTGACCTATTATAGCAGGGGGAGACAAAAATCTAGCAAGGTCCTCCCACAGAGAGAACCAAAACAAATAAAATACCCAAACTCTACTTTTTTGAGCTTTCTTGCACCATGATAGAAATAAGGCATGATCACTGAAAAAAAAATTGGCATAACTGCCTGTGCCTTGTGTAACCCTCTGGTATATGTGTATAACAGGTGCCCCTTTATGCCGATCCACAGATGATGTGGGTCTGTTACAGCTCTCAGCTAAGAAATCTTGGCTCTTTAGCTAAAGCTAGTATGTTGGCTAAGATGGTGGCTGTCATATACGCGGGAGCTTGTCCGGTCATTCTAACACTCACTGAGACGTGGATTACACTTTGTGTTAGAGGAGCTATTGTATGCTATATATAGTTGTTGGTTTTGGTAACTCAGTGAGCATAAGAATTTTGCTATGATTTAATAAATGTCAAAATAAAATGAAATTTTACAGAGGTAGGCCTGAACAGCAAATGTTTATAGACATGCATAACTTTACACATGTAGTCACAATGACTTCCATGGGAAGTTAATGAAATTACTCAGATTATCAAAACTTGTCATGTAAGCACATATTTAGGCACCTAAATAAAAAGGGCTTGCTTTTCAGAAGTGCTGAGCATGCACAATTCCCACTGAAATTAGATTACTGCGTGGCTAAAGTCAATGGAAACTGTAGGGACCTAGCACCTAGAAAATCAGGTATCTAAGTCAAATTATTGATTTTTAAGTACAGGGGAAGATATTTTAGAGTGAATTCCCTTTTCACAATTAAAAAAACGAGGACTGGATTCTGATTCTATGGCAAGTTTACGGAGCAAATATTAACACGGTGCAGGTACTTACTGGACGGGGGTGCACTTCATTTTACTGCCTGTCTGAAATGATTTCATGTACTTAAATCTCTCTCTTTAGTATTTAACTTCAGCCCTAGTTCATTCTGTCTCCAATTTCCCATGTTGCGATATAGTTGCCAAAGGTTTATCTTGTGTTTCCATGTATTTTTCATAAAATTCTTTTTAATTTTTTTTCTTTTTCTGATTATTAGGTTATTTTTCTTAAAATGGTGAGAACTCCTCTCACTGTACATATTGTTTCCCTTAGTATTTTTTTAAAAAAGGGGGGGAAATACATTTTGACTCTTTAAAAGATCAGCTCATGGAAAATTTTGAAAACACTTTTTAGATTCTCTGCTAGTCATACAAATGTTTGTTTGCTTTGTTTCTCCACATATTTTGAAGTACAAGAGCAGTTGTAATGAAAACAAGACCATTAAGTGTTCACTTGCTTGGGTTTCTTATTACCCTACCTGAAATCATTATCCTCCATATATGGTATCCTATGTAGATCGGTGTGGAGGAGGAGATTATGATGATCTGAAAAAAGAGGTCCATGACTTCCCATGGGAGAAATTCATTCAAGGCAGACAAACACCTAAGAAACAAAGACCCACTTTTATGAATGTTTTTCCATTATGATATGAGGAATGTGGAATACAGAAAATAGTACATCATGCTGAACTGACTCAAGGCTTTTTTGTAATGTTCTGTCAGCATGGATTAAGAATTTTGGAGGTCCTGGCTTGCTCTTTCCATCCCCAGGGTACCAAGGTTAATGATAATTAATAATAATTACTTAATAACTACTTAATAATAGTGATTTGTATCTAACTATATAACTGTTAACTAATCACACCCCAGCAGGAGGTGCTATAGAGGCAACAGGCAAAATCTTAGAGGAAAAGGAATAATTTACAGAGCTGGTCAGAAATGTGAACTTTTTCTGTGAAAAATATCATTTTCAGCAAAACATGACAAATCTGAAATATTTCAACAGAAAATCAAAATATATAGATTCTGAAATGCTATTTGCAGTCCCTCATGAGAGATGTAGTTCAGGTGTCTCATGCTCCCTGTCTCCTCCATAAGATGGACCCCCGAGCCAGATTACAATGGTCTCACATCTTGGTGAGCGGAGGTGATGCATCATGGCTGTTGCATGGGCCATGATGCATCGTGGAAGATTAAATCCATCTGGGGATCCCGTCCTATAAAAAAGAATGAGTGACCCAAACTACAACACCTATGAGCATCACAATGGCATTTAACTGAATCTATCTATTTTTGGCTTTGGCCAGATTTTTGATGAGCAATCAGATTTTCCATGGAAAGCACATACTTTTTGTGAAAACTCTAATTTAGTTGAAAACTCATTTTTTTCCATCAAACAGTGTCAATGGAAATTTTCTAACCAGCCCTAGTAAAAATATGTTCTCTAGAGGTGTCCTCCAGCCAACTGACAGAATGGTTTTCTTGACCTGTGTAGTAGCCATTTCCAGCTCTACTGATAAAGGACAGGAAGGTTGTGAATTGAAGGCCTCTTTGTACCGGAAGAGTAAAATGGAGAATAACCTGGGCAAGACACTCTCAGCCACTCTAGGGCAACACTCCATAGTATTCCCTACTCCCACAAAATTGCAGTAAGAATTAAAAGGTAGGGACATATCTACAGTTGGTGTAAACTGACATCAAGGCTGTTGGATTTGAGGATCTGGCCTTTTGCTTCCAGAGTGTCCCCAGGACTCTACATCTCTATGGTTCCATGACTTAAATTATTGCCAAATGAATACTTTCCTGAGAGTGCATAGTTTAGCTTTTAACTCAATGGGGAAACACTCTAAATCTGAAATACACTAAGCTGCTTTGTGATGATACATGCCACTCAGATGCCACTGATGTTATTTATACCTAAAAGATCGGTGCCTAGATTTACATGCTAGTTGTCTCATGCTAATATTTTAATGGTGAAATCCTGGCCCCCTTGAAGTCAATGGCAAAAAGTAGGGCCAGAATTTCACACAGTGTATTTTGAAATCACAGTGGTTGCTTCTCTCTGTCTATATTTGGTAAATCAAGTTATTTTCTGTAGTTAAAATCAAAGAGCAAGGTATTGTCTGTACACATTTATATGACAGGTCTGATAAGAACCCCACCCCTTTTTTTTCTTTGTTGCAATATAATTCTGTTGTTGGGGAAATAATTGCTGCAAAAAGGAAAGCAGTTTGACAGTGATCATATTTGTAAGAACTGAACCCTGTTCTTTTGTTTGAGCCCCAAACAATGTTCTTTGTTTAAGATTACACTGTGTACAGCATTTCTGGCCTAGTTTTAAGGTCCTTGGTCTTCAGTAGGGAAAACAAGGGGGAGTGATAGCTTCTTATAGTAGAAGTTCCTTATCCAATCTCTGTAAATGTGAGTCAAATTGTTAATACAATAACTTATCCAAAGGCCTTTCATAAATGGGTTTTTTTCTAAAGTGCACCCTCATGTTACAGATGTGCCAAAAATGTGTGTGTTTAAAGAAAGCAGTCAGTAATTCTTTATTTTAAATACTTTCCAGTCTGGATTGCAGCTTGTATATTGGTTTGCAGGCATTTAGATAAACACAGCAGTGTCTAGTCTTGGTATTTCTCAGCTACCAGATGAGAAAAACCAAAGAAAAATGGCGCAAGGTTAAGAACAAATTCATTTTTCTGAAGTTTTCAACTGTTTCTACTCAGTTGTGTCAGATGAAATAAAGCAGAAATGGAAAATACCAGTCACAGAGAAAATTCGACAAGACACTGCTGAATACAGTAGCAATACAAAGAAAAATGCACCTGAAATTTATAAGTAAAGCATACTTCTTCATTAGTACTGTTGGGATTTTCTTAACAGCACTGTGTTTGGTAGCAAGGGTAAGATGGACATTCCATTCTAAATCATTCTGAGTTGTTTATAATGTTTTCAGAAATGTTCCCTTTAGGCTGAAATTTCTTATGCTGGGTCTCACCCTAAGGGTGATTTTTTTTTTTAAAGTCTAAACAAGATCCATTTAGCTATTTTTTTTATTTACACATCCTTTTTTTAAAGCGTGTTTTGTACTTTAAAATACTTTTGTTCTGTGTTTCATAACTAAAAATGGCTTTGTTTTGATATTTAACCTTGGCAGGTATACCCTTTTTAGAGATGAAAGGGATATCATAAGCTTGCAAACAACTGGCGTCAAATTCAGCGCTCGGTTACGTCTGTGCAACCCCACCAACGTTTTCGAATTTGGCTCTTGATTTTGAATTAACAATCTAACAAGCTTTGAATGATCTCACCTTTTTTCTTCCACTATATTTTTTTAATGTGCCATTAATAGACCACATGTTGCATTCATATATTATGAGCTCTGAGAATGTGTTTTCCTGTGTATGTTACAGCCAGACCTCCTGGATCATGTGATGGGATCCTGAAAAGTGGGTGTAATGGAAGCAGGACAGGTCACTTAGGGTAGGAGTAGACCTGTGTCCATGACTATAGCATGATGTAGGTGAAGATAGTACATTCACTGCTTGGAATCCAAATGTCTGATCTTGGTCCTGAGCACCCATTTGCTGTTCAGTGTTTGGGATTAAGACTCTCAGACATCTTAATGTTTTGTTTATAGGCAGTTATTTTATCTATAGCTGTGCAAATAACATATTTTTCAGCTTGTTAGCAGTTCTCAAAAATTGGAAAAAAAATCAAGTTGAACAGAAAATATTTTTTCAGCAAATTGAAAAGTTTTAAAAAATCGTTTTGGGGTCAAACGTTTTGTTAGACACAAAGTGAAACACTTTTTATTAATACTTCAAGCACTTTTTAATCTTTTAAAAAAACATTTTGCATAAAAGTAAAGGATTTTTTCTAAAACATTGTTTTCAAGTTAAAAAAAATGAAACATTTCCATTTGGAATTAATTTTATTGTACTTGACTGAAGCAGTTTGGCAAAATCAACATGAATTTGCAAAATGTCAGTGTCACCACATCTGCATTTTTCACAAAAAAAAGTTTTGGTCAAAAAATTTCACCCAGCTCTAATCCTGTCCCCCTTGAGCATGCCAAGCTGTAAGTATTTAACTTTTTCCTTTTAAATCAATCTCTTCAATCTCCTAATTTTGTTTAAATTTCTTTGAATTCCTTCTGGTTTCTCTAGATCATCTTGGTAATGAGGTGTCCATCATTAAATGCATTTTTTCCAGATTTATTTGTGCTTGAGCCTGATCAGAGAGAAAGGAACACTGGCTGCCTCCTCTATCATCCAAAGAAGGGAGGCAGAGGGGCTAGGCAGGAACAACTGTGCCACCTGACTATAAACCTGGAACTGTCTGGAGGAGTAGGGCAAGAACCTCCCCAAGAACTGAAGACTGACTGGGAGAAGGGAAATCTGTGGAGGCACCCTTAGAGTCTTGTCTTCAGGCTGAGGTGGGCAAATTCCTCACTCTCAGAGAAAAATCCCCTGAGAGTGCAGACACACTTGTATGACAGTCAAAAACAGAGTAAGTTATGCAGAGTTAATTATTGGAATGTCTTCTATTGGTCTGGGTGGCAAAATCTGTCTTTCAAGACTAACAGAGCCAAACGCTTCTTTTTTTTTATTTGTATTTTTAATTTTTTAATTATGTATACTCTGGCTCATGACAATAGCAAAGAGAGGTGAAGGCTTTCAGAACTTTTTTCTTTTTTAAAAAAAAAAGGCCAACATTTTAAAATGCCGGTATCACTGGTGCAGCATTAGAGCCTAATTAAAACCTGCTAGACTTGTCACTAAACCTGGAGAGGCGTTGTTCATAACTCCGCATCCATTTTTTGGGTGGCAGAGTAGGCAAAGAAGCTCCTTTCTCTCTACCCTTGCTCAGAGTACTGCTGCAGTCTCTTCAGATAATCACTGCTGCCCCAGATAGCCCCACCCCTTGCAAAAGTGTAGGAGTCTGAACATGGGAAAGAACTCCTGCTTGCACAGAAGAAGAGAAAAGGAGAGGGACAGTTGGGGACCCCGAAGTGTATGTGTGTGTGTGTGTGGGGGGGGGGGAACTGATTGTCTACTCACCGTGGCGCATATTTATGAAACAGGGTGTCAGCTAATAGAAATGCACTTTAACTGACTCTTAGCTGTAGGTGGGAGGGGGTCATAAACTAGATCTACATCATTATAGTAAAGTTCTGACATCTTCCACCTCACGCTAAGTATGAGAACTTCATTTCACTGACTCCATCCAACCTTTTAACTCCCATGATAAATATTTGACATTTTAAAAATAATCTGTAACCCCCCTAAATTTACTCCTCATTTGACTCTAAAAGTTGCACATTCCCATAAGAATAGCAGTTAAGCTGGCACTTGGCGTGTCACATTGTATATCTAGATGAAAGGGAGATTCCTGGCCAACATGTCTCCACAGCTCATTGATCTCCCCCTGCAGAAAGACTGGTATGTCTCCCTACAGATTCCCCAGCAGGATGATTTAAAACTTGCTGTTGAGCAATTTAAAGTCTGGCATTCGATATCTATGCATTGCAGAGTAAGGCACATACTGGTAATCTGTCACTATTGCTTGCAAAGAAGGGCATTAAATCTCCTTGCACGAGCTATGTCCTCCCAAAGTAATTTAAGGGATCTTTTATTAACCCTTATAATAAGAACCAGTAAATTAGACCTGAGAATGAGAGATCTGGGAACATGGAACTATTCACTTAGTAAGGAATGGGAAAGTGGGGAGAGAATCAGTGGTTGAAAAATTTCTCTAGTAAGTCTTCAGTGTGTCATTCCTGTGATAACGAAGATTAGTAGCATTGCCTAGCAAGGCCACATTTCAAAATGAACATAAAATTAGCTGATGTAGGATGTAAGGAAATGATGGTCATCTGGCCTGAAGGTAGCCTTGCTTCAGTCTTACTGAAAGTAATAGGAAATGGTGACCACTTTGACTAAAGACAAAATTCATGATTTTGCTGGTATAAATCAGGAGATATGGACACATTTTGTGTGTATGTATATGTATGATACTTGTCATGAAATCACAAGATTTGGCAATTCTGCTGATTTTTCAGTACCATATGAGTTGCTGTAACTAGGCACAATTTGGTGACTTAAGAATGGGATTTCCTTTAATTTTAAAAGCTGTTGCCCTTTTGAACTTTGGATGTGTGTCTCTGTGTATTTGTGCAGATATGTTTCCCTATATATAGTTGGACACCATGGTTATTACACAATTGGCCTTTCTCCTGTTGCATAGCAGAGTAAGACAAAATCTCTAGACCACCCAAGTGATTATAGTGGTCACAAGTGATGCTGAGTGAAATTTGGAAGTTCTGTCCCATGGGAAATTCTAATGTTTCAACATTTGTCATCCTAAATCAGGAGGAAAAAGATGCAATATTAAAATATTTCATGGAGTGAAGTATTCAAAAAATGTAAATTAGGAAATCTTGAACTGAAACATTACTACACTTTCAATCAAAACGAACATTTCAATATTCTGCAATCAAAATGTTTGATTTTGGTTCGAATTAACTTGAAATACTTCTATGTTGAACATTAAACTGCATTTCTTATTGTGGTGCTTTGTCTCATGGGTGCTCTTATTTGAATATCTGATGCCTCTATTCTTCCCTATGGGCCAGACTTCCTGGTCGGATTACATCTCCCATGGTGTACACACAGTCACTTTCATGCCTTGATGTCCCATGCAGCTTGTTTGCAGGGGAATTCATTCTCCAATGTGAGAGATGTAGTCCTCCACAGAGCCCAGACAATAGGAGAGAATGGGAGCCCAAATTACAACTTTAATAAGGCTATGCACCATGATCCAGAAAAATGTTTCACATCAGTTCAACAAAACTAAATATTCCTATTTGGGTTGAACCTGTCCAGAATGAAATATTTCATTCTGATTTTCCAGCCAGAAGTGTTACAGAAACTGCATTTTTGTTAGAGAATCATTCCAGCAGAAAATTTCTGATCAGCTCTAGTACCAAGTTTTGCCGAGTGCCAAGGACTTGTAGTATTGAAATGGATCCACAGGCCTTTCAATACTCAAGATTAAAACTGGAGTAATATTAGAAGCAAGAGGAAGTCCAAGGACAGGGTAGGCCAATTACTTAATGGGGGCGAGGAGAACAATAATAGAAAATATGGAAATGGCAGAGGTGCTTAATGACTTCTTTGTTTCAGTCATCACTAAACAGTTTAGCAGCGATTGAACGTCTAACATAGTGAATGCCAGTGGAAATGAGATAGGATCAAAATAGGGAAAGAACAAGTTAAAATTACTTAGACAAGTTAGATTTTTTTCAAGTCACCAGGGCCTGAGGAAATATCTGAGCCATTAGTGATTATCTTTCAAAAGTCACGGAAGACCGGAGAGATTCCAGAGGACTGGAAGAGGGCAAATATAGTACCCATCTATAAAATGGGAAATAAGGACAACCTGGGGAATTACACCCTAGTCAGCTTAATTAACACACATACAAAATGTGTAATTAATTAAGTAATCATTTTGCAGATACATACAAGATAATGTTATAAGTAAGTCAGCATGGTTTTTTCAAGAACAAATGGTGTCAAGCCAACCTAATAGCTTTCTTTGATAGGGTAGCAAGCATTGTGGAGGGGGGGAAGCAGTAGATGTGGTATATCTTGACTTTAGTAAGGCTTTGATAATGTCTCCTATGACCTTCTTATAAACACTATAGGGAAATACAACCTAGATGGAGGTACTATAAGGTAGGTGTATAGCTGGTTGGAAATCTGTTCCTAGAGAGTAGTTCACAGGCAAGCTGGAAGGATATAGCAAGGGGTCCCGCAGGGATCCGTTTTGGATCCCATTCTGTTCAATATCTTCACCAATGGTTTAAATAATGGTATAGAGAGTACTCTTATAAAGTTTGCAGATGATACCAAGCTGGGAGGGGTTGCAAGGGCTTTGGAGGATAGGATTAAAATTCAAAATGATTGGACAAACTGGAGAAATGGTCTGAAGTAAATAGGATGAAATTCAATAATTTGAATGCAAAATACTCCACATAGGAGGGAACGATTAGTTGCACACACCCAAAATGGGAAATGACTGTCTAGGAAGGAGTACTGGGGGTCATAGTGGATCATAAGCTAAATATGAGTCAACAATGTAACACTGTTGCAAGAAAAGCAAACATAATTCTGGGCTATATTAGCAGGAGTGCTGTAAGCAAGGCCCGAGAGTAATTCTTCTGTTCCACTCCGTGCTGATGCGGCCTCAACTGGAGTATTGTGTCCAGTTCTGGGCACCATGTTTCCAGAAGGATTTTGGCAAACTGGAGAAAGTCCAGAAAAAAGCAACAAAATGATTCAAGGTCTAGAAAACATGACCTGTGAGGAAAGATTTGAAAAAAATGGGTTTGTTTAGTCTGGAGAAGAGAAGACTGAGGGGGGATATAACAGCTTTCAAATACATAAAAGTTTGTTATAAGAAAGAGGGAGAAAAATTGTTCTCATTAACCCCTGAGGATAGTACAAGAAGCAATGGGCTTAAACTGCAGCAAGGGTGGTTTAGGTTGGACATTAGGAAAAACTTCCTAACCATCAGGGTAAGTAAGCACTGGAATAAATCGCCTAGGGAGGTTGTGGAATCTCTATCATTGGAGAATTTCAAGAGCAGGTTAGACAAACACCTGTCAGGGATGGTCTGTATATTACTTTGTCCTGACATGAGTTCAGGGGACTGGACTAGAAGACCTTTCGAGGTCTCTTCCAGTCCTATGATTCCATGTTTCTATAATGTAGAAGTCAAGGGAGTTATGCCAAAAATATGGACTAATCTCTGAAAGTAAACTAAATAAAACGTAGAGCTACAATACTTGCTAATCTCAATGAAATCTTCATCAACAAAACACACCAGACACCTTTTTCATTGTATTGTCAAGATGTGCTTATTTGAGAAATGACATCTCAGGGCAGTACAAGTTCTGGGCATCCGTTGTTGACAAAGGAGGAAAATGTCCAGGATTCTGCTACAGGTTAGCTTCTATTTTAAGTGGTTAGATTAAAACATTTTAATCCATTTGTCCTTGATCCTCTGAGCCAAAGTATGATTAATCACAGTGTCTTTTGGCCAGCTATTGTCTGCTATGCAGTCCTTAAAGGAGCAGTGCAAGAAGTTGGCTGTGATATCAAGATAGTCCAATGCATAACCTCTTTGTTGGTAGGCAGAGGTTAAGTTTCATCCGTCAATTTGATGGGACTAGGTACATTATAATGTGCTTCTTATCTGTGTAAAAGTCTTCACAGTCAGTTACTGAATCATGTCTGTTTCATCACTTCAACCCTGATAGCCTTAGTGCAAGAGCTCTAAACTTCTGCTTGTGTTTTATAAATTACTTTTATTTTAACAATTCTGATTTCTAGCTGGGATTATCTCATGCAAGAAATATGATGACCTGCTCTAAAAGAATATTTAGTAAATAATTAAACACATTTAAAAACAGGGTGAAATAATCATATTTAGCCCTTCTTTTCATAAACAGTTTCACAAGAAAGATTTTTATAACTCTCTTTCCTTATGTGGTACTCCAGAGATTGGAGAAATATCTGGCACTGAATGGTTTGGCTGATTTTTAAAGAAATTGCTCATGTGTCTTAGTATTATAAACACGTTACTTGCAAGACAGAGAGCACTCCTCACAGAACAGTTTAAATCCTTTGTTTAGCATATGACATCCCTTTTTTCTTTTATTTAACTGATTAAAAAATCCATTTAATTCAAACTATAAAACCTCTTGCTTCACTTAGTTTTTTACTCTGTCTTACCATGTACTGAATTTGTACAGACGCAATGGTGTTGAGTTTCATGAAGTACCTTGCTGAAGTGTAATAATGCCTGCTCTTAGCTTGTTGTTGGAAGGTTTGTTGTGACCATTTCTACTGCCTAAAGCATGCAACATTCCAACCTTGTCAGTAGGTTTAAATTTGTCATGTACTAGTAGACTCGAGTGAAGTGTAAGGGAATCTCCACCAAGCCTACTCGGAGCCAGTCGGAAATGAATCTGTCTGCCACAGATACTTATTCAGACAAAATTATTAATGCTTAGTGGCAGGGAAGTGGCTCCCCTTCTCATTGGATTGAATGATGAGAGAAATTCTCTCAGTCTTGATAAGGCTGTGGTCAGGCTGGCGTTTGGTCTAGAAGGTAGATAAAATGATTCTGCCTTCAGGGCTGCAAGGACGTCTGGTTTCTTTTTCCTGTATCTGTGCCAAAGTGTATCTCCCTTATTCATCTTGCAAGCTGTCTTTAAACTTAATCATGGTGAACTTTTTGTATATGTTTGCCTGACAATAAATAGGGGGGAGTGGGAGGTGAAAGTGCTGGAGAAAAACAATTTTATTATGATGGAAACAAGAAACCGCTCCCTTTGTTTAGATTAACCCTCAGTAAACTATCAAAATTTTATTCAAAGGCAGGATTTGAGAGCCTTTCTTTTGCACTGCATAATAACTAGCTAAAACCATAGGTTTTTCACAGGCTCGTGGATGTTTCATGATTTTTACATTTACTGAGTGTTTTACTATTGCTGTAGCTGCATTGGAGGAAATCCTTTCTGGAATAAAGCATTTGAGCTCAGTGAAGACATACATCTGTCTGGATGGGGTGGATTTGAATTATGGAAATTTTATTTAATATTTATAAAGCATTGTACAGGTCTGATCCTGAGATTGCACACTGCTGTGAGTGGTCTCTGCAATTTATGGATTCATGGACTCCAAGGCCAGAAGGGATCATTGTGCTCATCTAGTCTGTGTAACACAGGGCATAGAATTTCTGCAAAATAATCTCTGTTTGGATGAGAGCATCTGTTCGTAGAAAAACATCCAGT
Organism: Natator depressus; assembly: GCF_965152275.1. NCBI lineage: Eukaryota > Metazoa > Chordata > Testudines > Cheloniidae > Natator > Natator depressus. The sequence goes on from NC_134236.1 coordinate 137,811,017, forward strand.
CTCGATTTAAAAGTTGCCAGTGATGGAGAATCCATCACAACCTTTGATAAAATGTCCCAATAATTAATTACCCTATTAAAAATATACGTCTTATTTCCAGCCTGAATTTCTCTAGGTTCAACTTCCAACCATTGGATCTTGCTATATCTTTCTCTGCTACATTTTAAAGAGTGCATTGTCAAATATGTGTTCTCCGTGTAGGTACTTATGGACTGTAATCAAATCACTCCTTAACCTTCTCTTTGTTAAGCTAAATAGATTAAACTCCTTGAATCTGTCTCTACAAGGCAGGGTTTCTAATTCTTTTACCATTCTTGTGGCTCTTCTCTGAACCCTCTCCAATTGATCAACATCCTTTCTGACATGTGAACATCAGAACTGGACACAGCATCCCAGCAGTGGTTGCAACAGTGCCAAATACAGAGGTAAAATAACCTCTTTACTCCTACTTGAGATTCCCCTGTTTTATACATCCAAGGATCACATTCGTCCTTTTGGCTACAGCATTGCACTGTGAGCTCATGTTCAGCTGATTATCCATCACCACCTCTAAATCTTTCTCAGAGTCACTGCGTCCGAAGGTAGAGTGTCCGATTCTGTAAGTATGGCCTACATTCTCTGTTCATATATGTGTACGTTTACTTTTGACCCTATTAACATGGATAGTGTTTGCTTGTAATTGCCAGCTTACCAAGCAATTCAGATCCCTCTGTATCAGTGACCTGTCCTTTTCATTATTTACCAGTCCCCTAATTTTTGTGTCCTCTGAAAACTTTATCAGTGCTGGATTTTGTGTTTTCTTCCAGATCATTTTTCAATAGTGTAGTGCCAAGGACTGATCTCTGTGGGAATCCCACTAGAAACACACCTGCTCAGTGATGATTCACACTTACAATTACATTTGGAGAACTATCCTGTTAGCCAGCTTGTAATCCATGTAATGTGTGCCATATTAATTTTGTAGTATTCTAGTTTTTAATTAAAATGTCATGCAGCACCAAGTCAAATGTTTACAGAAGTCTAACACATCAATACCATTATCAACTTTATCTACCAAACTTGTCATCTCATCAAAAAAGATATCAAGTTAGTTTAACAGGATTTTCCTTAAATCCATGTTGACTGGCATTAATTATATTACCCTCCTTTGTCCCGTATCAGCCTCTCCATTATCTTGTCCAGGATCAATATCAGGCCGACAGGCCTATAATTACCTCAGTCATCCCATTTACCCTTTTACAGTATTGGAACAACATTAACTTTAAATTGGACAACCCACAATAGTGAATACTAACCTTGGTAGTAAGTGTTTGTAAGATTAGGTCTTGATGTTTAAAAACACAAGAAATGACAACAGGTGAAGAAGGGAGCGGCAAAGACAATAAAAGACAATGCAACTGATATTGTAATAGCTAGAACATTTATTACAAAAATGGGGCCCAACCTCACAGTGCTTACTTAGACAAAATGTATTTAGGAATATAGCAGTTGGATCAGATCAGCGGTCCATCAAATCCAGTGACCTGCTTCCCAGTGGACAGCATAGATGCTTTGGGGGAAAGGGAAAGTTTCCTCCTAACCCCATTAGTAAGAGGTGAGTTTGTTCCTTGAGGCATGATGGTTTATATCCTTTCCAAGATTCTTGTTTGTTATTACAATTGTGGAAATTTCATGGTTCTCTGCCTCTCCCCCAGCTCCGATCTTTTTATTGATTTGGTAGTTCTCTTTAATTTTGTTCATACTTTACAGCTATTTAAATATAATTTCTGTTTTAAATTTTTTGCAAGTATTGCTGACTGGTATGGTGATAGGCACTTTATACATTATAAAAATTCAGCATATATTTCATTATATATTAAATCAGTCATACATATATATGACTGATTTTTAGCATATTTTGTAATAGAACAAATCGAAAATATATTAGCCAGGGTTCTTCTCACTTCTCTGCCTTATGCTTATCCACTCTTGAAAATTCCTTTTATATGTATAGATGAAAACACAATGGAAATGCTAAATATAATCATTTGCATAATTGTAAATTAGTAATTTAAATAATTGACAAATCCTGTGCACATCACAGCATTTATTATAAAACATGGCAGTTGGCAAAGAAAAGAGGATTTAAAATGAGTTCATTCCCCTGTCCACTCTATCATAGTGAAAAAGTACAAACATACTGACTCCCAAGGAAGGGAGGAAACTGCTGATGACATTTCAAAGTCATGTCCAACTAGTCTAAAGTATTAGTCTCGCTGGTGGTTATGAAAGGAGCTGCTTGTCTGTAATATTAAGTGGTAGAAATGTTCAAACCAGTAAATTTTTAGAGCTTTTTGAAAGGAGAAATCCATACATTTTAATTTTAAATTTAAACAAAATCCTGGATTCAGTCATATTTTCAGCCTTCAGAATATATGTTTGAACATTGCGACAATTAAGAACAGTTTAGTTGCTTTTGGATTTTAGCACTGCAAAGCCCAGTGACCACAGCTGTAGGCTGGAGATAAAAGGTAATGCTTTTACCAGCCTTTTTATATGTAATACTACAGTTTAACACTTACACAATGCTTCCCATTTTTTTAATAGTCACAAATTAAGCCTCGCACAGCACCCCAGTGATGCAGGTAAATGATACGTTCATTTTACAGATGAAGAAGCTTAGTTTCTGATGCTAGAGATGCATGCATGTGGAAGTGTATTGACTTCAGTGCGGCTCCCTGCAAGCACAAGAATCTGCCTGCATGCATCTCATCACAGGAGCAGGAGGCCAAGAGACAGACAGGTTAAGTAGCCCAAAGCCACACAATGAGTAAGTGGTTTGTCTGCAATTAGAATTCAGTAGTTTCTGGCTCCCAGCTTTGGGCCCTGTCCACTAGACCACACTATTTTTCACTTACCACATCTATAAATATTCACGAGCTCAAGAGAAATTGTTTTTTTTTTTTTTTAGTATTAGCCATGCAGCCATCCAAAACCTGGCTCATTGTCTTAGAACATAAGTCCCACAGCACCCTGTACCTTTTATAACGAAGTCCAGAGTAGAATCAGGTGAAGCTCTCTTAGTGCCTAATACTGGGTTGCACTGTCCTGAAGAATTCAAGACCTAATTTTCCAAACTGGAAGACAAGACCTGTTAAGAGTCCAAGTTTACTTGCCAGTTGGCTTGTAACACGTCTCTGCAAGAATTATCCTGCAGACGCTCAAAGTTGCAGTTGACGATTTCAAGATATATAAGCAGGTCCAGATTAAAGATTTTTGGGACCCTGTACACTGTGGATGTTAGGGGCCCTCGCCTTCCTTAAAGTAGACAGTTCACGAGATATACAAGAAAATCTGCCGCCTTAGGCGAAAAGTCAATGTGCTGCTCTCCTCTTGCCCCCTAGAACAGAGGTTCTACGCTGTGGGAGTGCAGTGGACTTTCAGGGAGAAGGCATGATGAGCCTGCTGATGATTCAGTGGCTCTGGTAGAAGTGTGGGGCGAGGCAAGCACCACTCATTCAGGTTTGGCCCAGACACCCCTCTGTCATGACGTGGGGAGGGGCAAATTTGAGCAAGGTGGCCAGGTTTTTCAACAGTGATAAGTCCTATTGGCTCTCAAAACAAGCCACTCCTTAACAAGCCAATACAAACACTGCAGTTCTCTTCAAAAGCTGTAGAAATACAAAACAGCAGCAGTGAACTTACTGATTTCCACCCCACCTATGACTTGTTATGGTATGTAGAGAACGTATGCTGCCCCCAACCCCTCGGCCGAACACACACACACACACACACACACACACACACTTTGCCAAACTAGACTGAGATCCATATGCCACAGCAGCTGTCACCCAGCCCCTGCCCAAGCACTTGATGCTGATGAAGTATTTACAATATATGAGAGGTTTTTTGTTCCCACTGTAATGCCATGAACAGTTAGTTTTCTCTTGGATCTGCCTGGACATCTCTGACATCTACCAGAAAATATCCAAGTCAGTGACTTTGCATTGACTTGCAGTCCACAACAGAACTGCCATATGTGATCAAAAATAAAACACAATGGTTGATGTGTCCCAGAAAGGGTTCACTTCGTTGGGATAGAGCATGGAACTAAACCTTCCCTGATGTTACTGGACAACAATTTCCAGATCAGAGTGAGTTGGTTTCGAAAAATATTGTGGTGTGTTTCACACCATCTGTCCTTTGCATTAGAGGTTGTTGAGAAGTCTTAGTATTTGCAGAATATCGATTATTTCGTATAACCAATGGATCTGTTGATGAGTTGGGAGCACATACTAGGCCACATGGAGCTATGCTGATTTACACCAGCCAAGAATCTGACCCACTTTTGCTAAAGTGGGATATACCACTTAGCTAGCAGCTATAATTGCATAAAATGGTAGATACTGTTATAATATGTATTAATCTTAGTAATAGACACTTTTTAATGCCTCGGATGTGTCTAAAGAGACAAGAGGGGATGAGGTAACGTAGACTGCATAGACTGTCAGTCCTTCATCAGGTGAGACTGAGCCGATCACAACACATCTTCCAATCTTCTCTCGCTCTGGCCATCCTTTGCCATGCTTGTCCATATCTCCTCGTTAGGAAATCATCCCACCTCTTTGGAGGCTGACCAGGTGGCCATTTCTGTTCTCACGGATACCACTCGGATATAGCTGTGGTCCATCTGTTGTCGCTGAGTCGGGCCACATGTCCCACCCACCACATTTTGCTGAGCCTGCTTTCAACAACAACGTCTTGCACTCCAGACTGCTGCCTAATTATTTCATTGGGGATGTGATTGTGGAGCAAAATGTCCAGAAATGTTCGTTCCATCACCCTCTGTGTGACAGATAGTTGATGTTCTTCAATCTTTGTCAGTGAGCATGTTTTGCTGCCATATAACATCGCTGGAAGCACGGTTGAGTTGTTTTGCTGATCTTTCCTTGGAGGAAGTCCTTGATGTCATTGAGTGCGCACCATCCAGCTTTTTTTCTGTGCAACAGTTCGCCGTTCTGATCATGGTGCATGTTGACTTCCTGATCCAAATAAACATATTTATCAATCTCTTGGATCTGCTGTCCTCCAGATGTTCTGCCAAGAACCCAAATAACTCTTGATCTCATGTATTTCATTTTCGACCGGTTCATTTTTTAATCCAACTTGACTACTTTTCGCCTTCAGTTCTTTAAGCATTCTCTCAAGCTGGGCTGTATTTTTGGCTATCAGCACTATATCATCTGCAAACCTGAGATGGTTTAGCCGCTCGCCATTGATATTAATCCTGCCTTTCAAGTCTGCTCATCGAAAAACCAATTCAAAACAGGCTGTGAATAGTTTTGGTGAAACTGTATCTCCTTGTTTCACTCCTTTCTCTATATGGATTCGGAGGGGAGTGTCGAACAGTGATATGTCCATGCTGCAGCCAGAGTTCACTTCCTTTAGTAATGTGCTATATTTCATGCTGATGTCCTGTTCTGAAAGAGCTTCAAGAATGGTGTTAGTCTCTACGCTGTCAAACGCCTTCTCGTAGTCCACGAAGGCAATGCACAAAGGGAACTTGTATTCCCTTGAACACTCTACTAGTTGGTTTAGAGTGGAGATGTGGTCTATTGTGCTGTAATTCCTTCGAAAGCCAGCCTGCTCTCTAGGTTGCTATTCATCCAGGTTTCACAACAGTCGATTTGTTATTATTTTAGTGAACAACTTATAGATATGTGAAAGCAGGCAGATCGGGCGATAGTTCTTTAGATTTTCTCGATTGCCTTTCTTATATAGCAAGATGGTATTAGACTCTTTCCAACTGGATGGTATTTTATGGATTTCCAGGTAGCGGCGGAATCTTTGGGCGAGAGCTTTCCAAAGTTCCTGACCTCCCGCCTTAAGCACTTCTGCTGTCAGACTGTCCTTGCTTGGAGTCTTCTCCTCTTTCATTTAAAGGACTGTGTGACAGACTTCACTGATGAGAACCGGGAGTATGTGTCCATTGGTTTGTTGAAGTGATGGCATTGGGATGTCTATATGGGATGCAAACAGCTGGGTATAGAAATCCCTGCAAATTGTCTCCATCTCTGTTCGGTTACTGATTTTCCGTCCCTGTTCTTCAAGTCGATAATGATGACCTGTACAACTCCAGTTCCCGTTTGCATTTTTGAGACTTTTACGATCTTCAGCAGCCTTTAGGAGCTTTTTGGTTTGAAATTTCTCGAAGTCTTCCTTCAACTTCATTCATATGAGCTTGCAGACAAGGGAGTACTCAAGCCTGTTGCTGCCATTTCTTTTCATTTTCCTCCTCTTCTCCAGTAAAGTCTTTGTATTCTCCAAGATTCTTCCACTAGCTCTTCTTGGTCTTTCATGCTCAGCTGATTTCACACACCATTTCAGTCTCTTACTGAAGTTCTCATAATCATTGTTGCAGTCGTCCAGAAGGCTCCAATCTTCCCTAGAAATGTTTTTCTTCAGGATTGCCTCATCGAAAGCTACGGGTTGGTGTCTTCTGTTTGCCATACACAGCACCTTTTTCTCCACCTTCACAGTGAATGTGAGTCTGGCTCTCAGTAGGCGATGATCGCTACCGATATTGAATGATGGCACTACTGAAATATCCTGCACGGTGTGTCTATTGATAAGAAAGTAATCAGTTTCATTTTTTGTCTTCACGTTTGGTGCGATCCAGGTCCATCTTCTATTGGCCTTCTTTCGGAACCAGGTATTACCACTGAACATTCTCCTCATCTCTGCCAATATAGCTAGTCATTCTCCTCTTGCATTTCGTTCTCCAATACCATACCTTCCTATGAACTTTTCGCCCTCTCTCCCTCTTCCAACCTGGCGTTAAAATCTCCCATCACAATCATATATGTGGAACTCTGGGTGAGGGTTTCTTCCAGTTCCTGATAGAATCCTTCCACATCATCATCTTCACATGCACTTGTGGGAGCATAGATCTAGATGATTTGGAGGGTACTATTTCAGTTCAATCAGAGGTAAAGCACCCTGATAAATGATGATTTCAAATGGCATGAGACAATTTTCAAAGACCATTCCTTGTTTATAATGAATCCAACTCCTCCAACTGTCCTTGAGCCTTCTCCTTTTCCTAGAATGACCATGCTTCCATCCCTCCAGCTGACCTCCATCTCCTTCTTTCATTGTGTTTCGCAAACACCCAGCACATCACAGGCTGTTTTTGCCTTTTTCTCCATGAGATGGTTTATCGATTCCTCCCTCGTCAGTGTTCTGCAGTTATAAGTGCACACTGAGAGAGTTGTCCGGTTTCCTTTTGGCAACCTGCCACCTGAGATTCTTTGCAGCCTCTCGTTGTTCGAATGCCTCACTGCCTCCGGAGTGGGGATCGAGGAATGTGCAGAGAACTGAGACTTGGTTTTCCATGTTGTTTTAGCCATTGTTTTCATCCACTCGCTGACTGGGCTGTCAGTGGCGCGTTGTACCTCCTCAACTTAGCTATCTTACAGCCTCAGAAAGAGGGATTATATGCCCTTCCACAGCGGAAGCTGCCCCCTCGCTGGGCTGATAGTCCAACACCTTGATAGCATGGTTAGACCTGCCGGAGAATACACTCCGCTACTATCGCTGTCGAACAGCCAGAGTCACCGCTGCACCACGTTGAGGCATAGAGGTAGGATTTGCAGCAGGGTGAGGGGGGTGAGGTAATACCTTTGATTGGAAAAAACTGTCGAATAGATTATTAGGAGGTGACCAGAGGGGAGAGGTGATTTTTCTTCCTTCAAATGTGATCAAATTTTCATAGAAGTTAATTAGAAAGGGTAAGTGGTTCTTTGGAAGTGAACAAACCAAGTCCCGTGAACTTGACTGCACTTTATACCTTCTGTCTAAGCTGCTGTTGTAAAACTACCACTACATCTTGGCTGCTACCTTTATTGAACCCATTTAAAATACCTTTACAAAAGCCGCATTACTTGGCTGTTAAGCATTTTTGCAAAGGCTCTGTGTGTATATTGTGCGGCACCGCCTCATCTGCTTCTCATTTAGACTGGAAATACAGTTTCAAACTAATGTGTGTTCACCGTTTTTTTAAAAAAAAAAAACAAAAACCTCTACAATTAGAAATGTTCCTATATTTGTTAAGTTCAGTCAGAGCTTTGATTTCACTACTGGCAGAGAATCATGATCAAAGCTGATTTGTACAAGTATACATTTTGTGTTTGTGAAAAAGCTTGGGGAATGTTGGCTGAAGTTGGATAAAAGGGACAGTGACTTAACACCAGATTTTCAAAAGCACGCAGCAGATACAATTGGGGTCACATTTTCACTGGGTGCTGAGCACTTCTGAAAAACTGGCCACTTGCATTTAAGTTATTAAATGGGAGCTGGTCTCTTTTGAAATCTGGCCCTTAATAACATAAAACAATTATTTAAAAAAAAAATCTGCTTCTCACTTTGCTCCTTATAGATACAGCTAAATAGCAGACATGCAAGTGGTTTGGAGAATATCCATCGGGACCAGCCCAAGGATATATCATTGGTCTCTGTACTCATTCCTTCAGTATCTTTTTCCTGTTTATTTCTCACTGTTGGATGATGATGAAAAGGCAAAGTAAGCGGTCTCCAAAATTCACGCTGCTGGCAACTGTACAAAAAGTCCATGTGGGTTTTACCTGACTCTTTTGCTATACTTTTATTTATAAAGTACGTTGCCATCCCTCACTCAAGAGTCCACCCCATTAAAAGTAATCATTTACAAAGTAACCCAACAGAAGCCTCTAAAACATAAAGGTTCAATAACGGAATGCCCGACACAGTATCAATACTTCAAACACCCAATGGCAATCTTTGGTTGATCCGCAGATCAAACACATTTTAAACTGTTTCCTGGAGCTCACCAGAACTGGGCTATGGCAGGCTACCGACAGGAGCAGGTCCTAGCGGGTAGTACTCCACTGACAACACCCTGGTGCTGGACCCAGGGAGGTTTATCCTATCATAAATGCTGTCTTTGCTGAGCATCATTTTATCAGGTCCTGACTTGCAGCCCTCCTCGCATGAGGGATCTGTACTGAAGCAAGTAGTCCCATTGCGAAAAACCCTCAGTTTTAGAACCTGTTCCTTTCTTTGGTCCAAAAAAGCCTAAATGTGGTGTTGATCAGAACCTGCTGCAAGGGCTACTCAGGCTTTTGGAGAGGAAGGAGCATAATAACGGCTGTTTTTGGAGGGGGAGAGAGCATTGCTTGAGCTTGATTTATTGTAGGTCAGAGGACCAGCTATTAGCTTTATTTTGTACTTTTAATATCTGACAAAGGTGCCTGAATAGGCATGGGGTGGTGGTGGGTTTGTACATACTTACTGTAAATCAAAATACATAAATACTTGTGAGAGTAAGAATTCCAGACTAGCTTCTAGTCCTGCAATCACTTACTACTGTGTGCGGACTCGCTGATGTCCGCTCCTAATAATAAGCACTGGTCCCAGCAGTAAAAAAATCACAGAATCAGGCCCAGAGATTGTAAACTGCTCTGAAACTGAAAGCATGTTTTTGTTTGTTTTTTTTTTTAATTGAAAACCAAGTTTCCTCAATTATGAATATGAAAGCAAAGACTGGACATTTGTGTTGAATCGTTTCATAAGTTTCTGCCAAAATGAATTAAATCATTGGGTAAATAAAGGACAAACTGGGGAATAGCCACAATCAAGAGTGGCAAAGCTTTTGTTGGCAGTATGCAGGCAGTGAAATGCAGACAGAAGTATAAACAATGAATGATGGAAATGCAGTTTCCAATATGTATACTTGCAAAGCAACTCTTTGTGTCAGACAGTATATTTTGTAACCATGATCTATTTATATCCTAATTTTAATGTGGATTTTTAAGATTTAAAATTTTAATTTTAAGAGAATGTGATTTTTACATACACTGATTAGAAGTGATTGCACCTTTCCTGGTAAATTATACAGTCGTCTTGATGGTATTATAATAGCAAATACTTATTATAAATGGTATTTTGCAGACCACTGCATATTAGTTAATGGTGTGGAGGGGGGGAGTTACACATTCGTTGTCTTTAAACCTTAATCTTTGATTCACATATTGTGCTGTCGTGGAAACAGCTTTAACCCTTGAAATATTCATCACAATTTCTTTCTTCAGAGTTAAAGAAGCAGAGGAAGTGTGCAGACAGAAAAAGGGGAAATCGCTTTATAATATAAAGCCAAGACATGATTCTGGAATAGTAAGAATGGATTGCATTATTATTATTATTTATTATTATACTGCTCCTGTTAACTTTTTCTTTTTCTTTGTTCTTTTTACATTTCGTATGTACGCTATCCTGACATATTTAGTTAATATTTATTTTTAAATGTGTCTGAATTTAGCATTTTTGTGAAAGATGCCAGATTGACAACCCTGAAGTTCTATATTTATCCACAGAAGAGATACAGCTCAGGTAGTGGCAGTGAAAATTTCCCCACTGTGCCCTGCCAATGTGCCTCGTCCCCCTGAACCTGGAAGAGACGGACCTGTGTGGGTGAGGAGGTAGTTCAATCTCCAAACCCATCCAGTGCACAGCCCCACTGCTCAGACTTCCAACTGTGATGGGGGATTTTGTGATGAGGTCACCTGTCCCCTGGGAGTTGAACCTATTAGATGCCAGTGACTGTAAGTCACTACATACCTGGGCTGGGTTAGAGACAGAGATCTAGAAAAAGAAGATACTCTACTTTTACTAATCTCTTGAGCTATATACAGCTCCCTATAAACTATGGCCTGGATCCTGAAGATACTGACACACATCTTCAGTTTTAAGCACACGAGTAATTCCTTTTAATTTCAGTGGTCATCTACTCAAATGGCTAAAGTTAAGTGCATGTATAAGCATTTTCAGGACATGGGCCTATTTTACAATGGCTGGATTTTTTTTCGCAGCAGAAAATTAATCTGGTCCCTAATTTTCATAATGTCTGTCCATGCTTCTTTTTTGACAATATTTAAAAATGAATGACTATTTCCTTGTTCATTTTTTTTCCTAAAAACATGATTCCGTTTGGTTTGTATTTAATGCTATTTTATGAATCATTGTGACATGTGACACATGTCCTTGAAATGAAACGTTGTCATTTACCATAATCTCTCTGGCATAATCCAACACACGAAGAAAAGAATTATTGCTGTTGTTTCTCGTTGTAACTGGCTGTGGTTAGTGACACAGGAAATGTAAATGAAGTAATAGCTTGGCTAGGAATGGTAACTAGATCTTAGTTTATCAACTTTATTTGTAATCACATCAAGATGTAGGTTTTAAAAACTTGTTTGGTTGGATTTTTCCACTTTGTAAGAATAAAATCATGCGGATTAATGGCATTCTTTAAGAACAGCCATGCATTTAAATAACATTTATAATTATTTGTATTGCTATTGTGCCTAAAAGCCCTAATTGGGGATCAGAACTCCATTGTGCTAGACACTGTACATACAACAAAAGGATGGACCCTGCCCCAAAATGCTTACAGTATAAACGGAGTTACAAATAGTATTAAAAAAAAAGATATTTCACAGACATGGTTAGCCATCTTGTACTTTAAATCTGTTTAAAACTGAGTTTGTTGCAGGGTTTTATAAGTAAACTATATATTGGATACACTTGATGATCAGCCTACATATCCCTGTGCTTTACATAGTTGCATAATACATATGTTTATATATGGTAACTTGCTTTCTTATGGTATTTCTTTTCAGAAAGCAAAGATAAGTATGAAGATCTGAGAGAAGAAAAGCAAAACCCATTGCCACTTGATCAGTAAAACTCAACGTGTCTGTTGGGGGCGGGAAAGGAAACTACATCATTCAGATCATTTGTTTTCTTCTTGGCCTTTCAAATTTGCTTTTTGTTCTCTAGAGTTTCTCACTGATAGAATGTGTAGTGTACATTCATGAATGAATGTGACCACTGTAATGGAGTGCCCAGCAATAGACTAGTTATGGACATGAGACAAGTTCCCTATATCCCATGCCTCGTTCTCCACCCAAACACTGGCATTTTGTAAAGTTTATGGTATAATACCAGTAGACCAAACCAGCATGCCTAAGAGGCAGCATCTGCATCAGTTCTGAACATGCTGAAAATTCTATTTAAAGTTGAACTTCACAAGAATGCTACTTGATACAGTAACATACTTCCATTCCTACTGGCAACATCTGTCTAACACAAATACTCCATGGCACTGCATTTAGATTAGGGAAAGAAATGTTAATTCTAGTGAATTGTTTGTATCCGTTTCACGTCGACATTTGTCGTTTGTATTTTGAATCGTTAAGTGCTGTTTATAAAGTATAATCAATGCTTTCTCAACTTGTTTGGTTGCCCTCCATGACTAAATATTTGTGGAACAAGATGTTTACCGTAACTATCTTTAAAATCGATAAGGCAGCATACTTTTTCTTCATCTTTTGCCAGATAGTGAGTAGTGGGAGGGGGAGCTGGAAAACCTGAACCAAAAGCATTTAAGTGAAAAGCAGTAAACACAGAAAATCACAGGAGTACTTCAGAGGATAAAAGAGAAACTTAGGCACTTTAGCTTGCTAACAAGTAAAGCAGCTGATTTGTATACAGAAAAACTTAAGGAGTATTACAGTTATATTGCTGATTATTTGAGTGATACAAGATTCTCAGGACTACCATGTTGCTAGACAGACTTCCTTTTTGAATTATCTTTTCAATTAATTTAAGACTCCCTTTATCAGGGATATTAAAAGATCTATCTAGGGATTGGCATTCGAGAATTACAGTAGTCAACTCTCCCCACAAAACAAAGGCTATTGACTAATTCATGTCAATTTCACATTTAACATCTGAGTCATAACATTTTCTCTCTAAGTAGTCCATACCATTGGCTAGGAGGCAATGGAAATCTGTGACTATGCTTTCCTTTTTAATCCACATGATTGATTTCTATTTGTGATCTGGAAATTAACCTAAGGATTTCTCAGTTTTGATTTGTTGAGCCAATAAAGACCCTCTGCCCTAGATATAACTACTGAGCCCAACATGAATTGGCCTTGTAACCGTTCTCTTCCAAAGCACTATTTTCTTGGAAACAGCAATGTGTGGAATGAATTGGGTTCACATGCTCACAATCTCTTAGCATCGAAGACACTAGCAGCATAAACTTCTGAGTGGCTTGAGGTTTAACCTGCTGGGGTGGATTATTGCCTGTCTAGCCTAGTATATCATAAGACATTCCTGGTGGTCCAGAGGCAAATGTACTGTACCAGGTGTCATAAGGGCAATGTAAAATACGACTGCAGGAATCCATTGTTCTTCACGTATGCTAAGCACTAGAAAAGATGTTCTTCACTTGTGTGAAAAATAAGTCTCCTGTAGCTTGATAAAACTATATGAAATTCTGTGTTCACGATAATTTCTGGCAAGAATATGATTACCGAGAATTGAGTTCTAAAATCATGTGGTGGTGGGAGTAATGTTACTTCTTGCAAAAGGGAAAAGAGATTATTTGCTGTTTATGAGTAACCTATGGAAAGTAACTTAAAAATAAAGTTTATTTTAATGGCACTGATTCAAACCCATGTTTGTATTTATGTAAACTATAGTCTTTTGCTCTTAACTTTTGCACTTATTTTTATTTAAGTGCAAGGATACAGTCGCATGTTTTGGTTTTGTAGCCTTCCTGTTCCCTTCAGTACCTCCAGTATGTATATGACCATACTATATGAAATAATAGGATATCTAACAGAGATCGCTATGTGCAATACTGTATTTAGTGTTTCTACTTCAATTTTTTTAGAATGTTAATTTATATGAAAATAAAAAGAATAATGAAACCAAAGGTGCTTTTTTTTCCTTCAGTGATCATTATGCTGTCTCAAGGAGGGCCCTGGCTCAGCAGAACTAGTGTGATTCACTTGTGGAAAGGGGTTACTCCTTATTCCTTAGCATGCGGGGAGAAGGTGTTGGGCAGCGAATCCACAGCTATATGGATAACTCCTTTACGCAGGGCCATGGAGGGACTTCTACAGCTCTATTCTATTTTATATAAGATCTCCTACTACCTTCACTGCATTGTATATGAGTGCCTTCCAACAGTGCATTAAGCAAGGTGACCATCATCTCTCGTCTGGTTCATTCTCTCACTCTATGGCTGTGAAGCTGTTCTGTGGCCCAAATAGAGGATTCTTCCTTGTATCTAATCCCCAGTCCTTGGTTCCACATAGGATTTGTCCCTAAAAATATAGGGAAGCTAATAGTCTGGTGAAATGGATATTTGGACAAAGACTTTGTGTACCTACACAGATGCCTTGCTGCATATAAAATATGAAGCAGTTAATTAATACATCATCTAGTAATCTAGTGCCGCTACCATGTGCATCTCTCACTATTTCCGGCTGTAGTATAGAACCAGTTGCACATGTAACATGGATAACCCGAGTCACATCTGAGTGATCAGTTTCTAAAAGCAGAGTTTCAAGAGGTGGCAGCAGCTGGTAGCAACACAGAAGGACTTTTAGGATACAGGCAGTATGAATGGTTTTCTAACTTTTTCATATCCTTGGACCAATTCTTCCTTTTACACCATGCCTCCTAGTCCAGATTCCATACCTACCCCATTGCAATGATAGTGCTTGGTGAGTTGGAAAAAGTAAAATCAATCATGGGTCTAGGTATTTATAGCACACCTCTCCTTGTTGGTATTAGGACACCATTAAGGACACTAGATGTAAATATGGCTTGTAAATGTGGTAGATGTGTCTAATTTCTTTAATTCTCCTCTCTGGTTACAAAAGATTATATCTAGCAATCTACCTTCATTGCCCACCGTTTGAACTAATACTATAGTACTCCTGTATCCAGGTCATGATGTAGCTTTACAGACCACTTGGAAGTTGGAAATACTCTATAGTTTTAGAACCAATAGGTAACACTGGTCATAAACACCTTCCACATCAGCAACCCATCATACAGGTGCATTGCATGGTGATAAAGAGGGGATAGTTTAGAGAGAGGATCCTTTCAGTCTTCTCAGCCAGGTTTGATACTGTAGTGCAGCATCTCAGAGAGGGGAAATGGACTTGCCTTTAAAATAAAATATAACAGTACAGAATGAAAGGCTGATAAAGGTACAAGAGTGGCTGAATATCCCGAGTCCTTAATTTGGAGAGGCAGGAAGCCCTTTTGACATACTTTCTTTGATGGGATACAGATGGATTTTTGGGGATGCTGAGATGCCTGCAACCAAAATATGGTTGACATATGAACTACAAGGTTTGGGTTTTTTTGTAGGTATTGACTCTTTTATGACAAGTTGCCTCATTGAAAACGTGCTGGGCTCCCACAGGCCCGTCTGCGGAGCCTCACGTGACCCCCCCCCTTGCCATGTCCAGTCTGCTGCTTGTGCCGGACAGCCCTGCTTATTCCCTGGAACCTGCATAGTGCAGCTCATTGTCCTCCGTGCCATAATAGGTAACAACGAAATGCCACTCAAGCATCTTTGTCAGAATGACTCTGCTCTGGTGAAGTGAGGTGATGTGCATTTCTCTTTTTCTGGCTGTATAAATGCTAATTCACTTCGTAACGTATGCGGTTTAATTCTCTTTTTCAGGTTCGATCTTGTGAATTCCTCCAGTGCATTTGTACATTTATATGGCAACCACTTACCCCTTCAAGCTCCATTAGCATATGCAGAGAAAAAAGAACGGAGGCTTTGGGCCTCCTCCTGTATAAACTTAGCACTGCTGAATTCAGGAAGCAATGTGGCCTCATTATATGTATTTAAATAGAGAATGTTAACATGCAAAACTATTCGGTTTACATTTAGTCTCTGGCAAAGTCTGTAAGCACAAGAGGTCAACAGAGAGCTAGAGATGGGGACAATACTTTGAGTAAAGAAATTTCCCCACCTCACCCTTTTAATAAAGACTAAGGGACAGATCCTCAAAGGTATTTAGTGCATTAACTCCCCTATTGAAATCAATGGAAGATAGTCCAGCTCCTCAAAGGTACTTAGGAGCCTATCACACTTCAGTATCAACACTGCATTGCAGTGTTGAAATGAGGGCTTCTTTAACATAGCATCATGGGCCAAATTCACTGAGAAAGTGCTAAAGTTTTGTTAGCCTGGGACGTGTTCATCGCTACTGTATCTCTGTATTTGTCACTCCAATTTCCAGCTCCTGGGAAAGACACTTTTGTTCTTAGGCAAGCTGAATGATAGGTGTTGCTGACAGCTATACTTAAACCCTAAATTGTGCTTCATCTTCTACTGTCTCCAGTTCCCCTGAAGTTTCTGCATCTTTCAGGGTAGCCAGGATTTTTTTTCTTTGTCATTTCTCATCAGTCACCACTAGTGGCCACTCTCCAACATCTAATGCCTAGGTATCTTGCCATCCAGTGGAATCATCAGCCTTGACTTAAATGCCCCATATATTGTAGGGGGAGCATTAGGTGCCTAAGAAAAGGATTCTCTGAAGCAGCAAGCTGAGCAGCGAGCTGAAGAAGCTACCCACCAGTGAAATGAAGAAAACCAGGGAAATAGTTAGGCACCAAACGCTAAATCCCATTGACCTGGGTCTTGGAGCCTTGACTGACAGGCCACATCAAGGTTCCTCTCTGCTCATGATTCTTAACCTCCTGGGGCTAGGGGCCTGAACCAGGTCAACCCTTTCTGGTGAAAAACTAGAGAGAGATTCCACTGACCAATTATAGCCAATTGCCCAGTAGTCAAAGCACTCATCTGGGATGTGGGATACCTGTTTGTTTGCCAATCTCTGTTCTGCCTGAGTTGGAGGAAGGATTGAACCCAGGTCTCCAGCAACCTTGGTGAGTACCCTGATCACCAGGCAAAGGGTATTTATGGCACTCTCTATCTATCTTTCCTGTGGAAGCTGTTCCACTTTGTGTTAAGTAATTACATATTCACTGGGCCAGACAGAGGTTGATGCCACATCCTGATGATTAGACTGCTCATCTGGGAGACCAGCTTCAAGTCCCTGCTCCCAATCAGGGAGCGTGAGGTTTTGAACCTGGCTCTTCTGCATCCCATGGGAGTGCCTGAATTTAATAGCTTTTGGATAGTGTGAGAAATCCTGGACTTAGTTGTCTTTTGTGGGTATGGGGGGGGGGGGGGGGAAGGTAGGTATGCACAGAGCACACATTAAGCCAGTTCCTTCCAACATAAGTGTGAACAATTCTGTTGCAGTCAATGGAATGGTTTGCACCTAGGGGTTAGCGCCAAAAGGGATTTGGGCACCTGCCACATTAGCTAACTAGCTTCTAAAGCCAGAATATCTAAAACCGTGTTCAGCTGCTGCCTAATCCTGGAGATGCTTTCGGTTTCTAGGCACCCAAGTTTCCATTGGTAAAGGGTTAGGATTTGGGCATGTGCACTGATTCCTGAACCCAGCTCATAAGCCTCACACTAGGGGTGCCCTCATGGGTTGGGCCCTGTCTGTGTTAAAAGTTATAAAGGCAAAAAAGGGCATAGGAACCTAGCTCCTGAAGGGGGTGGGGGGGCATGGCTGTGAACCCTGAGCAGAGTGCAGTGCTGGACTTCAGTGCCTAGGCCCAAAGGGGTTTAGGCCTCTAACACATTTGAAGGGCTCAGCCCTAAGACCCTTGCCTCATCCCTACTGGCTAGCTTATGTAGCACTCCTCCCACTGCCATGGGGTGGCTTCTTAGGTCCCCGTAAGCTCCCCAGGCATTGCATAGGGAGCCTGTGTGGACCTAGGCCTTAGTAAATTTGGCACATTAGCTGCAAGATCAGCAGTCACTTGCAATATTTTGGAGCCCACATGAATTTTCATGGTGAAAGCTGCATGAGGTACTCTATACTTTTACATTTCAATACATATTGCTCATAAGCCTGCCCAGCTGGAGTCTGTTCCTGATCATCCTCCCACACCTGAACCCTCCGCCCCAGGTCAGCATGCCCTCCCACACCCTAACTCCCTCCCAGAGTGTACACCCCCTGCCCCAGCCCAGTGAAAGTGGGCGGGGGAGAGCAAGTCATGACAGGAGGGGAGATTGCGGGGGGGGGGCACAAGGCCTCAGAGAAGGGGTGTTTGGTTTTCATGAGACTAAAAAGTTGGCTAATGGTGTAGTACCTAATTACTCGTGGTACTACACGACATGAATAAACCCAAGAGCCTCACAGTTCATGGGTACAGCTGTGAGCTCTGGTATCATGATTGGCAGATTTTTTTTTTCCCTACAGTGATGTGAAAAATACACAGCTTGGTTTGTTGTAACTGTTTTCGGATTTGGCTGCTCTTTTACCAGCGACACTGCAGCTGAAAGTTCCAGCCTTGCTTCAAAACCAGAATAGCGCATTACGCCCCCTTACTTAAGCAAATTGCATCATTCTAAATTATTGCTTCCATGCCTGATATACAGATGTGGCTCACTGAGAATGAGAATTCCAGTGTGGCTTTTATAAGTGGTTATAAAAGGCTTGTGTTGTTTTGCGTTGCAAATTGAAACCTTCAGGCCGTATGGTACTTCAATGACTATGTGTCTAGTGATTTAACAGTACTTAGCACTTTCATCCCTCTATCTCAGAGCACTTCACAAAACTAAAGTATTAACAAACCTACTTTTACAGATGAAGAAACTGAGGCAAAACTTTTTTTTTTAAATTGATACTTACATGGTTGTAATCACCATAGTGTCTGAACCCCTTCATATATTGGTTCTCTTACCTCCCCTGTGAGGTAGGGAAGTATTAATATCACTCATTTCTGTGCTTTTAAGGCTCTCAGAACACCCCTTAAGCAAGAGAAACTGATGAGTGTGTGTGTGTGTGTGTGTGTGTGTGTGTGTGTGTACACAAACACACACACACACACACACACACCCCTACCTACAGCTGCAGGTAGCCTGAAACAGTAACTAAGGCATGTTTGCAGTAGAGGTTTGTACCTGGAGTTAATGGACTGCCAGTTAGCATGTGAGTAAAGGCTCTTCTGGGCCCTCTGCAATCATCTGTAGTTCAGCCTAGGCTCATCCCACATGAGTTCATGTTTCAAAACTCTAGTGTAGACATACCCAAGAGGTAGGCAATAACATATTAATCCCAAAACAGGGCCCTGTGGAGTCTGTAATTCTATGATGACCATATGGCATGTTTTCAAGGTGTCACAGAACGTGCAGCTGGGTACCCAGTGTTTATTCTATTTATCTGGAAGGATCTGCCATGCTCTCCCCATACTGTCTCGAGGGAAGATAGGAGGGATTATCTTTGCACTTATCAGGTAGCTGAAGGCTGGAAAGGCATAGCTAGGGCTAGATCCAAAGAGGGATTTAGGTTCTTTAACCCCAAATTTAGATCCTCAAAACCCCTGCTCAGCTGCTAAATCCTGACCCCTAGCTCACAGCTAAGCCCCAACAGGATTCTCAAAATGAGATTTTACCCCACTCCACCTATCACACCCAAGGAACCTAATCCAGTAGGCATGCTCTGAGCTCACCTAGCCAAGGAGAGAAAAGGTATCCCTTTGTAACCTTTACTTACTGGCTAAAGTGCTCACACAGAAGAGACCAAGGTTCAAACCTTGACTCTACCCAATACAGAGCAGGGACTTGAACCCAGGCCTATGATCCCCTGCCCCGGGTGATGGTTTTCCCTCAGTTTCTCCAGGTGAAGCTGTTCTACCTTATAAAAACAACTTGAATAATCACTGGCCCAGAAGGCAGGTGGGGAAAAGGACTCTGTAGCCTGGTGGTTAGGGCACTTACCACCTTTCTCAGCATTCCCTAGTGACTACTTAGGTGTGTCGGAGGCAAGTTCTGCTAACAGAGATTCTTCTTGCACTCAAGTAGCTAATATCCATCCCTTTTGAAGCAGGATCTGAATCATTAAGTTTATTAAATGAAATAAGCAGCCCCCTCAACACTTACAGCTACCTTAGAACAAGGTGCTCTATGATGCATCTTGAAGGCAAAATGTATTTGGCTCACACACACACACACACACACACACACACACACACACACAAAAAATCTTACTTTGGAAGTTAAACTAACCCTTATAAAGTGTAAGTTTCACAAGTCTCTGTTTGGTTTCATTCCAACTGACTATTATAAAAGACATTTTGCCAAAGGCCGTTAAACTTGGAAGAATTTATTTTGTGGAGGACAAATGGCAAACAGCGGGAGAGCCACACACTCTTGACACCTGCTATGCAACCATCGTCTCTCCAGTCCAACCCAATCACTAGAAATCTTGGCCACTCTCTTCCTTGCAATATCAGGGCAAGTGCATAAGGCACCCCTTTACTTCCTTAGATAGGCCATCTGCATTGTGGGTAGCACCATGTAGGCTGAAGCATGACACAAGACAGCCTCTGTGGACAGGCAGGCCAGCCATTGGTGGAGCCTTGGCTCCGCCCTCACAAGTCATTGGCCAGCATAGCTGAACCAGCATTTGTGAGTGGGATGTTATTTACCACACATATAGGGCTAGTGAATGTTATTGCCCCTCCTCACTTCCAAGCAAGAAGGTAACTCAAGAGCAGGTTGTAACTGTCTTGTTCCCACACGCTCCCAAGGTAGCACAAATACATAGTCTTTTGGCAAATTCGAAATGGAGCCCTCGCAGAACCGGAGACTGAGCCAATACACCATCAGTTAAAATAGTGGTAAGAGATTCTGAAGTTAGAAGCAAAGCCCACACACCTGGAATCCATATAACCCTAGAGTATCTTTATTTGTTCTATAATTTAACAGTACACCTATAAAATAATTATAGCATTTCTTCATTTTTTTGTTTTCATTTATAAAACAAGAATTAAATACAGTTTGAACCATTACAAGCTCTACTCAGTTTTTACATACAAACAGCCCCAAGGAGGAGCTTCATGCTGCAGCATATTCATATTGCAAGTTGGTGAGAAACCCTGCTTGGGTGTAGCTTAATAAGCATTCTTGCATATTTTTTCCTTAAATAATTTGTAGAGTTAATATAATTAAGAAGGGCCCAGAGAATTTCTATCTAGTCTTAACCACAAGGGCCTGGCTTTACAATCTCTTCCTTCAAGGACACGCTCATAATCCTAGAACCCTAATGGGTTGCAGGCATTTCAAACTCCCTCTCTACTGTCAAAAAGCTCCCAATAACCTAGATTCAGCAGTGCCCATTCGTATGGCTGACAGTGTAGCAGTACCAGCCTCTAAAGCAAGCCCTAGACTAGGAGTCTCCCTTGGCAGCTCTGACATTGTGTAACAACAAGGCAGAAAATACATACAATGTAGCTGTAACAATGTAGGGATAACATACCTACCCGATCCCATCCTCCCCGTGCCAATCCCCATAAACCGATTGGTGAGCTCTAGCAGAGATCAGTACCAAAAGCCTCTTAAAGCAGCCTGCCTCGCATAATAGTGAACTATGCCATTGAACTCATAGCTGGCAACAGTTTGTAACACTTTTAACCCTTTGGATTGGTCATTCCTGAAGACGTTGCCAGAGAAGTGCTCCACAGGCTGATTTCACTAGCCCAGAAGTATTGCAGATGCTAAGCTATAAGACATGCAACAAGGTCACACATTAGTCTCTTGTATTAGTTTGTGTGCTCTTTGATTAACTTGCTGTGTTTAAAGAGAAGACATTACAGCCACTGGTCTCAGACATCTGAACTAGAACATACTGAATATACAAACATGCTAAAGTTTGGTGAGTGAGTAACTTACTATGGACTTTAAACTAATTGAAATATCCATCGACATCGATTCATTATACCCCTATATCAAAATGTAATGGGGCAACAGTGCTGCAGTAGTTACAACAGCTTATTCCCGCCCAATTTGTAAAGGATGGGACAGAACCCTTTCTCATTTCTGTAGCTGTGACCCCATTCTACAAGCACTTGCTAGCCTACTCTTCCCTCAACGTGACAAAGGTCACTTGATTCCCATTCACTGTGCGGAAGATGCCACTCCCGACACCTGAAGAAACTGATATGTAAGGCAGCTTTTGTATTCAAAGCAACAATGACTGCAATCTGTCCTTTGTGCTGCAATGCTTTAATAACTTAAGTGAAATACTGCTCCTACAACTGTTTTAATACCCTCCCCGCAAACCCACCCCTCGCAGGAATAAATACACAGTAATAACTGGATGGGTTTCGGAACAAACTAAGGCAGAATCTACTGAAAGCCCATTCAAAACCTGTCAGTTTCAAGTCAGGTGACTGACCTAGCAATCAAGTCTATTTACTCAAAAACACTTTAATCTAATCTTCGGAATATTCTGCCACAAGAAAAATATACATGGCTAGGTCTAATAATATTTTAAACAACTTTACTATAGCTAGGTTACAAAATAAACATTGCTGTAGAAAGACTGTGTGTGATATAGTCAAACTGCAACAGCACAAGAATCCATCTTCAGTCTGTTGACGGACAAGCAGTGGCTGCTGAGAGAGAGCTGTGGCTGGCCTAACGTTCCCTCTCCCCGTGCTTATCTCCATCTCAGACAAGGAGTGCAGAGCCATTCTGTCATCCAACGTGAGAGTTCCTGGATCAGGCTCACTGCCCCTCCCTTTCTTTTAGCACTGTACTGTATCCCAGAGCTGCACCTCACAGCCACAGGTGGCAGCACCAAGCACTTAAATATGAAGGTGAAAAGCTCCAGACTGAACACTGAGTGAGATGGAAAGGTAGCGAGACACATTTTCTTCCCACAGAAAGGACTGGAGTGTAGGGCAGAGGGTTTTTCCCACATAGTGGGAAATGCTGGATTCAGCCATCGCTCACCTAGATGATCATCAATCCCAAACTCGGAGGGGCCGGCTCCACCCTTAAAGATTCAATTGCAAGATGATTAGATCGGAAATATGCTGAGGTTTTATGGCAAGGTACCTAACATAGCCCAGGCCAAGCTTTATTTCCAGTAGGCAAATGACAAGTGAGCCTTCCCTGCTAGAGAGATGCATCCTGAAGAAAGAAAACCAGACAATGAGTCTGCTCAGGGAAGAGGAGAGACAGCAGCAAATCCGATGGGGTGATGCCAAGCAGTAGCCAGATACTTGCTTTCACTGTTTCTCCGAGTTGCTGAGGTTCACAGACATACACCTGCACTGCTTGACTTTCTGGATTTTCTTGAGTCTGAAAGGTGGATCCAGCTCAGGGCACTCCAGCTCCACAGTGAAGGAGGTGACTTTCTGAGGCTTGCAGAAAGCACAGGACTGGAAGGATTCCTCATCCTTTTTCACATGCCGGGGGATGTAGAAGGAGTTGCACTGGCCATAGCAGAAACGGTTGATGATGGTGCGGCTTATGCAGCCCTCCTCGCTGACGGTCTGCCGCAGGGGTTGGGTTTTGCACCAGTCACTTTTAAGGTACTTCCTCTCAGTGACCACCAGGGCCTCCTGGCTGGAGGCCAGTACTTCTTTGTTCAGATGCTGCCTCCTCTCCGAGTTGTTGCTTGTGCTATCTTTGTAGGGAGATGGAATTGCTCCTGCAGGTCGGTTTTTCCTGGTATCTGTTACTTTAACCAAGGCCGCCACCAGAAAAACAGATAAGGCAAGTTTCCAGAGCATCCTGCAAGAATAATACAAGTGACGGTTAGAAGACATAACACTTCAGCACAATTTGCCTTTATTTTATCAGCACAGATATTTTCCCATCACAGCAGCAGCTAGACAGTGTTCACTAAGAATTGTAGATATGGCTATTATACTCTTTATTCACCTTAGGAGAAAGGAAATGTTTTCTATTTGCCATAACTTAAGTCTGTTTCTTCTGCCCCGTTGAAGACATCCCTGCCATCATGTCTAAAATCGTCAAGTGTTGGACACAGGACATGGCAATGAAGAAATGAAGGGACCAGTAGATTATCTAGTCTGATCTCCTGCTTAACACAGGCCACAGAATTGTATCCAGTTACTCCTGTATTGAGCCCAATATACAGATTTATTTCCATTGTATTTAAGTTGAAGTCTACATAGTTTATTAATGGAGCTGGGATATTAAGATTTAAAATCTGTTTAGTTCCCTAGGAGAATGGCTAGTTTTTAGCGCTCAATGGTCACCAAGTATGCCAGCAGGATGGGTTTCTGGCCACTGGGAGACAGAGCCCAGCCAAGACTCACCTACAGTAAGAATTCACTACTTCTTCCAAACCTTCTAACTACCATTTTCTCATTGATAAATTGATCATTTGGCCACCTTATGGGTAAATTGCACAAACCATCAGTTAACAGAAGCTAGACCTGAACTAACTTCTCCCCACCAGGAACAACTGGGAGACCAGTTGGTTAAGTTTCAGAAGTCAAATAAGGTCTGCCAATCTCCTGAAAGCCCATCTGTGCAACCCCAGTCAGATGGGAAAGGAAGAAAGTAAAATGCGACTTCACAGTATATAATCCTGTTTCAAGCTTTGGGGTTCCAATTCTAGTCTAGTTCCAAATCATAATACAGTCAGCTATCAAGCAGTGTCTACCAGAATAATCTCCTTCACATTTCTTCTGAAGTTTCTGGGGTTTTATGCATTTTGCTGTCAGAGTGAACTTATACATTCCCAAGCGGCCACAAAATTGAAAGACAACAAATGCACAACTATTATGAGGAAATATACAAGTACAATACATTGTTAATCTGTTGGACTCATTGCTACAGGGTCTTTTAGGTGAATAATTTAGTATGATTAAAAGAGAAGCACACATATATGGATAAGACTTTTTTTTTTTTTACAAAGAATAAGCCAGTCACTAACTGAGACATTAAGAAATTTTCCCAGTTAGCAGATTATTCCATAAATTGTCCATTACAGTTTCCTGCATCTGGAACTGGCCACTGTTAGAGACAGGCCACTGGATTTCATGAACCAGTCATTTGATCCAGTCTGGCAAGACTTACGTTCCTGAAGGTCATCACTCTCTGTAGGAGGAAGTTAGGCCACCTGTACAGAATTCCCTTTAACACACTCAGAAGTATTTCTGCCTCCCAGAGGAAATAGGAACAAGAAAATGTACGGCAACAGACACACTAGAGTAGATTAGTATTGTGGTAAGTGATAGTTTCCTCTGATTTAGTACTGAAATGATCCAGTATGGTATAAGGAGATGCTGGGCTTTGGAGTTGGTAGAGACACGTACACATCTACCCACACCCCCCTAAATTAGCAAATAAACAAACTGGCTTGCAAAGGTACTAAGTGTCCATTGATCTCTTTGGTGCTTTAAATACATAGCCTATTTTCAGCATGCTTAACATTCAGCACATTAATACTCAGATGAAGACTGGATAAAACTCTTGGAAAAGGTTCTGTGCAGATTCAGCACCAAGACCACTGGAAGTCAACCCTGGTATCCAATCCAAAACCTACAGTCCCACATTTAGTTTCAGTTTGATATAGGTATCCCACACTTCCTCAAACTGATCTCACATTATTGTGCACTTGTAGCCGCACTCCAGTAATGGGTGAAATAATCGATCCCCATGTTGTTTATGAACGTGCATTCTCCACGTGGCTCACGACACATATACAAAGCCCCCCAAACAATTACAACTTCACGTCTTACACAAAGAAAGAAAGAAAACAGAGCCACTCCACTTACCCTCCCATCCTCACCAAAAAATACTATGGCACTACTACATCTTGAGTGGGGAAATCCATTTCGACATACGTTACAAACTGTGCAGATCAGTGAGCTTCCACTATAAACTAGATCATTGTTAGTATCAAAATATGGAGCCAATAGTATTAAGAACAATTTAACAATAAAATCAAATGGGGATTTAAAACCCCTTCGAAAAAAAGAAGTAGTGGCATCAAGATCTCAGTGCAACTGTTCAGAAATTTTAAATACCTGATTCACCTTCTTCCTCCAGAGAGGGGTGGTGTAGAAGCCCCACCAGTTCTGAGAGTCTATGAAGAAAAAGGCATGAAATTACAGTAGCTTAACAATCACTGAAATAGCTTCTACCTAGAGAATGAGGGCGTTTGATGGAAGAAGAAGCTAGGATTTATCCAGTAAATCCATGTTTATAACTAATAAAGCATTATTACTCAAAGCCACTATTGTAAGGTTATCAGAACCCAAAATCTGCAGTACATGTAACCAAGTATTTTAGTAATCAGGTATGCACACACCAGCTATTTCTATCATTTGATCCCTATCAAACCTGGATTTTTAGATGTTCACAAAGAGTGTATTGCTCTGTCCTGAACTAGGAGGTCCAAGTGTTGTGCATCCTTTTAGATCACCACATTTCTAATCACATGGGTGCCTCTTCGGAGCTGTGCTAACCTGCAAATCGCCCCCTCTTAAACCCAGGCACTGTAAGCAGCACAAACTGTATTCAAGAAAACAAAGGTACATACAACCTGGTGACAGAAACATTCCATGCACTATATATTCCAGGTAACCACCATAAAAAAGAAAAGAAACCTCAATGAAAGCACAGAAGCATTTTGGAGAAGCCTACTCTAAAGGTGCAAAAGTAACATGGTGAATGTTAAGTTGATTTTGTTTCTGAATAGGCTGGGTCCACTGAATATAGGCAGCTGGCAATAATGGGCCAGAGCCTCAGACCCAGTTCCGTTCCACCCAAGATTCACAAAGGGGATTTAATCTGGCCACAACTGGCCAGGTGAGAATTCCTCCAGCAAAAGGGAAAAATCTTAATTAGCATAAAGGCAGTGGAGCCCATCTTCACACCATTCTTACCTGCAGTATAAAAGTAGAGCAGAGGTAAGCTTCCCTAGGACAATTCTCAGAGGGCATAAAGGACTGCTTAAGGACCATAGCCAGCTGTTATAAGTGAAAGCAGAAGCCCCTACAATGCTGTAACTTACATAAGAGCTGGCGCTAGGGCACCTTGACAAACAAGGAGGTGTAACTTGTTCCCTGGCCCCACCCATTGCCACGCGTGTCTTAGTGCAGAAAAGAATTGCGCCCAATGTCTTTGGTTCAGCTGCATGTGTTGAATTTGGAACTGTGAGATAGCGGACACTAGATCAACTCTGGGTTCTTAAAAACTCATGGAAACATACATAAATCATGAGATTAAAAAAAAAATGTTTATAGCTACAATGATCTATGGAGTCATAATATTCCCGTGAAAAATAAGCCCTGCCTTCTAACAAGCCATCAGGCCTCCATCACATGCCCTACAAAAAAGTGAGCCGTGGAAAGACACAGTTTTGACTTCTAGTGATTTGCCTTTAAAATAAAAAAGAGCCTCCTGACTTTAAACCAGGAAACACAGCTTATAAAGTCAGGCTCCTCCTTTGCTATTCATTGTCATGGCATTTTGCAGCTGTTAAGGAGCAACTACTGCAGGAATAACACAAAGTCAGATGACGTCTGAGGGTATAACGTGTGGGGGGAGGCCCTACCCTGCGCTGCCAGAAGTCACACTTATTGATTAGAGGTTAATCACCACTTAGAAAAATATAATCATAATGAGTTCTCCCCCAAGGTTGGCTGCTACCATCAGCGCCCACAAGAGTCCTCGCGTAAGGACTATCTCTTAAGATCTAGCTGCCTTTGGTAGAAGGCTAGTCATAGAATCATAGAATGTCAGGGTTGGAAGGAACCTCAGGAGGTCGTCGTCTAGTCCAATCCTCTGTTCAAAGCAGGATCAATCCCCAACCTCTTGAATCTGTGGTGAGGAGGGAGAGGAGTTTAATAAGCCATATCTACTCCAGTGAGTTAGCAGGAACTAAGGGCTTGACTACACATGCAGCGCTGCAGCTGTGCCACTGCGGCGTGTCTGAGGAAGACGCTGTATGCCGACAGGAGACAGCTCTCCCATCGACATCACAAAAACCACCTCTGGGAGAGGCAACAACTATGTCAGCGGGAGCAGCTCTCACACCGACATAGCGCTGTCCACATCAACATGTCACTTATGTCGCTCAGGGATGTGGGGCTTTTTTGGTTTGTTTATTTTTTGTTTGTGGTTTTTTTTGTTTTTGTTTTGTTTTAAAAACACCCTGAGTGAAAGTTATCCTGACAAGAGTGCTAATGCAGGCACGGCTTAAGTAGCCGCGACTTGCAGCATTCCAACACCTTCTAACAGGGTTGGATATCAGACCCCTCCCATTCTATTGGTAAAGGGCTACAGTGGCAGCTTGCCAGGAGAACAAGCATTTAAGCTTGTATATATTTGTAAGAGGTGAACAATGCTATTAACAGACACTCAGATTCAGTGAAATTCTAGCCATTGCAGTCAATAACTGTTTTTACCAAGAGGTCACCCATTTATGCTCATCTGTCTCTCTGTAGGCTTCCTGGTCCCTTGGCACTGGATCTTCCAGACCCTTGTAAAGGTTAGTTGATAATTAAGGTTAATTTATTTGTAACTTATTGAAGTATTCAACTTAGCTCTGTAGTGAGTCAAGTACAATACATGTAGCCATCTAGGAACTTCCAGCTTACATATTATAATTAGAGCTGGTCAGAAATATTCCAGTGGAATGTTCTCCTGGCAGAACACACTGATGTGGCAATAGCAACGTGGGAACATATTGATTTCAAAATTTCATTGGAAAGATGTCTAGTTTCCTGTCAGCTCCCCCTGCTTGCTCCTCAGCAGCTCACCTGGTAAGACCCAGCTCCCCAGGCAGTGGTTTTCCAACCTTGCCAGCTCCTCATTTCCTGGAAGGGGAGTGGGCAGGCTGCCTGGCTCTCTGTCTACTAGCTGAGTAGGCATGGAACTCTTTCACAAACACCTCAGATATTTTTTTCCCCAAAACCGACTATTGAATGAAAAGAAAAAAAAAGTCAAAATCTTCAGCGTATTTTGGGGAACAGAAAGTCCTGTTCCAGCTCAGCTCTAATTATGTTCTGTAATCTTAAGAAGCCACGTTTAAATTGCGATAACGCAGCTAAGAGGACAAATTCAATCCTTGGATGTATAGGAATGGTAACAACAAACAGAAAGAGAGGTGTAATTACCTGTGTGTGGGCATAATGGAATACTGTGGCCAGTTCTGGTGTCTGCACTTCAAAAAGGCTGTTGAAAAACTGGAAAGGGTTCACCAAAGAGGCACAAGAATGATTGTGGAAAACCTTTTCACAGTGAAACACTAAAAAGGACTGATTTGTTTAGCTTATCGAAGAGGAGATATGATAAATGTCTATTCTATAAATACATACCTGAACCCTCTTCAATTTATCAACATTTTTCTTGAATTGTGGACATCAGAACTGGACACAGTATTCCAAATACAGAGGTTAAGAAAAAACCCTCTATTCCTACTTGAGATTCTCCTGTTTATGCATCCCAAAATTGCATTAGATCTTTTGGCCACAGCATCACACCTAGATAATTAGTTGAACATGAGTTCTACCACAATCCCCAAATATTTTTCAGTCACTGTGTCCCAGTAGAGAGTCCCCCATTCTGTAAGCATGGCCTACATTCTTTGTTCCTAGTTTTATACATTTATATTTAGCAATATTAAAATGCACATTGTCTGCTTGTGCCCAGGTTACCAAGCAATCCAGATCACTCTGAATTAGTGACCTGCCCTTTTCATTATTTACCATCCCCTAATGTGTGTGTCATCTGCTAACTTTATCAGTGACAATTTTACATTTTCTTGCAGATCACTGATAAAAATGTTAACTAGCATATGGATAAGAACAAATCCCTGCAGAACTCCCACTGGAAACACACCAACTTGTTGATGATTCCATGTTTACAATTATAATTTGAGACCTATCAGTTGACAAGTTTTTAATCCTTTTAATGTGTACCATGCCTGTGTTATGCAAATGGTCTGACTCGATGATCCCTTCTAGCCTTCATATCTAGAATTCGAAAGGGATATGCACATGGGGCCATAATTAAGGTCAGCCATTCAACTTTAAAATTTTGGGATCTCTATTATGGAGAGGTTTACTTTTCAACCTTTGTTTTGCTTTAGGGCTAGAATGGGGAGAGAAGTTATATGAAATAGCCCTATGTATTTTAATATATATGCATGTTATTTATATAGTCAGAGCTTTAGCCTTTAATCTTTCCTCAGTATTTAAGATGAGGCAATACTTCTGTTAAAGGAAGAGACAGAAAATAAATTTGGAAATAACATGCCAAGTTCTAGCACTCGAAGTAGGTGTGTGAAGCAAAGAATTCCTATCCTTTGCCATGGAGACAAAATGCTACTTTCTTCATTTTTTTTTTTATTAGTTCCATTTGATTTTGGAGATTCGTTGAACTAAAGATGCCCAGTCAGGGACCTTTGTATGAAGAAAGGATCCAGTGCTACCTTCTCACTTTAAGTTCTCCTTTGGAGACTTCTGTGCTGCTGTTATTTCATAGTAGCAGCATGAAGTCATCCAAGCACTGTACTGTATCCATCTTGTTGCAATGGCACTGGCCTTTATGCTAGAAGACAGTTCCAACCCTGATATTCTATGAAATGGTGGAAAGGGACCTCAGGAGGCCATCTAGTCCAACCCCCTGCTCAAAGCAGGACCAATCCCCAACTAAATCATCCCAGCCAGGGCTTTGTCAAGCCTGACCTTAAAAACTTCTAAGGAAGGAGATTCCACCACCTCCCTAGATAATGCATTCCAGTGTTTCACCACCCTCCTAGTGAAAAAGTTTTTCCTAATATCCAACCTAAACCTCCCCCATTACTCCTTGTTCTGTCATCTGCTACCACTGAGAACAGTCTAGATCCATCCTCTTTGGACCCCCCTTTCAGTTAGTTGAAAGCAGCTATCAAATCCCGCCTCATTCTTCTCTTCCGTAGACTAAACAATCCCAGTTCCCTCAGCCTCTCCTCATAAGTCATGTGTTCCAGTCCCCTAATCATTTTTCTTGCCCTCCGCTGGACGTTTTCCAATTTTTCCCACATCCTTCTTGTAGTGTGGGGCCCAAAACTGGGCACAGTACTCCAGATGAGGCCTCACCAGTGTCAAATAGAGGGGAACGATCACGTCCCTCGATCTGCTGGCAATGCCCCTACTTATACATCCCAAAATACCATTGGCCTTCTTGGCAACAAGGTCACACTGTTGACTCATATCCAGCTTCTCGTCCACTGTAACCCCTAGGTCCTTTTCTGCAGAACTGCTGCCTAGCCATGTGGTCCCTAGTCTGTAGCGGTGCATGGGATCCTAAGTGCAGGGCTCTGCACTTGTCCTTGTTGAACCTCATCAGATTTCTTTTGGCCCAATCCTCTAATTTGTCTAGGTCCCTCTGTATCCTATCCCTACTCTCCAGTGTATCTACCTCTCCTCCCAGTTTAGTGTCATCTGTAAACTTGAGGATGGTGTGGATTGCACCCTCAGCCAGATCAATTTATGAAGATATTGAACAAAACCGGCCAGAGGACCGACCCTTGGGGTACTCCACTTGATACCAGCTGCCAACTAGACATGGAGCCATTGATCACTAGCCATTGAGCCCAGTGATCTATCCAGCTTTCTATCCACCTTGTAGTCCATTCATCCAGCCCATACTTCTTTAACTTGCTGGCAAGAATACTGTGGGAGACCGTGTCAAAAGCTTTGCTAAAGTCAAGGAACACCACCTCCACTGCTTTCCCCTCATCCACAGAGCCAGTTCTCTCGTCATAGAAAGCAATTAGATTAGTCAGGCACGACTTGCCCTTCGTGAATCCATGCTGACTGTTCCTGATCACTTTCCTCTCCTCTAAGTGCTTCAGAATTGATTCCTTGAGGACCTGCTCCATCATTTAATGAATTCGACCACTAAAATGCCCAATCCTAGGCCCCTTGCAACTGCAGAACATATAAGAAGGGTAAACATAAAACCCAATACTTTAAATGTATTAAAAACTCTGAATAAGTGACCTGTCCTCTTTATTATTTACCACTCCCACTGTTTTTGAGACATCTGCTAATTTGATTAGTAGAACCCTGCAAACCTGAGGATATCCGCATGCGCGCACACACACACACACACACACTCTACATATAAACAAGTGCAGTATTGGCCAAAATTGCACCCCTCCCCCCAGAGAACTGAAAAACAGGTTCTGTCTAGAGCTGGTCAGGTATTTTTCAGCAGGACTTTTTACATCAGAAAATACTGATTTATCAAAACAAACTCTTTGCAGGAAAGGGTTGGTTGCAACTATTTTGAAAATTTTCAAGTAAAAAGCTTCGAAGTTGTCAAAAGAAAGCATTTCAACATCTCAAAATGAAAAACAACTTTGCTTCAAAATTTAAGGTATGACACTTGATCCTTTTTTCCCCCAACAGTTTTTCACATCTGTCCTCCTCACTGTTTAGAACCATCGTTTATTGATAGTTGCTTTCCATTCAGGTCTGTCCTCAGTTGTATCTTCTAAGTTATCAATATTTATGCTGCATGAGTTGAGATTCTGCTTAAGGGTGTCTTTGATCAGTTTATTTTATTTTGAAGCGTATGCACTTTTTGGAGTTTCAGCTCACCAGGGGGGGCTTTTTTTCAGGCGTCTACCACCACCCATTTTGATAACATGACCAAACAACTAACATAACTAAACCACCACCTGAGTGTTTGCAATGCTCTAGGAATCCCCTACTGTAAATATATGGGATTGTTGCACATGACGTAACCTCAATATTTTATTCAAAGCAAAATGACAAGTTACCATACTAAAAAAGTCAAAGTTATAAGTCAAACTTAAAATTGTAAGGCTTTTACTCTAGCCATGCATTACCTCCCTCTTGCAGTTTCTTGGTACAGCACAATCTTGAAATCTACAGTGATTGAGCTTCTGGCATAACAAGAGCTAGAAAATCCACACTTTATCTTAGGGGGGTTTAGCAGCCACAGCACCTCAGAATGAGAATCTATATAAACCCATATTAAAGGTGTATTAAAGACTATATGCTATCTAGATTCCTATATTGACATCCATTGTTGAAGTATCTGGTACCTCTTAGGAGTGAGGCAGACAGTTTTCTCTTTTTCCTGCTATGAGGCAGAGTTATTTAAAGGATATATAAACCTTTGATGCTGTTGCAGTATCATTATGCAAGGATACCACAGCAGAAATAAGCTTGGGTAGTATGGCTAGCAAGCGTGATTGTATCTTGCCAGTTGGATGAACTTTTGGATCCTATTTGCATCCTGCAAAAGCTTGTGAGTGACTGACTATAAATATTTTATATAGTAGTCCTAACATATCAGTGTACATACTCTAAGCAGGTATATTACTTACCAACTTTTCCTTGCTATGTAGAATAAAGACTCTGGAGTTGGAATTTAATAGTTGTCTTCCTTCTTTACATGAGTGAAAAACCCAAATTGTTTGAGAGAGTTACCTTGTATGGCTTCTAAAGAAGTCCGAGTGACTTAGTCTATCCATATATTAATATCTTTAAAGTCATTTTTTCTACTGTCATGTTTTTCAATTATACAAAAACAGATGTAGATCAAAACATTTGGTGCTTGAGCCACGGCCTGAACAGATTATGCACGGCTATATAGGATGTCCAAATATAGATTATATACCTAAGTACAAATATTACTTCTGTCCAAGACTATTTCAAATACCAGAAAATGCATACTCTAGTTTTACAATGGACCTGGTGAAAGGACTTTAAGCTTACAGAAAGTTTGAAACTGCAGTTTATTCATTTTTACTACCAAGATCGGTCAGTAACAAAGTGATGACTTTCTAGTGAGGTGTTTTAAAAGTGCCTGTAGCACAGCACATCCCAAATACTGGAAACTAACTTCATTTTCCCCCAGTTCACACTGATGGCAACAATCGGCTGTGCCACACCTAGGACATTGTGGCTTTGATTAATGCTCTGTTCTGTGATTCACCCTCTCTTGTTTTCTTAAGAATGTAAATATTTGTTCTTTCTGTATTTTAATAGTTTATAAACTTGGCCCCTTATTGAGTTGAAATTCAATCACAGGGAGATCAGTTGCCATGCATAAACTGGGATTATGTGTTTTATGACATTAGCTTGGCATGGCAGCCTTCCTGGCCCCCAGACCTCTGCCTAGTATTGAATTATGGTTATGTCTCTAACTGAAGCCCAGTATTATTCTATTTCTCATCTTTTGTGGGAAGGAAGACCGGAGCTATCCTTCTGAATACATACCAAACCACAGGAGCCTGGATGAGGTACTTTAAATGTGCAGTGTAGGAAGACCTGTCATTACAGTCTTTCTGCTAATTAGTTTGATTTCCTTTGTCTAGACTAACCTAATGCAACAAATTTCATTTCATTTAAAGGAGCATCATTAGCCTTCCTTTTCCTGCCAAATGAGGAGGGAAAAAAAAAAAAAAAGTCACTCGCCTGGAATCTGGGGGAGACTCAGCTAAAACATTTGTCCTTGAATAAGCCACTTGATCAAGACTTCTCTGCTCTAGCAGGACCAGAGCCAACAGTAATGTCAGAAAATATAATCAAATCAGATAGCACTGGTATTTGCAAGGTATTTCAGGGAAAGTTACTGAGCAGTTTACTCTCTACCACCAATCCTACAGGCAGAGTTCTTTGTAGTAATCACTTGTAAACAGCTATGTAAGTGCAATCTTCAGAGTGAAGCACAAGCATTAACTAAAGCTCACAACAATCTCAAGTTTGTTTTATCGGCCTCACTTTACAGAATATGTGATTTGCCATTGGCCTAGTAAATCTTGTGACAGAGTCAGGACTAGAAATCAAGCAACCCTGTGTCCCAATACCATGCTCAATCCCATAGAACATACTGCCTGAAAGGAGACCCCTCCCCTGTCCTTAGTTGCCTTATTTCAGGAATTTTATGCTGCATCTCAACCCTCACCGAGAAGAGTTTGGAAACCGAGTTGTCCGTCAGGGACAGTCCTTTGGAACTCTCCCTTGGCTAGGTAACAGACAATTGGGTAAAGAATCCATCAACATATTCAAAGGTCTGTTTTCTGGGCCCACCGCCATATGGCAAGTGGACAGAGGCAGATTTAACTCTGGAGAGGAAAAAGTGTATTCTCTGTGGAGGGCAGAAGTTAGCCCATGTTCATTTACAACCCCACTGTAAAATGGTAAATTCTGCATCTCCTTGTCTGTCCAGTGCATGCATCCTGCTGGCTGTGCTTAAGAAACAGAATCAGAAATAGAAAGATGATAGATCTGATCATTCTTGAGAAGCCTTATGCTACAGTATGTGAGAACAAAGATATCGAGACTCCATTTCATGCCAGCACTTGGTTTGGTCTAAGTGTATTGAGTCATCCAACTGAACTGGCCAAGCCAGCTCTCAATAATCTGATTACACAGCTAGCTAGTTAACATGTTTCATCCATGACAGGTGAATACTAGATTGAATGCTTGTGCACAAGAGGAGGAAGAGAAAGAGAGCAAGGCTCACTGGGGAGCATAAGGGGCATTCTATCCAACAAACTGAACCCTTCATTTTTTTTTTTTTTTTTGGTAGAAGAAAAGAGTCAGACAACATCTGGGGCTTTGCAGACTATGAAGCTGTACTGGTCCTGCCACTCTGTGATGATCTGAGATGAAAGTTCTTAAGCCGCAAAGGAGAGAGAGAAAAGCTCAAGAGTTTTGGAAAGTTACTCTTCAGAGCTCAGTTGATACAATTATAAAAATGTGCCACCCTATAAGCCAAACCTGTTTCTGAATGCAAACAGATGGGACCAAAAATGGCTCAGCACCACTAGTTTGGGGCAGGTGCTGGGATAGGAAGAAGGAAACAGTCACAATCGTTTGTAGTACATAAAGAGGTTATCTACAACTGAAAGGGGGAAAAAAATAGGAATTATTTCTAGACCACTGGTTTAAATTAATTTTTATTCACTCGTGAGCAGTGACACTATATGAGGGGGTCACAAAGGCCTACAGTTAGTGACCTTGCTTCAGTTTCTAGTGGATAAACAGTCACATCACCACAACTGGTACTGCGTACTGAATTAGTCTGGAGAATAAATTACCATCTCACCAACGAAGGTGGTTTCTCCAGAGGTTATCCTTCACATTGGTTAGGTCGAGAAGTTGCTACCTGTGGTATCTCAGTTCTGTGGATAAGAGGGACTGGACTGGGGTCCCCAAGAGTGTCAATCCAGCACCCTTCACAAGCAAAGAGGCCCTGATTTGCAGGCGTGTGAGGCACCTATGCCTCCAAAAGAAATGAATGCACAGCTGAAAGTCAGGCCTTAAATGTGCATCAAGGGACCAGAAAAAAAAAAGCAGCTGGCTCCAGAGTCGGAGCTTCTAAGTGTAAAAGAGGACTCCCCTTGCTTCTCTCTCCAATCTGCTTCTCAAGTTTTCCCATTAGTTTGATTCGGAAGACTGAGGCAGCTTTTAACCCTGTTGGGGAGCCAGGTCCACAATTCCCTGCTCCACTTTAATGGCACACCTCAATGACTGTTTGAATGCATGTGTCTCCTTCCCAATGTGGCTAACTGAAAATAGCCTCCTTTGGAGTCCATCCAGGTTCATTGGTGGCACTGGTGATCTCAAAAGTTCTGAGGTGCTCTCTCCCCACAAATCCATGTATGGGCCAAGTTCAGAAGCCAGGTTTGGATGAGCTGTCTTGGGGTAGCCAGCCCAGCCCTTTGCTCACTTTATAAATGAAAACTACCACAAGTAGCCTCCCTGAATACTACTGTTCATAGGAGTTATCACTACACCCAGTTGTAAGTGTTCAAAGGTGATTGAGCTCCAGATCTATACCACTGTCTACAGCTGCAATGCTGCACCTAGAGTTCCGGTTGACACTTCTAGGTAGTTAAGCCACAAGAAGGTAACAGACATCTCCCCAGTGTGGTGTTACCATTTGCATTCAGGTCCTAATGTTTACACTTGACCACAGGAAAAGGACCACCTTCAGAAAGGACCTTGAATGAGAGCCTGTATACAACCTGGTGATATTATCCTCTAAGAGTCCTGCAGAATCATAAACTGGCAAGCTTTTTCATCCCCCACCTTCCTGTTCTGAAGATGGGGGAAGAACACCACCCTGATTCATTTGTCCTCTTCCCCACCTCCCTGTTCCGACCCTCAGCTCTTGCTCTTAGCACTGACCTTCTAGAGGAAGAAATCCATTTCTGTGGTGAAGTTAAGGCTGGTTATTTGTACACATATAAAGTGTCTGATTGTCGGTAGGACACACAAGCTCAGTCTGGGGTCTAACACCACAGGTGGGCAAGGTCAGTCCAGAGAGGCCATGTGAGAAGATTCCTGCCCTCCAAACACACGTCTTTATTTAGACACTCCTTTCTGCACTTAAGGAGCTGGGGTGATACTGAAGGGGGAAAAAAGCAATAGAGTGAAGCTTCCCTGATGTAACTCACCCCCTGACATTGGCTGGAGCTGTAGACACTAAAAAGAAAACTGCATTTATTAGAAGATGAGCTAGAGATAGGATTCCCCTAGCCCACACCTTAAATTAAAGAGCTCCAACTTCCTGGGGTGAGACAGATTTGCTCATTAAAAGCAATACTGAGGGAGGGAATAGTTTCTTTCATTTTTTCTCAGATCAAATCCTTGATACGCGATAATAAATATCCAATGCGTACAAGGATTTAGTAAGTTTCATTTGTGTGCACTGTACATATATTTATATAATTATAGGGAAAGACTCTTATTTAAAAAAAACAAAAAAACAAAAACACAAACAAACCACAGTTTGTTTTACACAGCTAGGCAATAATGAGTTAAGCAGGATGCTCCACTCATCGCAGAACACAATACGAAAGGCAAGTGGACTAGAGACAGGGTTAGGAAAGTACTGAATCAACAAATTGATTTCTAAACTAATAGAGCTGGTCAGAATATTTTTAAAAATGTTCTTTTTTGCTAGCTATGTGACTGCACTTGGTATTCTCAGAGGGTGAATGCTCACAGTGCACAGAAAGGAAGGATGATCCAGTGGTTAGGACAATAGTTTGGAACTGGAGAGACCTGTGTTCAAGTCAGTCACATACTTCCGGTGTGACTTTGGTATGTAGGTGGTGCTCTGCTCAGTGCTGGAACACCTCACTGATTTAGGAGACTAAGTCCCACTGTTTTACAATGAGACTTAGGCTCTGGGGTTCCTAAACCCCTTTTGAAAATTAAACTTAGGTGTTGCAACACTGAGCGGAGCATAGCCTACATACCTTTAGAAATCTAGGCTCAAGCTTCTCAGTGCCACAGTTCCCTACTGACAAAATAAGGATAATAGCACTTCCCTACCTCACGGAGGTGTTGTGACGACATATACATTAAAGGTTGTGAGGTCCTCAGATATTACAATAATGGGAACTCTATACATTCGTAAAATAGAGAGATCACCAAGACAATTGGCATCCTTCTCGGAAACCCAAGCACAGCGGCCAAAAACTGAATGGGTAAATGGCTCAGCCATCCCCTTATCCTTTAGAAATGGTCCTCCTGGAGCAGGTTTGAGAGTACTGTACATTGGTGAAGCAGTCTGGGAGAGTTCACAATGCTGCTATCTATACTGAACCTGTTCTTTGGATAAACTGTCCACTGGCCTCCCAAATTGTCAAGCCAGCACTACTCATGAACGCCACATTAAAACGCGCAGGGCCAAAGCCTGGTCCAATCAAAGTCAATTTTGTCATTGAGTTTAGTGGGACAAGAATTTGACCCACAGAGAGCTAATAAGGAGGGAAACTCTGAATTGGTGATAATTTGAAATTTAAGAAATACTGGTTCCCCCCAAGAAGAAGATATTCCTCAATCAAGTACTGCCATTGCTTTGGGGTACACTGAGAGGGGCTGTTCACTGTAAAGCTTGCAAGTGAGTATGTCAACATATATGCAGCTCTTATATTATCCCATCTTGTTCTTAAATTTCCCCATGTTTGAATTATGTTAAAAGCATGGTTCATGGTATCTTTTTCCTGGCTATTGAGAGATTGATAGGAATATACTGTACCTCTGAAATACCATGACTTTTCTAGGGGGACTACCAGCTTAAATCATTGATTTGATCCTTTGATATAACTCTACTTCACACTAGATCTCAAGACTAGTATATGAAGTTTGTGGTTGAAAGAATGGAAGTTTATGATTGTGGTGGAGTCAGTGCTTTTATTTTATAATATCCCACCCTGGACCTTTTAATTATTTAATTTATACACACACACACACACAAATAAAATATAGCATAGCTAGCTAGATTCAGGTTCATAGATTAGGTACAACATGTAAAATATTTTTTGGAAAATATGTACATGTCTTTAAAAAAAAAGTCATTCCTTCCTTCCTTCCTATTTGTTCAAACATCTCTCGTATTTTTCTCATTGCCGACAGTATTTAAAAACACAAACTCAGTCACTTCTGAGTAACTGTTTCACTTATTTGTTAATGTGAAGTAGGAAATTATCCAAAATGAATTCATTCATCAGTCCTTGGTCTGTGGTTAAGTTTTTTACATGGCAAGCTCTAGCACTGTTCTCATGCTACTTCATGCTGCAGGGACTGTGCCAACGGCTACAGCTATCATACCACAAAACTGCAGTGAATAGTATGTGTGATCTAGCGCTGGCCTCATCTAATTCTTTAGTTTACACACTTGGTTAACATGATATAGGTTGGCTGTGTGGATATTTTCTAAATCACTGTTGAAGGGCACATGCTATTTACATAGCACTGCTATTATTGTATAAATTATGTAAATGTGAGGCTAACATTTAAATTAACAAGTACATTGAAAGATTAAATAAATTTATATAGGTTCTTTGAAACTGTTACCTCACATACAACTGATTAAGTTAGACAAGTCACTTGTGCACTGTAAATCACTCGGTCACATATTGTAGACAACTTGATATCTAACATTTACTGTCAAACAAACAATCTCAGTGAAAACAATAAAATATAGAAGAACCCCCGTCTCTCACACCTGAGCAACTCAGCATGGAATAACTTGATGCTGCTGGATGGATTTCTGTTTTTCACCCATTCGAAGTTATGACCTCAAAGAATGAGAGATTAGACTTCACTCTTCTTTCACTGTCTAGTCAAGTCAATTACAAATGGTCAGTTATAACTGTACATGCTGCAAGATGTCTCTCATGCATGTCAATGTCATCACCAAGCTCACAAATTTCATGGCAGATCAGATTAACGTAAATGAAAGAGTTTGCTTCAAAAAAGACAGTGTCGACTGAATCACGCCTTTGCTTTTTACAACATATAAAGGAAAGATGTACAGCCTTCAGTTCTAAATGCCAAAATAATCTCCGTTATAGTTGTATATTCTATCAAAAACATAATAATTAAGGTTGCATATTATCTTACATTGTACAACAGGAGAAACAGTGTATCACCATGTAATAAGATGCCAACTGCCAGATACTCAGGAGAGCTCAGCTTCCATTTAGACAGCAATATAAGGACCAGATTTTTAGAAGTCCTGAGCACCCAGTAGTTCCCACTTATGGCTAGAATTTCAGAAGAGCTCAGCACCAAATATGCTGAGATCTGTTGAAAACCTGGCCCTAAACTGTAATGCATGTACAAAAGAGGGAAGAGTTAAGATTAATAGATTTTTAAGTCCAGAAGGATCAGGATGATCACCCATTCTGACCTTCACAGTCTAACCTATACAACCTTAATTTCATTTTCCGACTGTTGAGTTTCTCACTTTGCAACTTTCTGGGTTTCTGTATGGAATTTCCTAGGGTTTTTTCCCCTTGAAAGAAAATTAGCAAAGAAATTTCATCATGGGCAACTATTTGCTAGATAGCATTAGAATGTTCTGCACTGTTCAATATGTTCAAATATCGATACAGAACCTAGACTTCTTCCAGGTACTCCCTCAATTAGGTTGCTCCACAGTCCAGCTTTAGGTTGTGATGGGCCAGACTTAGGTGGTCTGGGGATCGATCCATAGAATACATGTTTATGCAGATCCAGAGCTGCATATCCCATGCAACTGGTGAATTGCAAAGACAATCTTACATACATTTCCATGAAGCACATAGATCTTTTTGGTGTCCCTCCACACACCCCCCAAAAAGGTAGTGTGGTGAAATCTGAAGAGGCCTGGGAACAAAGTATTTTTTTCATTCTCTTCTTTCTAGATAATGGCAAAACCAGTTTTGTTCAACTTTTAAAAAGAAAAAAAAGAAAAACCCTTCATGTACTGAGAGCAATTCTACTAGAATGTGCCTATAAGACTCAAAGTTATAAGTAGTTGAAAATGTTTCCCCTTGAATGGAAATATAGTGTGCTGAGCCAGAAAAAAAAATCTGTTCACCCACCCTGGTTATTGATTTTCCCCTCATGCAGTAGGTCAAGATGTGCAAGTACATG
Source organism: Natator depressus (assembly GCF_965152275.1). Classification (NCBI taxonomy): domain Eukaryota; kingdom Metazoa; phylum Chordata; order Testudines; family Cheloniidae; genus Natator; species Natator depressus. The sequence goes on from NC_134236.1 coordinate 137,852,177, forward strand.
ATTTGCTATTCCTAATAGAGAGGAAGTGTTATAACACACTCCAACAGCAGACTTGTGGAAGTGTAACAATCTACATAGCCACCACAGTCACTCGTGGTCTAACCTGGGACCTTCAACACCAAAAGCACAAGCCCCGACTACCTGATCTAAAGGTGTAACTCCTATAGCCTTCAGTAAGCAGCAGGCTCTTCTGCTAATGGAGACTAGCCAACAGAGGGTGATATGATTACACACACCCCTCATCATTAAACAACCTGACTGAGTGGCTAAACTCAAGGAGGGGGGGACCAAAGTCCCACGTAGGGTAGCATTGTGTAATGAATTATGGTTGCACATACATACAAACACCATGGTCACCAGAAAAGATTGATGTTTGTGTCTTGTGCCATAGTTCCCCACTCCTACCACTTGAGCAAAAGGAACACCACTAGTAATTAGGGCCCTGATTTGACACATGCTTAAATGCTTTGCTGAATTGGGGGCCTAAAAGCTTATTATGGGTACCACACACTAGAAGGAAACATCACACACCCTATGCCAGCAGGCATACAACAAGTCACCAGGCAACACGCACTCCCGGCTAACAGCTAGAAAATGTATCAGGGTTGGATGAGTTGCAATTCTAATTCATAAAAAGAAAAAAGAAAAGGAGGACTTGTGGCACCTTAGAGACTAACCAGTTTATTTGAGCATGAGCTTTCGTGAGCTACAGCTCAATGCAGTTTAATTGGGGAAGTTATCTATCAACTCCGATTTGATGCTATCTGGCAATTGCCCCAAGTAACAATTGTTCTTCTTTGAGAAGGTTACTTTGTTGTTAGCAGTAATGTGTTTTTCTCTTTTATTCCTCTGAAAATAAAAAAAAAAAAAATACTGTTATAGATGGATTTCTATAGTGATTGTTATCCTAGTATCTAGCCTGACAAATCCTCCCTCTTGCTCACCAGTCACAAGCATGCAATTCCCAAAAGGACTTTCAAAAAAAACTACTGCCATTATTAAAAACTTGGTTCAGATGGTTCTGAACCAACACCTAGTACCCAAACTCCTTGGACTTAGGAAAGAGAGTCAGATCTTTAACAATGTAGGCGTATCTCACACCGATGTGAATCAGGAGAAACTCCACTAAAGCCAATGGGTCTGAGTCTTATCTCACTTGTACCAGATTTACACATCCATCATTTATAGTGACGTAACCGAGACTAGGAATAGGCCTACATCAGTATTACACCAATGCGAGGTCAGAATCTTGTTCATCCTATAATTGTGACATATTCAAATGTATGTTTTGTGGAGCAGTCCTTTTAAATATGAAATGCAAAAGAAGAAACCAACCCTTTTAATATATGAAATACATAAAGGGGCAGATTTCAGGCTAGTAAAATTGGTGGAGCTCCACTGACTTCAGCTGGTGCAAATCAGCATCAGTGAGGCCCTTCTGTCCCCACGTATATTTTCTGCTCAGTTCTCTACCTTCCTCCTTTCTTGCCCCTTGCAGTAAAGTTTATTGCTTCTTGTCAGTTCCCATAGTGAGAGCTCATTATGCTTTCTGTAGTGACTCAATATGCTTGCTGGGGAGTCCCTAAAACACATCTCAAAGCCAGCTCTTTGATTAACGCATTGCAGCCTGGTGATTCTGAGCTCACAAGAGTTATGATGTCTAAAGAGGGGCTGTCAGGAAACAAAACCTCAATTCCTGTTAGGCTACCTTTGTGTTGATTTCTTTCACTGAAGGCATAATGCTCCCCATTTGTCTTTCCCACAGAGAAACATTAAACACCAGGAGACAGGATTCTGGAGAATGCCTTGGGATTTCTAAGGTTTTTGTAGAAACTATTTGTAACAGACATTTTGTCAATAGGTACTTGCTGGAGAGGGCTGGAAGGAAGAATACTATTTATAAGGAATAGGAAATTTTACTCGTTTTCTAAAATCTCTCTATGTACCTTACAAAGTCATTTTCTACATAGTGCTGAGTAGGAGAGTGACTTGGGAGCGACGGTGGATACAGTTCTAAAGGGACCTTTCAGGATTGATCTCAAGAAGGAGGAAAAGTATATGCTGCATAAATAGTTAATGCAGATTGTACAATATCACTAGAATAATTTCTTTGAGGCTACCCACTGTGTTGTTCTGAGCAAATGAGCCTCACTCTGTTTTAAGAGAGTACAGAAATAGAAACATAACAGTCCAGAGCATGCCAATTGCTAAATGGAACAGGTGGAACAGAATGGCTGTGTCGGCTCATATGGAAGTTAAAAATCAAACGTCAGCTAAGTAAAGTATCAGCAAGGAAGAAATTTTGGAGGGATCCTTATATATCAAGAGGAGTGAACAGGACATCAGTAAAGCTGATTGACTACTTTGGAGCATCTTACATGTGGTTTTTTTAGGTTGAATTTGTAAAATATTCCCCTGATATTGTAAACATCAGGCCTGAGTCTCAGTTACTCCTTTCCTGTTCTTGAGAAAAGAGATAGGAATAATGGTGGTGTGGAAAGCAAGATGGCTTTTAGCTTCCTTTATATTCTCTGTATTCTAGGGCCATGAAGAAGCCTGCCCAACCCCCTTCTCTGGAAGTTAGGGCAGCTCCAGGTCTCCAATGAGCCAATGGAAGTAGAGCATAGTCTTAGTATAGTGCGTGTGATCCAGTTATGATCTGTCACGCTCCCAGTCCATCTCTTCTTTCAGAAGTTGGTATAATTGTTCTATACTGATCCTACGCCCAAGTCCTTGCCAGCCAGTGAGGTCTCCAATGAAGAGGGTATTCTACGAGACCTGCTTCCACCCACTATAGGGCTATTTACAGTGCCAGAGATGCATACCAGGTCCTTAGTGTAACGGAGAATCAGACCCAGGGTCAACAGCACTTCAAAACCAAGGCTACTATATTTAAAGTTCTGGAACCAATAAACGAATGTGTTTTGATCTTAAATGTCAGCAAAAACAGATTGTCAGCAGAAAGAAAACAGAAATCACCACCAACATACATTGGATGGTAGATGGAGCTTTACACCACAGATATTAGCAGTGCTGCAGTTCTTGGGCTGGAAAGTGCAACGTTTATCAGGACCAAGGAAATACATTTTTTAGATTAAGTTAAATTTTAGGGTTTGTCATCCTAGATGGCGATGCCTTAATTATGACATAAGCTACCAAGGGCTGAAGCAGGAATTAAATAAAAGCTGCAGTATAAACTAGTATTAAAAAAAATGGGGGGTGGGCTATAAGTGTAACCTAAACAGCCAACTATAGATTAGATGTAAAGAAGCCAAAAGCAAAACATGCTGCTATTTAGTATACACTTCTAAATCAAAGTCACTAATGACTCTGCCACATATTGCAATAGTGTATATTGTATACAGGCCTGATCCAAACCCCAGATCTAGCACGAAATGATTATTTGCGCCGAGTTTGGAAGCAGACAGTCAAAAAATTGCATAAACAAAAAATGGTCATGTTGTTCTCATGCTGGCAAACACCCAAATCCCTCTCTACCTGTAACAGCTGTGGGCAGATTAGCAAGTCTTTGGTATGTGGCACAGTTTACTAACAGTGTAATCACAATGCTAATCGTTTTCTCCCGCAATAACACAGCATTATTTTTTGTGAAAATGTATGTGATTAAAGAACAAAAGTAAACAAACTCTTTGTCCCCCAGAAATAAGCAAAGCATTGAGAATCTCAGCTGGAATTATACTTCAATTTGAAAAACAAAAGGGCTGAACTGATGTTATGTTTTGGACTTTCTCCTAATTTGGCTCAGTGCTAAATCCCTGATAGTAACAATCTCTTATTAATAAGAGTCTTTGGGCCAGATCCACAGCTGGTGTAAAAGTCACTGTAGCTCCATACTCTGCTGATTTACACCATGCAGAGAGCTAGCCTTTTATCAATAGCCTAATTACATGGAGTGCAATTTTGATGTGTTTTTGCGTGCTATGCACCATTCTGATCTACACAATTACAACTTCTAATACCACTGAAAAATGTTCTTTCGTAACATTTTGAGAGACGATATAAGCAACAGCTAAACCTAAGGGAAGCATGTTTTTTGTTTGTATAATTTAAGTGATCATTTTAAATAAAAAAGGGAACTAAATCTGCTGAGTAAGTGTCCAGAATCTAAATATAATAATTATTTATCATTGTTGATACACCACTGTCATTACAAAAACATTAGACAGGGGAGGATTCTGTAGGACACAAATAAAAGTAATGTTTCAGATGGCAGGGCATGATCCTGAAGTCATAAATATACTAGGTGGGTTTCAGTGGTTGTAGACTAAGAAGCAGCTGTGCAGCCCATGCACAAATAAGCATTGCTAACTACTATCTACAGAACCACTTGGTGTGTATGTCACTTTTGGTAGCACTGAGCGGATGCAGCACAGAGAGTTCTGCAAATATTCCCTTGGATATTTAAATGAATCCACTTCAGCCATGCCCCTTGCCTTTTCCGTGTCTGTTTTCGGCAAACATTTGAGCATTTTAAGTTTACCGACATGAATAGTCTCTGAAAGCAAGCATTAAAGTTTTGTATGAAAGTACTTAAGGGCTAGATCCTCAGCACAAAATAAAGGAACCATCAGACAGTGACTAGCTTTACAAGTGTGCCATTTAAGCGGGCACTGCTCATGGATCAGCCATATTGCAGACATGTAGTGTAATCACTGAATCCTCACCCCACTGAAGTAAAAGGGAGAACTTCCTTGACTTCAGTGGGACCAGGAATTCACTCTTAGGGTATATCTGCATAGCTCCCTTGAAGTCAATGAATCTAGGTCATCAATTTATACCATACACACTTGAATATCCCACACACATTAAAGTAGGGAAAACAAAAAATACCATTTGAAATACTTAACCGTCTGTTATAAGTAACCAACACAATCTGAATAGCCAGTGCTCACAGAGAATGTATGGTGATCAAAACAGAGCAAAAACCATTGAATTTTTTGTCAGTGAATAATTTTAAACAATAAACTGGAAGAAAACATGATCTGCTCACCGATATTCCAGAAGAAAAATAGGCTAAATTTTCTTAATCTTGTTACAAATTATTCAATCATATTTCTTTCCTAGTCATTTTGGTTATTGTAAACTAGATTTTATTTTGGATTAGGCAAAAACAGACATAGGTATAATTTCAGAAAACTGGTGGCAATGGACATAACATTTCAGCAAGAGAGAGAGCCCCAGATCCTCAAAGGAATTTAGGTGCCCAACTCCCATGGATTTCACTGGGAGTTTGGCCCAGATCCTGAAAGGTATTTAGGCACCTTATATGCTAGATTAATATACACACCAATTTTAAGATACCAAATAAAGCAAGCCTTCAATCCAACTTTATTTAACTATATTCGGAGTGAAAGTGAGCCGATATGGGCCGGTACGGTGTGCCGGTAAGAAGCCAGCACCAGCCCGTACCCAGCTGACGTTAAAGCACTCCCAAAGCAGCACTTTAGCATCACTGCCCCTTTTGCCCTGATGTGGGGGTGCGAGGGCAAAAGGGGCAGCAACATTAAAGCGCTGCTGCGGCAAAGGACCCTCCTTAAAAAGTGTTGCCACGGCAGTGCTTTAACATCGCTGCATCCCCCGCCCCCCCCGGCGGCCCTGCTGGTAGGGCCGCCAACCGGGGAGATTGGGGGGCCCAAAAGAGGCAACTGCCCTGGGGCCAGCAATTTAAAAGGGCCTGGGGTTCCTGACTGCCATCACTGCTACTGCAGCAGCGGCCAGAGCCCGAGGCCTTTTTAAATTGCTGCTGGAGCCCTGGGTGCTGCAGGCCAGGCAGCGCGGATGGGCTGGCTGGGGGAGGCTGATCCACAGCCCTCCCCTTCCGTGGGCCCAGAGCTGGGCCTGGACCAGTAAAACTTTATTACTTTCACCCCTGACTATATTCCTCATATCTGCATCTTAGTCTTGGCCATCTATGCACTTCTGGAGAGGCTTCATAACTAACTGAAACAAACTCATCAAAAAGGGATTAAACAAGAAGCCGATTGCTCAGGGCTGGTCTACACGGCATAGCTATGATTTTTCACATCCCTGAGAGACACAGAAAAGCCAACCTAGCCCCTGGCATACACAGTACGAGGTTAATGGAACAATTCTTCCATGAACCTCACTACCACCTCTTGGCGAGGTGGATTACCTATGCCAATGGGAGACCCCCCCCCCATCACTATAGTACTACACTGGTGCAGCAGCTGCACCTCTGTAGTGTTTTAAGTGTAAACAGCCTTAATCTACTGAACATGGGCAGAATGCGATAGAAGCCTTGGATAGTACTAGTACCTTTGCATATGCTGTTGTCTTGCTTGGTGGCCCAGGATTTGCAGTTATGTAGGTCATTTGGGTATAGTTCATGCTCCTATCATATCACTTCAAGCAGAATCTGTGCATACAAGAACTAGCTATTACCAACCTACAATCAATCAATTGGCTCAGTCGGTTGTCTTTCCATAAGCTAAATTAGTTAGACCTACTCAGGACTTGAATGGGTGACCTCTACAGACAAAAGGGAGCATGAGTAATATGCATGTGTTTTTGTACCAAACCACATCTGTTATTTTGTCTCCTATGGGGTGGTGTTTTTTTTTTTTTTTAAGGATGAACTGCACAAAGGTTGGTTAATGCAATGTTACGGATGAGGTTTTAACCACTTGAGAATGAAGAAATTCAGTTACACCCACCTCTTTGTGGAATGCAAGAGTTATTTTCTGATGACGTGGTGGAGGTGTGGGACCAAGGGATCCTAGTGAGGGACTGCAGACTATTGCCCAGTAAGTTATAACATAGGGGTAGGCAATGGTCTAATCGCACAAACCTAAACACCCGTGCCCTGCCCCTTCCCCAAGGCCATGCCCCTGCTCACTACATTCCCCTCCCTCCCACCCACCCTCACTTGGCTTTGGCACGAGGTGCTGGCTCTGGGCTAAGGGGTTTGGAGTGTGGGAGGGGCTCCAGGCTGAGCCTGGGGCACAGGTTTGGAGGGGGTCTGGGGTGCGGGCTCCGAGAAAGAGTTTTGGTGCAGGAGGGGGCTCAGGGCTGGGGCAGGAGGTTGCGGTGCAGGAGGGAGGTTCTGGGTGCAGGCTCCAGTTGGGCAGTGCTTACCTCAGGCTGCTCCTGGAAGTCACCACCACCACCACCACATCCCTGCAGCTCCTAGACTCAGGCAGCTCCGTGCCCTCTTCCTGCCTGCAGGCACCTCCCCCGCACCTCCCATTGGCCATGGTTCCCAGCCAATGGGAGCTGTAGAATTGGCACTCAGGGTGGGGGCAGCATGTGGAGACCCCCAGGCCACCCCTGTGCCTAGGAACCAGGACATGCCAGCCACTTCTGGGAGCCACGTGGAGCCAGGGCAAGTAGGGAGCCTGCCTTAGCCCTGCTGTGCGGCCAACCGGACTTTTAGCAGCCTATTAAAATCTCCCGGATTGCTTCCAATAGCCACAGGGAGATCAAGGCTGGAGATCAAGGGAGACTCCTGGTCAATCCATTGGCAACCCACCTATAACACCATCTAGTCAATGGAAGATGAGGGTATTCTGCATCTTACAGAAATGACCATCTGGTTTCTCCCTGTTCTTTACCCTGATCATTCCAATCTCCCTTCACTGTAAACGCTATTGGATGTCTCACTCTGTCGTCTCACACGTAGATCATACAGCTTCCTGTTATGCCTTAAAAACTCTGTACGTTTGCGTTAAAACATAGGGCCAGATCCTCAGCAGTTTCCAATGGGGGCAATATGGATTTACACCAGTTGAGGATTTGGTGTAGGGTTTTTAATTTATTGATGGGACAACCTCAAAGGTTTAGCTTCAGTTTGGCTAACAGACAACATGCTTGGGTGCTTATTTTAAGCTTATCCAAACTCTTCTGAACACATGCAGTAATTGTAGACATCACAACACTGACGTCCTGTTTTGTACAACTCTTCAGAGGCAATGCGATTCTTCCAGCAAATTGGCTGTACCAGGCAAATCATTTAAGCAAAACAGAGTTGACCCTAATCTCTCTTGATGCAATACAAGTACAGTATAAGTGAAGAATTCAGTGACTGCACTGAAGGTTTGTAATACAGCTAATCTAGGAGTTAAATGGCACATTCATAGCTAGTCACTATAGTGTTGTTTCTTATTTTGTGCTGAAACAGAATAATTGATTTACTTTGATTTGTGAAGAGCCCTAAATTAGCTGGGAGATCTCACCAGCTTCTGGAAAGGCTCATCAGCTCTGAACTACAATTAAGACTTTCCGACTGCCAGTGTCAGCCACCATTACCCGACAAGGTTGAAGGTGGGAGAATATCTATCTTGCTGTACTTTGGATCCAATTATATCTTCATACAGCTCAAAGGATTTTATCACCTTTAGTTCCAGGATGTAACTGAAACTATGCCTTTAATCTATGTATCTAAACTATGCCGTATAGTGATCTTCCCAAGTTGCACCTTTCCCTTGCAGCTGAAATGTCTCAATAAATATATCCTGGGACACAGAGCAATTAAGAAGCATTTTGCTTACTTTTAATCCGCCCTTACTCCCTTTCTACTTCTAGTGTTATCCTCCCACAGCCTAAGCAAGGAACAAAGACCAAAAACAAGAGAACATAGAAAAGACTAGTGCAAGAAGATTTAATTGATGTTAATTACATGATTCAGTATTTCTAAATGCCAGTATTTTACAGTAATAAAAGCAAGACACCCCCCCCCCACAGATGCATCTGGCCCAGATGCAAATTCTATATTTAACACAATTGAAAGTCACTTTCCCTTCCCATATTTATGTCAATGCTCTTCTGTAGCAAATGTTGCAAAATCTGCTCTAAAAGTTAAAACACTGCAGAAGTTCCTCATCCACATCATCTTTCCAGCAAAGGCTGCCAGTTAAGTATAGATCTCACCCTAACAATGACAATAGGCCTATCAAATTCCTAATCTTTGGGGCCTCAGCCTGTTTCTACTAAAGCCAATGAGAGTTTTGCCATTCATTTCTGTGAGAGCAGGATTGCACCTTTGGTGTACTGTATTATTTTTTTCAGAGTAGCAGCCGTGTTAGTCTGTATCCGCAAAAAGAAAAGGAGCTGTAGCTCACGAAAGCTTATGTTCAAATAAATTTGTTGGTCTCTAAGGTGCCACAAGTCCTCCTTTTCTTTTTGTATTATTTTTAATTTTCCTACCTTTTAAAATCAATTTTAAATTCCTGACAGGGATGATTAACTCTAATTTTCTCAAAATTCCAACATATTTGAATGGTCCCATTTCAAAGGAGTGCATTATCATCAAGTAAAGCCCATATTTTGTTTTTAATTAACTGATATTATGAATTGGCTTGTGTGTGGCACTAAATGACAATTGCCTACACTAAGCCTGGGGGTTTAGTATGTGATATTAGATGGCGGTCGCAGGTGAGTTTCTAGGGGACTAGCGTCTATAGTACCTCAAAAAGAACTCGTCATCATTACGATAGGAATCATTAGCAGTCTCAGCAGACAAGCTAGGAATTAAAGGGAATGGTTATTAACTACCTTCTCACACCTCAGGGATGCAGCTTCTCTTACCTCAAGAAGAGGTGGTATGAAGTAGAAGCTCACAAGGCTCCTTTCCATGCTGTAGCTGTCTTGGCATTACTGAAGTTTCATTAACAATGATACAGCTACTATACCAGGAGAGACACCTGCCTTCATCATCACTGACAGCCAACACCAAGGGAGTCATCAGCAAAGCAGGATGTAGCAATGGATGGGGACAGTTTATGTCACTAGGTGGCCAGTGTTCCATTTTTTTATTGGTGTGGTGTTCATGTTCTTATGACTGGACATTGGTAATTACCTGGATTTTAGAGACTGCCCTGCACAAGGGGAAAGATGGGGCATGGTGAATGGACAAATAGGAAGTGACACACACTTCTGCTCACCAGATGAGGACTGAACAAGATACAGATCTCAGCAAGCCTTAAGGTCAGGTTTTGCTCTGAAAAGGGACTTTAAAACTATCAGCATGGGGTGCCATATTCATTTGCTCTCAATGTCAAGCCTGCTCAATGTACAGTGACTTTTCTGTTGCTGGCCCTGCGAATCTATCCTGAGATTGGAAAGCCAAGCTAGATTCCTTCTGGTTCACATGTCACCAAAAGCAGAGATTTTATAGTTGGAACTATTTTAAAATTCTCCTGGGGATACATCCGACATCATAGAATTCTGCTCACTCACTCTTAGCTGCATTGCAAAGCACAACTCTGCCACAACTATAGACATTTTTAGTCAAGTGAGCAAATGCCAACTCCAATTCTAAATACACATGGGGAGAAGAACATGCCATTTTCACATAGTTAGGTTGTCAGCGTATAACTGCCCTTTAAGGAAAGCACTTAAGCACATGCTGAACTAAGATGAACTTGATGTCGCTGGGGTTTAAACACGGGCTTAAAGTTCGGCATGTGCTTAAGTGCTTTGTTGAATAGGGATACTTTCCTGAACTGGAATCTAAATGGCGGAATCTCATTTAGTCCTTTTTTTTAGAAGCATATTTCAGAACTAAATACATAAGGACTGAGTCTGCTTTAAACCCATGTAAATAAAGAACAGGAGTACTTGTGGCACCTTAGAGACTAACCAATTTATTTGAGCATAAGCTTTCGTGAGCTACAGCTCACTTCATCAGATGCATATTATATATATATATATATATTATACACACATACATACATATACACACACACACACACACACACACCATGAAAAAAATATATACATTGTAAGGAGAGTGATCACTTAAGATGAGCTATTACCAGCAGGAGAGTGGGGTGGGGAGGGGAGAGAAAACCTTTTGAAGTGATAATCAAGGTGGGCCATTTCCAGGAGTTAACAAGAACATCTGAGGAAGGGGGGGGGGGGAAGAGATGGGGGGAATAAACAAGGGGAAATAGTTCCACTTACTATAATGACTTAACCACTCCCAGTCTCTGTTGAAGCCTAAGTTAATTGTATCCAGTTTGCAAATTAATTCCAATTCAGCAGTCTCTCGTTGGAGTCTGTTTTTGAAGTTTTTTTGTTGAAGAATAGTCACTTCGAGATCAGAAATCGATTGTCCAGAGAGATTGAAGTGTTCTCCGACTGGTTTATGAATGTTATAATTCTTGACATCTGATTTGTGTCCATTTATTCTTTTACGTAGAGACTGTCCAGTTTGCCCAATGTACATGGCAGAGGGGCATTGCTGGCACATGATGGCATATATCTGTGCTGGAAATGGCCCATCTTGATTATCACTTCAAAAGGTTCTCTCTCCCCCCACCCCACTCTCCTACTGGTAATAGATCATCTTAAGCAATCACTCTCCTTACAATGTATATTTTTTCCTGGTATCTCCTCACTGTACTTTCCACTTTATGCATCCAATGAAGTGAGCTGTAGCTCACGAAAGCTTATGCTCAAATAAATTGGTTAGTCTCTAAGGTGCCACAAGTCCTCCTTTTCTTTTTGTTTCCGGGACAAGTTGCTTATTTTCTAGGCTACTACAATTGTAATGGCTCCAAGCTGAAGCCCTGCTGTGAGAGTTGGGAGCTGCTCTCTGCCCTCATCTTACAGATCCCACATGGAGAAAGTTACCTGAACCCACAGAGCTCCTGGCATTGCTGCTTGTACCCTGCCTTCCCCCAGACCTACTTCAGTGTCTCCTAGAGGGCTAGGGTTATCACTTGGCCAGCATTTGACCGGCCTGGCTGGATTTTTTTTTTTAAATATAGATTTGCCAGAAAAATAATTTAATTTGCGGGTTTATTTTTTACATGGGTCTAAAGATTTGCATAATTGTCACAATGCACTGTGATAGCTAATGTTAAAAGTTTCTGTGTTCAGTTAAAGATGCTGCAGTGTTCCCACTTCCACAGTTTAAAGCAACAGATCAAAACGGCTGAAAATACTGCAGCTGGCTGCCCACCAACACACAAGAGCACTGCGTGCACGTGTGGGAGAAGGTTTGAGCCACATGAGAGCGAGAAGAGGTGCGATTCATCTTACCAGTGTGTGTTCGTTCTCTAGATTCTATAAGTGGCTACTGTGGGGGTGGGGTGTTGCGGAGTTGCCCTGTGGTTCTGGTTGCCACAATCTTGCCTTGTGGAGGGGGATGCCTTTTTTTTTTTTTTAATTGCATTTCCAAGTTGGTAACCCTATAGGGGGCTGGGGTGGCGAGCAGCAACACCAGGAACTCTGTGCGTTCAGGTCAGTTTCCCCATCTGGGCTGTACTGTGAGGCATCAGGAACTTCTCTCCTGCCCTCCCCTTATACAGCCCACATAGGGAAACTGACCTGGATGCACAGAGCGCCTGGCATCACCGCTTGGCCCCCCACCTAATGTTCCTCCATGGGGAGGAAGCAGGACCAAACAGAAGGGAGAAATCTGGTTAACCCCCCCCCCCCACCAAGTTTGGGGGGGCAACACTCTGCCTATGCTACCACTCCCCACCAGCAGCCTCTGCTAGTACATAAGTAAGGGGTTCACTTACTCATCACAAAAAAGCAACCCTTGTTTGACCTGAAATTACTCCATGAGCTAATAAAAGTCCCTTCCAGGAGCAGAGATACAGATAAATAAGATGCATTTTCCCCAGGGATGATGAAAATACCTAATGGGATGGATCGCCAACAGTTATGTGGTTTCTCCACAACTGAAATTTTCCACAGGAACATTTTTCAATTCTCTTTTGGGAAAAATCTTTACAAAATATTTCATTTTGGGAACCCCAGCAAACAGCCTCCTGGGATCTGTAAATCAGGTACCCCATGCCCCCATCTCCTTTGTGGGCTGGGCTCCCCAGATGGACTACATCTCCGAGGATACAGTACAGCCTCTCCTCTGGCTGAACCATTGTGACTCACTATGGGAGTTCCATCATCACTGTGCACCATGGGAGATGTGGCCCAGCCCAGGAACGAAGCCTATACCTGAGGGGGATGAGGTACACAAACTGCAACTCCCACAATGCATTGTGGCAGCTCTGGTAGATGCAGTTCAATGTTGAACTGACCCAAAATGAAATACTTCAATTTGGGAATGTCATGGCAGGCCAACGGCAGGGAGGAGGCACGTCCAGGCTACCGTGTGCTCTGCGAATTCTCTGCTTCCCAGAACTTGTACACAGCCAAACAAGCAGTATCAGAGTAGCTCTAACTTACAGCTAGGGCTAGGCTGACTCTGGCTTCTCCTGAATATGGAGAAAGCAAAGATGATGTAAACCACTTTTGTCTGCTCTGTCCTATGTTCAGCACAGGAAGTGAGCAACTGAGAATCAGGGCCTCTATTTTTTAATTTATAAAGGGATATTCTTTTCAAAACAGAGATTGAAGCAGTCATTCCCCACTAGTTCAAATACTATGAAAATGAATACAAGTGCAATGGTCCAAAAGATATTTCATCTACTATACTTAAAAGCTTTCTAAACACCACAAAGCTATAATATAGACGTGTCAGAAATATGTTCATTTCACTCTTTGATGTCCTTTCTTCTACAAAACAACTTGTGTTATTTTTGTGCCTCAAGAGGCCAAAAAAATTAACAACATATTTCACAGCTAAAAACATTTAGACTGGCACGCACGTGGGTATAATATGGAAATTTGTACGATCTTATAGTGCAACTCTGTTCTCTGCTACCCCATACTGTAAATACACAATATCCTATCTGCCTACGGTATGTACAGTACATATGGGTAAAATTCAAAGAAACATTGTATGGCTTTTTCTGAAATACAGACTGTAAAGAGAAAACATTTCAAATACAAATCTTCTTAAATAAACCATGGCAAAATGCACGAATAAAATATAAGGACATTCTATTTTGGGGAGGTCTAGTGACAAACCACATCGTCCGAGCTCTCATGATAATCTCTCAACACTGGGCTTAATTCAGCCTCTTGTAAGAATTTTGTTCATGTCTCTGAGATAGAATGTGGGTTCAGAGCTATTGTGTTAACTAGTTCCGAGTGTGACGAAACAAGCAGCTGGACTCAAGCTTTGCTGCAAAAGGCCAGTGGGGTATTGAAAGACTTTTCTCACACGCACGTTTTATGTATAATAAGGGAGCTAAATTAGGGATGTGTCCCAAAGAATTGTGGTTGGGATTTTCCAAGCAGGCTGTGGATGTATTTTCCATCACAATTAACAGGAGGTATGAGATACTGTGTTACTTATATTGGGCGTCGGCTGTCTTGTCAATTTCATGGCTCCACGCTGGAGCCAGGAAATTGAGAAGAAAGCTGGGCAGCTAGAGTCCGGCTACACCCGCTTCCCCACTCCCAGCCAGGCTGCTGCCCAGAGGCTCCCCACTCAGGGAAGCCTGGAAACTGCCCGCCTCTCCCCTGCTCTCAGCTAGGAGCCAGGAGGTGAGAAGCCTGGAAACTGCCCGCCACCCCTAGCCCGCTCGAGAGCCAGGGGAGGGTGGGGCAGCTGGACTCCCGGCAGTGAGCAGTGCAGAGCTGACAGCCTGGGCTCTCAGTTCCCCACACTGCCCCTCTTTAGTCGATAGAAGTGCTCCTGGTGAGAACATGCACCACCAACAGAAGGAGGGTAGTGTGGACATCAGCCACCACAGTAATTACTGTGGTGGCTGTAAGTTGACCTAACATAGGTCGACTTAGGGCTGTAGTGTAGATGTGCCCTAAAAATCACTTAGATGGCTACGTCCCATTTTCAAATGTGACTTAAGCACTTAGGACCCTACGTCTCACTGAAAGACACTTTTGAAAACGGGACTGTCATTAGAGTCACTTAAGCTTTCCAGAACCAGGTGGAGAAACACAAATACTTTTAAAAATCTGGCCTAACTGACTTGCCCAAGGTTCACACCAGAAGCCTCCAGCAGACCAGGTAGCTGAATCTGAGGCTAGCCCCCTAACCATTCAGTCACCGTTCCTTCTCAGCTCACTAGCCCACCTCAAAAATCTGTGCAGGACAGCAAGGTGGGAGAAGGAGAGAAAGGGGAAGAAGGCTCCTTATGCACTGCCCAGTCTCATGCCTCCCCTCAGACTTAAAATTGAGCCTTTACACGTTGCTCAGAGGATGTGCTATCATCAAAATGCATCTGTCTGGAATATCCAGGATTCTGTGTCCTCACAAAAGCAATAAGGCTCCTTTGGTTAAGTTATCCACATATGGAGCCTTTATTAGAAGTTAGACACATTTTAAGTAAACAAAGTAAGCCGATAGGGGAAGGTGACCCAGACTGAGAGGCGATGTTGCAGTACTTCTTTGGTGGTGCTTTTTGCTACTTGATTCTCTAATACAACGTGGGTCTAATCCTATAAAGAAAAACAGGAATGTGACAGGGAAAGTAGCCAAAGATCCAAGCCATTAGCAGGTATCAGAGTACCCCTGTAACAGGAGCTAGTGAAAGCTACATATGTACAACCAGCCTCTTTGCAGCTATTATCCAACACAAACAGTTGCAGTCTGAAAAGCAGATAAAAAAAAAATCTGTCTAACGTTCCTTTTATTTCAGCTGGCCATCCCTAACTGTGACTCTGTATCAGTGAAATAGTCGCACATCATGAGAGGATTTAAACAGAGTCTCTGTCTCAACACAGCATGAGGACAAAGGTTACAAAATAGTGACAAAGCTAAATCATCCCTAAGGGATAAAGTTACTTATTCACTATTGACTCATCTGCCAAGAACTAAACACACAATTAATACTTCCAAAGCTTACTCCATTTGAAAGCTATCATCAGCTAAAACTGAGTTAGTTTTCTTTTCTCACACTAACCGAGCAGGCCTTCTCAGTAATGGATCCCACTTCATTTTCTCATCAATGTATATTAATAAGAAGTGGTGAGCTAATGGCAGGTATGCCTCCTCTCCCTCCGGGGGAAATGACATATCTTTAGATGTGGTTCGATCTATAGATCCACTTAGAGCTAGACATCTTGAAATAAAGAAGTGAGTGACAGCTAACAGGTATTTCCTAGGAAATGTATTCAGCTAGGATAACGACCTCTCTCTGAATCAAGAGCTCAGTGATGGAGTGAGTGGAGTAGATTTTATTTTATTTAAAATGCTAAAAGGGACAATCTCAGGTTAAAATCATATTGGTATATAAATGGATTCTCTTACTAATAACCCCTTAGAATATTAAAACTGTAAAAATCAAGTTTGTTTTTCACTCTTCACATTTGTTTACTTTTTGCAATTCTATTTATTTTCATTTGTCTAAAAACGCAAGGTTTAATTAGATTTATTTTCAACTAATTTTCTGGCTCTCAGGCACTGATTGGATATTACAGTGTTTGGGTTGCAAATACTGCAAGAGAAGGTCATTAACTTTAAAAAAAAGCCACCTGAATTTAAAAAAAAATTGAAACAGTTCTGCTGATCTTGATTTTTGTAAGTGAGAGTTTTACACAACCTACATTTTTGGACAAATGTGCGTCCCTTGAATTTTCCTAACCTCCTCTTAAACAGACGTTCTCTGAAATTTCCAGAAAGAACATACACTTCAGACTAGTCATGCTATCCATAGAATGCCTTTTCTGCTCCATGCAAATAAAGATGAAAGTGCATTTATCTTACTATAAATAAGGTGACTCTCAAAGAATGAAGTTCAGAAGTGCTAATTTCAGCTCTTTAGACCACCTCTAATTAGGACGCCTTTCACTGTGCAACTTCATGTCTCAAAATATCTATGCTGGTCTCAAGCAAATGTGGGGTTAGATTCCAATCTTACACCAGTACAAATCTGCAATAAAGCCACATAAACTGATGGAATTTTTCCAGATTTAAAGCAGCACAATTCCTATTAAAATTTCAGATTTTACATAGTTGCTATGGGATGAATATGCTTTAGATTTCAAAAGTTATCTGTTTGTACACAATATGGTCAGTTGGGAGCTTCCTTTTTTTCGTCCTATTTTGTGGAACAGTGAAGTATACATATCCTGTAATTAAGTATCTGAAAGATGGAACACTATACAGTAGTTCGTTAAAAACAATTACTTTTATTCCCAGTTTATGTACTAAATGTTATATCACCACCAAAAACACAGAGAACTTGATATTAGTACTACTTACCTTAGCGCAAAAAAACCAAAACATCTTATAAGTGACTACTGAGGATAAACTACAACGGAAAACTTGGACTACATCTGATCAGAAACAACTTAATAATGGAGAAGAGCAGATCAGTACACAGTGGGTGGAATTTTCTACTGTGTTTGGTCCATCATAAGCCACATACATAACTTAAACAACAATTAAGTCTTCAACATAATTCATAAAATGGGTTTTAAGGGATGCATAGACATTATTCTGGCCCTCTGCACAGGGATGAAATTTATCCAGTATTTAGAGCAACCTGACAAATTTGCATGGATATCCACACCGCTCAACTTTTTAGTATATCAAAACATTATTTTTACACCTACCTACCAGGTTGTGGCTACCTATTTGATCACTACAATGGGGTACATAGAACATACAATTAACAAGTAGATGATAATAGGGAATGTCTTTTTTTTTTAAATGACTAATGACATATTAAATGTTATGGGGGACCAGAATGTTTGTTCTTTGTAGGGCATCTCATTAAGCTATATTTTACTCTCTCTCACACACACACAAAAATCACGGAGTTAACCTGTTTTGTTGTTCAGAAAATCTGGTCAAGCTAATCTTTGATTTGTCCCTTCTCAAACCACTCTAACCTAATAGCTTTCATGCCTAGCAACATAGGTTCAGTGGCCTGTTCTCCATACTAACTCTGCTCATCAATAATGTGGTTTTCAGAGATATAGTAGTAGTTTGCACTTCTAGAGAGTGTCTTCTGTGTGAGGGTCTCAGAGTGCTTTACAAACAAACAATAATGCATTTAGCCTTGCAAAGTCTCTAAAAGATAGTTTCGCCATCTGTAAAATGGGAATCATATCCTAACCACGAAGAAGATAAATGACTTTCCCAAGGTCACACAAGAAGTCTCTAGTAGAGCAAGGAATAAAGCCCAAGACTTCTATGTTTCAGCCCTCTACCTTAACCACAAACAATCTTTCTGAGGTTCAGATTCCACACTGCTATAGGGAAACGTGCTTGCACATCTTGATGCAGGACTGGAGCCTCAGATACCAAGGAAAATATCATTGCTCATTATTAAAGTGTTTAACACTTGGTATAAATCTTTGCTCTAGCTGTCTCTTAGCTATTAACAACTTTGCTGCTGACTGATATACCTGGTACATCAGACAAGGAGCGCTAACTCCAGTGCTACCCATGTACCTCACTATGCAACATTAGCATAGAACAGAATTGCATAATTGCACAGAAACAGTAGATGGCCCCTATGAGCCAAATGGCTTAGTAAAACCTGAAGGTTTATATCACGGAGGTAACTGAAAGTGGATATGAGGATAGCTACTATTAACAACCACATGCATTGTAATCTCAGCCTTATATGCCAAGTGCTAGCAATTCACATCTAGTTTTTTGGTCTACCTTTCCGCCCCCCCCCCCCCACATTACTTGTTATTCTGGGTCCCTCAAATTTTGATGCCCATCTTGAAACACTTGATGGGTGGGTGCTCAGCTCTTCCTGTAAAAATGGATTTCTTTAAAGTGTCTCCCTGTGCATACCTAAAAATTGAAGAAACTAAAATCACTTGTCACTTTTGTGTAGGCTTTTCTGCCAATAGCAGCATGGGAAATGCTGGGGTTAATACACTGAGATTTTGAAGAGGCCTGAATTCCATTATTAAAAAAAGATTGGACAACATCTCAAGTACCTTATGTCTTATCCATTCAGCAACAATAACAGCTTTTGTCAACCATGTCCGACTGCTAAACATGTAGTTATGAGTAAATAAAGCCAGAGGCTCCAATTTTGTTCAGATGGAGGAGCAGAACTGGCAACTTGCCGGAGCCTTGGGTTGCAATTTGCACATAATGGAGCAGATTGCAGCCATTCCTATATTTAATCTGAAAATGCAGCCATATGGAAAAGTTCAAATATGCAGCACTCCATCATAATCAAAGAAACCTGTGGCTGCCTATATTTGTAATCTGCAGGTGGAGCTGCACAGGCCAAATTTTCTAAAGTGCTCAGGCCGCCTCATCTCCTGTTTATGTTCCCACATTAGATATGCAGATTTTCAAATGTGCACAGCACCCAGCAGTCCCCATTCAGATGCCAAGCAGTAGAAAATAGAGTCCTACAAGTCCCAGAAAACATTCTGTCTTCATCTGAGCAATCTCACTAAAAAAAAAAATCACAGTGAGGCCTCCCTTCTGCATGAGCAGCCTCTCTGATGGCCCAGAGTTCTACAAAGCTACCAGTGTGATACCATTCATTTTGATAACTATTGTGACAAGAAAGTCTAGATCAGAGTCAGAGTGAATCAATAGCCCAAACCTCACCTTTACCTGGGGAAGATCATCTCTGGTCAAAGATTCTGCATATTGCCGGAGTCTATTTCAGGTGAGCATGGAACTCAGTCTAGATCAGGTTATTCTTCTCCTTATTACAAGTGACTTATTGAGACTGAGGAAGGTCTCTTCAGGCCTGGTTCTCCAAGGAAGATCCTTGATTTACATGCAATTTGCTGCATGTGGAATGTTCAGAACAGAGCTTAAAAAAAAAAAACCCCACCAGGTTACTTATCTGCTATACGCTGACATTAAAGAGACTATGGCACTTTCCATAAGAGTAGGGATTTGTCCATCACCAAAAAGATCTCCCCTCTCCTGACTTCTTCCACTATTACGTAGTGCATACACTGTGAACCAGTAGTCTGCCTGGCTGCTGCTTTGCTAGATAATCACCTTACCATGGACAGAAGCAGCACATCAGGGCGGAGATTCCTGTGTGTATTAATGCCTTCATCCTACAGTCAGTCATTCTACTATCCTTATAATAGTGCTTACTACTTGGGAAGGCCCATTGACAACTTGGGTACTTAGCAATAAACTTGGTAATAAGTGTTTACTGAATTTGTGAAGTACATGGGCATTGGGAGGGCTGGGGGGGGGGGAAAAGATGAAAAAGCCCTACATAACCAAAGTTATTATTACTGCTAAAATCATCTTGTTTTTGCATTCCCATCATCACTGATTTGTATGTAGGAAGTTACGTGGGACATTTCTGAGGAATTTTACCTAAATCACATTTTACCGATTCTCAAAGTTATGCCCATTTATACATGCAAACATTTGATGACTTAACACTGTGCATTTGAGAATAGAAAAGAAGTCCTATGGCCTTATCTTTCTTTTAGAATTCACTCTCTATTTCACATATTGGCCATTGCACAAATAAACAATCATTAATAACTACAAGGCTGGACAGCCATTGCTTCCCAACAGAACAGCCTGCCAATACTCTGTGGATCTGGAGATATATTGCTGTTCCTGCTTCCTCCAGGAAATCTTTTCCAAGGACCTACACCCTAGTCTAGCTTACTCAGATTCTGAAAATTGTTGTTTATGACTGTGGCTACAATCCTTGACCCAAGCAGCACTGCCAGGAATTAAACCACAGTCTATAGAGAGCAACAAGATCCATAAGCTAGAGTTTTCTAGCATTATTAGTCTACTATATTAGAGTGCTAATTCTAAGACAAACGAGAGAGCTATGCCAGGATAATACTTCAGATGCTGCAAATCATGTTTATATTGTTAAACCTTTTAAAGTCTGGCATACTTTTAAATGGATAGCATACCTGTTAGTAGGATAAAGTCCGAACTGCTAAATAAATAAAATGATGAATTTCCTAATACAGCGGGGCAGAGTGTTCCTGCAAGCATAATGTACATATATCAATTTCCTACTGAGCTAGCCCTGACTTTCAAATTTCCTTTAATCCTCTTATAGTAAACACAGTGCAGCTCTCTGGCAAACAACTGTAACATTCTGCCTATAATATCATATTTGTCTGAAACAAAACCGTGAGCACAGAATGTGGCTTGACTTGGAATGGCACAATAAACTGTTTTCCAAAGAAACTTAATTTTTAGACAATATTACATTTTAAACCAAAAAAACCATCAACCAAGGCACATTTTACAAAGGGCAGGGTGATTATTTTTGATAAGTATTCCAGATTGTGTTAATGTACAATATTTTTAAAGGCAACTACAGAAACACTGAAATTGTCAACATTTTCTAGCTAGAAGCGCTGTACCTGGATTAAAGGATAATAATTGGCACCTTCTCAAAATTCCATATCCAATCATATATAGCAGCCTGTGACAAAGCTTTTTGCTCAGTGTTGCCCTATAAAGAAGAAACATGAGGAGAAGAGGATATTTTTAAATTAAGGAAGCCAAGAGGGATTTATTTTGGTCCAATTTGTATTTAAAATCTCTCATCGTTTAGAATGAATTTCTGAAAGACAAAGGTGGAATTTATCTTAGAATTTTAAACAAAGACCTAAATTCATACCTGGTATCATTTCATTTAAGACATTAAGGTGAATTTGGACTATAGTGTCCATGATCTGAAGCTATTCTTCTGCCTTTGACTTTTCAATCTCTGATGAAGTGTTGCATTTGCTCAACTGTCTTAAGTGATCTGGCAAGGAGAGGGAGTCATTGCAGACAAGAGAAGGTTTAGACAAAAAAAAAAAAAAAAACACACACACACACACACTGCACATTTCCAGCATTTTCACTGGTCTCCCTGCTATTTTTGACTAAAATGAGTTCTCTTTCATGATCTATGTATGTGACATCTAAAGTCTTTGGTTACAGATAGGCTTGTGATGTCATAAATTCTACATTATGACTTCACTGCGGGATCAATTTAGAGTGACGGATGGAAATGTCTGGGAAAGAGTACATTTCTCCTTCTGTGTCTACATATGTTATTTATAAAGTGCCTATAGCTTTGTCTAACATTTGTAAGAGTCATTATTTGAAGAATAAATGGTCCAAACTTGCTTCATTGAAGTCTATGCCAAAATTTCCATGGTCATCAGTAGTGAGCCATCAGGCCCAACGTGTCAATTCTCTCCCCAGTGTAAGCCCCACTAACTGCAATAGGCTTTCACCAGGGATACATTTAGTCAAAATCTGAATGATAATTTCCCAATAAAAACCATGTGGCTGATAAACGGATCTATCCAATAATGCATGTATTTGAGCATATTTTATTATATTCTCATTTGACACACCTCCTTGTTCCTAGGACCAGCATTCCAACCTGATGCCCAGCTGCTGGTGCCCAGTGCATTAATAGGTCAGAAACTGGCACAAAGGAAGTGGGTCATGTAAGAAGCGCATGCCTGGACAGAAGGCATAGGTCAGCAGAAAGTTGGGTTGGTATATATTTTGTATATGAGTTTTTGCCTCCTCTGACAACCCCTCTCTGACCTGCTCACCAAAATCTTAACATTGTTAGTTTCCAGATATCATCCACATGGAGATTGGCCAGTGTCCTGATGTTTATGGGCAGCAGATTCTGCTTCATTTCAATCCAACTGGTTTTGGCTTCACTGGAAGCAAGATCTGGCTTTACCAGGGAAAACTGTTTCTTGTCAGGATTATTTCTATAGTACACTGACAACACTTCTGTTTATCTTTCATTAGTGCTAAAGCAAAATATCAGACATTGCTTTACTACCCTTAAGTGCTATTATTATAGCAAGGTAGCATAGTGGATAACTCGGGGTTGTAATCCATGATAGACCTCCATACAAACAAAGAAAGGCAGCTAGTTTTCAATGGATTATAAGATTAAGTTCCCTTAGACTTCAGAATCACAGTTCTAGCACTGGGTTGAATAATATTTTTCATGTCAACAATGTTTGTACAAGACAAAGTCAACTAAGCATTTTGCATGGGCTCTCGGGTGTTCTCTGTGTTCTTTTTCACCTCACTGTTTAAATAAGTTATAAGAGAAGAGAGCTTTAATGTTGCACTGCTGATAAATCCATAGCATGAACGTTATATTTGTGCTATGGTGATCACACACTAGAGAAAGCGGTTTTCAAAAAATGAAATTTTGGGGGTAAATACTGTCTTTTCTTTTCTTAGGATATTTCAACTATCCTCATTTCTGTCTTTAGAACTGCTTTCTTAGTATGCTATAACCAGAGATAACTGATCTTTAGGAGGGTTACTGTACTTGGAATATCAGAATTTTAATTTCCTTTGGTTTTCCTTATAACTGGATGAATGTCTTCAAATAAATGTCTCCTAAATATTGATATTAAAATAATCTGAAATGGCAGAGGAGTTTATTATTTCATTCCTTTGAAGAAGATGACGTGCATATTAAAATTAATATGACAATGGTGATGCAGTATCCAGGGAAAGCAGACTTTGCTAAATCTTCCAGTACCTTAGCAATAACTTTGCATTTGTCCCTGTCTCACTCTTATAAAGACCAATGTTAAAAAAAAAAAGGGGGGGGGGTGTCAGACGAGGGAAGAACAAACAGTAGGCTTTCTATGGAAATAGCTTGTGGAATAGTCTTGCAAGGGTAGCTGAGGTAACTACACCATTTATGATATTTAAATGTAGATTGTGTTATGTTTTCATACACAAGTAGCAAAGCAGACTAACACTACAAGAAATAGTTCCTATAAGAGAGCACAGTGCGTCCTCTGAAGCAGGCTGCAGCAATTTTGGGAACAATGGGAACGGAGCAGATGATCTCTAGTCATAGAGCTGTTCCATCTTGAACGTCTATGATTTTGCAATTAGTGAATTATAATTCCTAGGAATAGTCAGTACAGTCATTCTGGCATTCTTAGGGCAACTATGAGGTTCTGCACTGACTTCTCAGCTTTACATGTACAATTTATACCTGGGATATAGTGGAGGGTATATGCACAGTATGTACAATACAGATATTTTGAAGAAAAGACTATACCCACTATTTCACAGCATGACAGCTGTCCTTTGCTGCTGGATTAAAATGGTTTTGGTCCCCTAATAATAGGGCTGGTCAATTTTTGGTGGAAATATCCAGTTTTCATTTTTAAAAAAAGACTTCAAATATCTCAAAACCAAAATGTTTTGCGTTTATGGCTGAAAACTGAAAATTTTCAAATCTGAAATGCCACCACAGGGCCTTCTGGGAGTCGTTGTTCGGAGGACCTCATGACCCCAACTCTCCACTAGGGTCCACACTCTGCAACCAGACCACATCTCTCATGATGTGCTACAGCCAGGAACCCCCACAGTGCACTGCAACAGCTCATAAAGAAGGGAAGCCATGCTGCATCATGGGTAACATAGTCCAGCCAGGGATCTTGGACTGTAGGATAGAATGGGGGCAACAGGCACCATGGCACATTTCTGAATAGAAATTTTCAGTGTTGTTTCAAATTTTTCCAACATTTCCAAATTTATATTTTTGGGTGTTGGCCAATATTTGTTAGGTTAGATTTTTCACTTAAAAAAAATCACAAAAATGTGTATGAAAAAAATATATCTCACCAGCTCTCCAAACAGCAGGATCTTGCATGAAGGGTGGGACAGGAATATAATTAAAAAGCAGTGAACCTTCTACCACTGGCTATGGACTAAGGATGCCAAGCAAACCAACAATCACTTAGTCAGTCTTCCACTCACAATCTCAAATTCTATTTTTACGCTCCCAAGACAAACACAGGACATCACTGTTCAAATAAATTCTTATTATATTGCTCGTCATCTAGCAGATTTACCTGCTGTCAGACAATGCATCTAAAGTCTTAGACCAGAGTAATTCATGTCAAATTTTCTACCCTTTTAGCAGTGGGGAAGAGATGTGTGTGCAGAAGTGGGACAGGGAATGTGAAGAAGGCAGCTGCGACAGCTGCAGGCTCCTGTTCTGCTAACCTGGCAAAAACTCTTCCATAAGAAGAGGCTCGGTGGACAGTGGAGCAAGACCCAGGGGGTAGCCATGCTCTCTGGGAAGGGAGCCCAGAGTCTGCAGCAAGTTGCTAGGGCTCCATGCTTGTCTGATCTGCATTGATTCCCCCAGATGTGCAGCTGTAATAAGGAAGCAAATGGCACCATGATGTATAATCCTGTTGTGCTGTTTTGGAGGAGAACAGTGGGGTCTGATCCACAAAGGCATGCAGCTCCCCAAATTCAGCCATAGATCCACAGAATTTGGTTCTGAGTTTCCTGCAGACTCCTTAACTATATAGCACCAGGGGAATCCACCAGGTGTTTGTAAATAATTTTCTCCTGCTGTGGTTTTGTTTATCCCAAATGGAGTTTATCTGGGTCTAGTGGGTTTACACCTTCATAAATTCAATCCTTGGAATCTAGATTTAGCTTTGGCCACCATTAGTCAGTATTTCCCTGTATGCTCAATGGACATCTCAGATATATTTTTTTCATTCAAATCTTTTCCATCTGATGCAGCGGAAGCAAAACAGTTTAAATCCCTTCTAACATAATAAACATTGCAAATTAAGTAGATCTTAAAGAGGGATGGAAGAGTGACTCAGGGCACCCGAAGTGACTGAATGTATAAGTCTGGAATACAGGGGACTACATCCTGCATTGCAGGTTAATGGATTTTCACTTTGTGCATCTTTTCTATCTTCATTGTGATCAGATTTGACTCCTCCACATAATACTTCACACTTCCATAGGAAGATATCTAAGTGCTTAACTGTCATTAACAGATAAATCCTCTTCCCTGTGCAAAGCCCAAGTGACCGAGCATTGTGTAAGAGGTTACTGTGGTAATCTATGAGGGTTGGGGGGAGTAGAATCTACCCCATTCCTCCCCCAAACGCAACATGCCAGCAGATCTACAAAGTTCACCAGCAGATCTACAAAGTCACGGATACATTGTCCGTGTCTTTACACTAAGCCCCTCTCTATTCTAACATGTACAGAACACTCATAGCATATTGGCTTTGGACACTCTGAGGGCATTCAGCGTCCTCAGTCACCCTCTCTTCATATGCTGCGAAAACACACTGGTACTGCTGCATTCAGGATCTTCCAAGGAAGTAGAAGAGGAGTATGATTCCTGTGAGGAAACTGAGGCATGGAAAGATTAAGCCCCTTTCTCAAGGTCTGTGGCACAAACTGGAATAGAACCCAGATGTCCTGAATCCCAGCCTGGTATGCTGACCACTAAACCTTACTTCTGTTAAACTAAGAAATGAATAGTGCAATCTAACTTTTTTTTTTTTTGCTACCAAAAATTGTCATTTTCCACCTCTCTCTAATTTTAATGTTTAAAAAGGAAGGCATTTTAAGAAATATACTTCAAGGTTAACAATAAAAATATAATCAACAGCAGACAGCTTTAGCAAATATTTTGGACAGTACTTGCTTCCTGGCTTTAGACATTAGGAAGAAAATAAATCCCTTATAGAAACACAGTACCTATATCGTATATACATTGGTGGGAAGTAAATGAGCCTGAAGTGATGTTCATTTCATAGTGGTATTGAATGCAGTAGCCTTGAAGTGCTTTGATATGAAGAGTGCTAATTAGGGCTCAGTGAGTGAATTCTGCTTGTTCTTGCACCTGTTGCTTGTTATTCAACAGGATTGTTTAGATTCCTAATCTAAGTTTTCGTTATAGAAACTACTCTTTCCACTGTTATTTGTGCAGTTAAATTTTTAAAACTGAAGTTCATCCAACTGTGTTCAACAGGACTTTAACTTCAGCTTTTCTTTTTTGCTTTTTTTTGGGGGGGGGGGGCGGGGGAGGGGACTCTTGAACACAGAAGGTTTAACTTGTTAGGAGCTGTTAATTTTGTCCTCTAAAATCCACCAGAAATAAAATTATATAATCACTTTTACAAACCTGTACTAAAAATAGGAGTAGCTCAGCCAAATGCCATTGCAATTTTTTTCTAAGACCTGGGACTCCAATTTTGTCAGACGTATGGAAATGCAAATATTTCTGTTGCTTTATCAGACAATCAAGCAGGATCTCACTGCGAGACAGACATGGGTTTGTATTTGTATAATCCTCATTCACATGGGGGGGGGAATACTGCATATGTATTTCTAACTCATGACTATAAAAAAATAATACTATTTGTACTTGGAGCTGATCCCTCATGGGGTTTCATAATCACAAACCATAATTAACCCAAAGCAAAGAAAGAAAGGTACAAAGGGGCACAGGTTTCAGCTAGGGATTTTTTTTCATGATACTTAAACCCAAAGGATTTTTTTTTTTTTAAGCCATGCAGTTAACTTATCTTAGAATGCTGTTCAAAATAAAACCTACATCTAGAGACACCTGATAGCTTGCTCATATTAATTTAGTTACATGCCTCATAGGAACTTGCCACATTTAGAGGACATATGAGCACAATATATGATATTCAGAAAATATTAAGCTATTACTTTAAAATGATAACACTGCTACTTACTTTGCCCTGCAGATCATTTCAAATTGAATGTGCTAAAGCTGGGCCGTTAAGTTTTCACAAGGATATAACTATTGCATACACAGAATCACTTTAAAATGAGGAAAAGCTACAATCTGTTTTTCCCCCCACTGATTATTGTGATTTTTCTTGAACTGTGCAAATTTAATACAGGAACAAGTATTGTTTCCTCCAAATCTGCAGGATGAATTGAGAGATGAAGTGTATTTTTTCCTCCTTTCTAAACAGGAGTAGAAAATGACAGAACTTTAAGGGGAAAAAATTAATTCCTGCAAAATAAATAACAATGCCTTATAAATGTGCAGTAACTAACATCAAATTCTTCTGCTTCAGATAAGCTATGATGATCTCCATACCTGCAACCAGCTGAGGGGTTTTCTTCAGTTCCCTGTGTCCTGGAGGTTATTATATATCCAATGCAGTGATTAAGTGTGGTCTCCCTCTGCTGCTTTCAGTTCTGACTCAACCAGGCTGCTGCAGATGCCCATAAGAGCTCAATTTAAAAGAGCTGCGAATTAGGAGAGCACGCCTTGCTTTGCGGGGTCTCAGGCTAGCTTTGGTGCAGATATGAAAGGAACACTGGAGGCTCAGCACTGACTCTTCTCAGGCACTGCGTGGGGATATCATCAAAGACTAAGCTTTCTATTGGCTCTGATCACCAAACAAATCACACCAGCCACCCCCTGCCTCCACCCGCCCCCCTCTCCACTCAGCGCTTGTTTCTCATCTAACCCGCAAACATTGCAGCTACAGACACTTCAGTGGCTTGCTGTGTTTCTGCTTTCCTCCTTCCAGGCTGTGGATTTACAACCTTGTGGTCAGCTCTACCATTTTTTTTTTTTTAATCAGACTTCCAGTTCAAGCCCTCCTGTTTCTGTAGGGAAATCCTCCCTGTACTAACCCACCGAAAAACAGCCCCTTTAGATCTTCTTCCTTTTATTGAAGGACCTGCAATGTTAAGAATACATGAAGGTTGTGATTGTGTGCAATGCTTGACATTCAAACACATTACTTTTCTTGACTTTTTTTTTAAAAAAGTCCCTTACTAGTAAAATTAAAAGCTTGCAGAGCCTAATTACCTGGGGAATAAAAAGGTGAAATCTTCAGCTGAGGCAGAACAAAGTCCTCATTACCTGTGCTTTCCTTGTAGAAGTTGGGCTATTATTCCAATATTTGTTTACTGAAGGAAAGGAAGCCATTTATAACCTGCATCAAATCATGACATTTACACAGAAAAAGAAACCATGATGCCAAAGCGCTTCTTCCCTGGGTCTGAATTTATTTCATCAGAGCAACTGAAATGACTCCTGCTTCCTGCTGGAATGTTGGGGCTGCTCTTTCTTTCATAGGATGGGTCAAGGTGGCTTGTGGGGTAGGATTCTTTTGCAACCAGGGTTTGTGCACAGTTTTGGGTTCAATTCTGAGTCCTTTCTTCTGAGAAAACTGACAGTCCTGTGCCTTTAGTATGACTCTCTTTTTAAACAAGAGTATAGTCGACGCAGATAAATAGGTTGTTTTGGGTTCTCTCGGTGCAGGAAGATGTTGTAACATTTCCTGTTAACATGCTGGCACAGTTGCGTATGAAAATTAGGGAGACCAGAATGTATCCGTGATAACAGATGCATCCTTAATTTAGGCTATGACACACACTTGACTGGGGCTGTTGAATTAAGTAAGATGCATTGGTTGTCATTAAAAGTCACCATTTACCCAAATTTAGCACACCATGGCACCTGAAATACAGGGAAATAGAGTTCCTGGCATACACCTGTATGCTAACAGTGGGAAAATGCTGAGTCTGAAATGATGCCCTCTGTAGCACTTATTTCAGCGGTTACTCTTTAGCGATCAGACTGTTGGATAGTCTTCCTCATTCACTGTTCAGTAGGTATATCATTTGTCTCTTTTGGGTGTATTAAATTTTTTAATGAACTTTGGGTTTTTTCTGGCAAAAGTCAGAAAAATAAATATAGGAAATAGAAGTACTGAGAAAATTTTAAAATAGAAATATTAAGAAAAAAACTACACTGGGATTTCATTCACCACTGGCTACAGTATCGCTGAACTCAATGGAGTTGCTCCACTGTAAAACAGGAATAATTCAGAAATTCATCAGGTCCTTTATTATTAATTATTTTATTTATTGCCTATCTTCCGCTTGATGAATGAAATTAAGTTATGAGCCTAGAGCCAAAGATGCATTTCCAGCAGCCTGGCTGACAGCACCTGGAACAGTTACATCAGCAGCACATCTGGACAGTGGCCACTGCTCATCTCTATGCCCCAGCTCACACTTACATTTTCTTGTTACTTCAAGAACAGCTCTATTTCTTCCTTCATGTGACTGTTTCAAATTACAGTATCTTCCTTTCTCTTCTTTATTTCCCAAGTTACACAACAGTGAGTGTTCTGAACTGTCCCATTTTAAATGCAACAACTTCTCTTTCAGATCCTCCTGTGCTTGCCTCTGTGGACCAACTCTCCCCAAACTACCTTTAAACTGAGCAAAGCTTACCGTATCATCCTCATGCATGAATGATACCATTTCCACTTTTTTCCACCTTAATGGATGGTTGGTACTTTGTTTTTGTTTTTCCCCCAGAAAATGATGAGCACTAGTTGAAGCAAAAATTTTCAGCCTGGCAGGCTGCTCTGATAAGATCCATTGTACCACCCCCTCCCTCAGTTCCCATTCATCTTGCTTATTGACGCTACATAGATTTTTTTCCTTATGTCTTGCCTGGCAGTGAGAAAATGCTCTGAGTCTCCTACAGCAATCTTAGTTTAGTAAATCTCTTTTGCTCTCTGATCTGACTTAAGCACTCCTTATAGTAAAATAACCTCTGACTCAACATGACTCTGTGTACCGTGTGCTGCTCTATCCCATTGTCCATTCAACTGATGTGCTGTTGAATTCCTTTGCACTTTGACTGGCTTCCCCTCAGCCCAAGTTCATTTTAATAGCTTTTAACCTGTCTGTTTTATTTGTGTCTGCTTAAGTGCTTATTTAATCTTTTCTTTTAAAATCTTTAAATTCCCTACATACCTTCAAGGATTACAAAAACCTGTGGAAGGTCATTATAGTTATAAAATAGTTTGACTTGATAAATAATTTTTGTTTTTTCATTATCTGGCTTGTTTCTTTTTAAAGCAGAAATGCTGTCTGTTCTATCTGCTCAGTTAGTAACGTTTATGATACTCACATATTCATGTTTATTCATTCAGCATATCTAGTCATAAGGCTAATTGAGTCTTTTGTGCTCACGGGAGTTTTATTCCTTTGCAAAGCAATTATTGAGAAGTGCCAGGTGCCTCAGGTTTTAGCTGATGAGGATAAAAGATACAATATTTATTCCTTTGGCCTGGTCTATACACAGTTTTTTCAACAGTATAACTATGTTGTTTAGGTATGTGATTTTACACCTATATATAGGGCCCCACCAAATTCATGGTCCATTTTGGTCAATTTCACCGTCAGAGGATTTTAAAAAACCATAAATTTCGTGATTTCAACTATTTACATCTGAAATTTCACAGTGTAGTAACTGTAGAGGTCCTGACCCAAAAAGGAGTTGTGAAGGGGGTGGCAAGGTTATTGAAGGGGGTTTGCAGTACGGCAATGCTTACTTCTGTGGTGCTGCTGGTGGCAGAGCTGCCTTCAGAGCTGGGCAGCTGGAGAGCGGCGGCTGCTGGCCGGGAGCCCTGCTCTGAAGGCAGAGCCTCAGCCAGAAGCAGCACACGAGTAAGGATGGCGTGGTATGGTATTGCCACCTTTACTTCTGCGCTGCTGCCTGCAGAGCCGGGCTCTCAGTCAGCAGCCACCACTCTCTGGCTGCCCAGCTCTGAAGGCAGCAGCGCAGAAATAAGGGTGGCCTGGTGTGGTATTGCTTCCCTTACTTCTACACTGCTGCTGGTGGGGCCAACAGCCGCTGCTCTCCAGCTGCTCGGCTCAGAAAGCAGCACACAAATAAGGGTGGCAATACCACAACCCCTAAAATAAGCTTGCGGCCCCTCTGCAGCTCCCTTTTCGGTCAGGACCCCCAATTTGAGAAAGGCTGGTTTCCCCTATGAAATCTGTTTAGATGAGGGTAAAAGCACACAAAAGGCCAGATTTCAAGGGGGGAGACCAGATTTCACGGTCCGTGATGAGATTTTCATTGCCATGAATTTGGTAGGGCCCTACCTATATACTTATGCCAGTACACTCTCAAATTGATAGTAATATAGGCCCCAATTCAGCAATCACTTGCCTATCTTTAAGCACATAAGCAGTGTCATTAATTAAATTTTACCCTATGCTGGCTTCATATCAGTGGTGCTTGAATTATCCTTATATAGGATATTATCCAAATTCTCCCCTGGTATAAATTGGCATTGCTCCACTGACATCAATGGGTCTAAACACATGCTTAAAATTAAAGTTAGACACATGCTTAGGTATCTAGCTGAATCAGGGCTAACTCTTAATCTCATATTGTTGATGTATCTCCCTTGAATTTCTGATGGAGCTGGGTCAGTTGACACCAGCAAGAAATTTGGCTTATAGCCCATGTACTGATAATTCAACTACCAGTGAAATACAGCCATCTCTGGGGTAGAATGTAGCAACTGTTTAACAGCAGACAGCAACATTGCATAATAGTTTGGGACAGGACACGCAGAAGAACACTATGTCCAGATGAAATTGCAGAATGAATTTAGAGAAAATTAAGCATGCTATGGGGCCCACTCCATCACCATGTGTTCAAATAAGAAACAAAACTCAAAACTGTGGGGTTTGTGGCGTTCTGTCATTTTCTTTGTTGGGCCTGTCTGGTAGTAGGTGACTTCTGGGTACTCTTCTGGCTCTGTCAATCTGTTTCCTCACTTCAGCAGGTGGATACTGTAGTTGTAAGAATGCTTGATAGAGATCTTGTAGGCGTTTGTCTCTGTCTGAGGGGTTGGAACAAATGTGGTGATATCGTAGAGCTTGGCTGTAGACAATGGATCGTGTGGTGTGATCTGGATGAAAGTTGGAGGCATGTAGGTAAGTATAGCGGTCAGTAGGTTTCCTGCTGGTAATAGCTCACCTTTCCTGATCACTCTTGTTACAGTCTGTATGGTAACGCCCATTGTTTCATGTTCTCTGCGTATATAAAATCTCCCCACTATATTTTCCACTGTATGCATCCGATGAAGTGAGCTGTAGCTCACGAAAGCTTATGCTCTAATAAATTTGTTAGTCTCTAAGGTGCCACAAGTACTCCTTTTCTTTTTAATGATCTCTCTGACTCCTGATGTTCCAGCCAGTCAGCTTGATGGGAAGGGTGGGTACAGGGTGAAGGAGATTAGTGACTTTTTGGATAGCATTAAAGGCAAGCTGAGTTGAGATTGAGGCATATTTCCCCAATTTATAGCAATTTGTACACTCGGCTGCCCTTGTCTTGAGATATACCTCAGTTGATTGTAGGAAACATTTCCATCTCAAAGAGTTGTTGAGGAAGTGTACTGTGATTGTTCAAGATATATCAACCTTGCTTTGTTCAAACTACCTCCACTTTCTATGGTTTCTCTGCTGTGTGGCGCTGACCTTCTAGTCTCTATGGTGCTGCTCAACTTTGGCTCTCTAAACATTAACGGATGTCAGGAGGGTAAGAAAAGGGCACAGCTCTTTGAATTTCTCAGACAGACACAGGCTGATGTTGTCCTTATGCAAGAGACACATTCAGACCTTGATAATCAGGGGAACTGATTGAAGGAATGGGGCAGGGAATCTTTCTTGAGTCATGGCTCTCGTGTCACTGCTGGGGTAACTGTTCTCTTTTTCCAGGATGCAGGGTCACAGATCCTCTCTGGGAAGGAGATTGTGTGGGGCTGCTCCTCCAGGTGGAAACATGTATTGGCACCACTCTATTTAATCTTTGTACTGTGTATGTCCCTAATCTGGGGTGAGATTGTGTCTCTTTTCTACACACACTTTCCTATGCTATGCTTGGCTATGAGCCTGATACTATTATTACCCTATCAGGGGATTGCAATTGCACTGTATATTATGTTTTAGACAGGAACCACGAGTAGACACACCCTCAGTCAGCCAGGGAACTGTATTGTCTCCTGAAGACTTTTGTGCTAGTAGATGTTTGGAAGTTTTCTCACCCCACTGCCGGGCAGTACTCTTGATTGAAGGCTACTTCCAACCAGGTCTCAGGGGCTAGACTGGATCAGTTTTATACCATGAAGGCCAATGTGAATATGTTTGTTTGGTCTTCTATGTCTCCACTCGCTTGTCTGGTCATTATGATGCATCTGTCAGTGTGTCTCTCTGTCTTCCTGCCCATGCTTCCCACTGGCACTTTAATACCAAATGATTACAGGACTTGAATTTCACCCAGATGTTTGCTGTGTTCGGGGAGCACTGGCAGCAGCACAAGCCCCTGTTTCAGTCCCTGAGACACTGGTGAGATGTCAGAAAGGTCCATATCCAACTGTTCTGCCACCAGTATACCCAGGCTGCCATGCAATCCTTGTATCAGGCTATGAGTGCCCTGGAATGAGACCACGTGGGCCTTCCTGGCAGCCTTGATGTGGGAAAGCCAAAGTAGATTCACCAAACCTCAACTGAGAAGCGCCAGCTCCTGTGATGCTTCTTGGAAGAGAATGTGCAAGGAGCCCTGATTCACGCCCATTTTACACAGCTGCATGAAATTAACACCCCCACAAGGTTCTTTTTCGGGTTGGAGAAAAAAGTCTACAAACAGACAGCAGCTTTTTTGCCTATGGCTGCCAGAGAAGAAGATAAGAACGGCCGTACTGGGTCAGACCAATGGTCCATCTAGCCCAGTATCCTGTTCTCTGACAGTGGCTAAAGCAGGTGCTTCAGAGGGAATGAACAGAACAAGTAATCATCAAGTGATCCATCCCCTGTCACCCATTCCCAGCTTCTGGCAAACAGAGGCTAGGGACACTTCAGAGCATGGTTTTGCATCCCCGTCCATGATGGTTAATAACCATTGGTGGATCTATCCTCCATGAACTTATCTAGCTCTTTTTTGAACCCTGTTATAGTCTTGGCCTTCACAACATCCTCTGGCAAAGAGTTCCACAGGTTGACTGCGCATTGTGTGACGAAATACTTGCTTTTGTTTGTTTTAAACCTGCTGCCTATTAATTTCATTTGGTGACCCCTAGTTCTTGTGTTATGAGAAGGAGTAAATAACACTTCCTTATTCACTTTCTCCACACCAGTCTCCACATATGATTTTATAGACAGCTATCATATCCTCCCTTAGTCTTCTCTTTTCCAAGCTGAAAAGTCCTAGTCTTATTAATCGCTCCTCACATAGAAGCTGTTCCATAACCCTAATCATTTTTCTTGCCCTTTTCTGAACCTTTTCCAATTCCAATACATTGTTTTTGAAATGGGGCGACCACATCTGCAGGCAGTATTCAAGATGTGGGCATACCATGGATTTATATAGAGGCAATATGATATTTTCTGTCTTATTTTCTATCCCTTTCCTAATGATTTCCAACAGCCTGTTCACTTTTTTGACTGCCACTGCACACTGAGCGGACGTTTTCAGAGAACTATCCACAATGACTCCAAGATCTCTTTCTTGAGCGGTAACAGCTAATTGAGACCCCATCACTTTATATGGATAGTTGGGATTATGTTTTTCAGTGTGCATTATTTTGCATTTATCAACATTTATGCATGGTTATCTGATGGCTGATCCTGCTGAGATCTGGAAAACAGCAGTTTCTTTTTACAGTACTCCGTATTCTCCTGAAGCCTGTGACATGTTGGCAGTGGAAGCGCTGCACCAGGGGTTATACCATCTGACTGGTGAGGAACAGCGGTGCCTGGATGCCCTGTTGTCTCTGCAGAAGCTCTTTGTTGCAGTCCAGCAGTTCTTTACAGGCAAGGCCCAGGTTTCAGGGGGCTGCCATCTGATACTCCTGGGGGAATTTTGTGCCACTGCACATGCACATAATTAATGAGCCACGCATACTTTTAATTTTTTGTGCAGAAACAGCTTCTGCTTAAAAGTTGCTGCCTTTTGCCCAGCAGAGGGCACTGGGGCAATAGAATGCAGCAGCCACTCCCAGCTAGGGAAGAGAAAGAGCCTGCCTCCTTCACAGTGCCAGATCAGGAGAGAGGGGCTATTGGGGGTCAGACAGAGGCTCATAAGGGCTGGTCGGAGAGGACAGACTAGGAAAGGGGCTGAATGGGAGTGGAGGCACAGAGCCACTGGAGGGAAGGAGGTGCAGGTCCACATGGGCAGAGGAGTGGCTGAGAGGGGGCACAGAGACACGTTAATATGCCTCATAAGGAATCTATTTGGCAAAAAC
This sequence comes from Natator depressus, assembly GCF_965152275.1. Lineage (NCBI taxonomy): Eukaryota > Metazoa > Chordata > Testudines > Cheloniidae > Natator > Natator depressus. The sequence continues at coordinate 137,887,850 of NC_134236.1, forward strand.
ATTTTCTGAATCTCTTTTGTTGTCTGTATTGTTACAGACATACTTGCTGATAGATATTTTGAAATAAATGACCAAAACTAGTTGAAACTGGTGTGTGATATTTTGTTATTTTGACAAAATATGTGTAGAATTTTAAATTTTTGGTTGCAGAATTTTTAATATTTTTTGTGCAAAATTCCCCCAGGAGTAAGAATCTGAATTTGACAAGCCATTTTGGCATCTTATCAGTCCTGACTTTTTGCTAATGGTGCTGGAGTGTTCTCAGGAGAAAGAGCTGCCCCTCAGTTGCAACAGGGCTGTGATCACCCTGCTGCACACAAAAGGGGATATCTGTGACTTACAGAGCCGGATACCTATTTCCCTTCTCTGCTCTGATTCTAAGATTTTACCTAGGGTCTTAGCCAAAAGGCTGAAGGACTGTCTGGACTCTGCAATACACCCTGATCAAACATATTGTATTCTCACCACTGCATTTTTTTTTAATTCCTGATGTTTTCATGGTTAACAAACTTTGCAATCTATGTGTGGAGCTTGTTTCAATAGACCAGGAGAAATCTTTTGATAGCATTAACCATAGTCATGTTTTTAAAATGATAGAAGCTTTTGGGATTGGGCCAGTGTTCTCTTCATATATTTTTTATCATACCATAAAAACATTTTTAATGTCCTAAAGATTAATGGGGATGTTAGCTGCTGCTTCCCAGTTCACAGGGGCATTCATCAGAGGTGTCCTCTGCCTGGATGGTTTATGCTCTTAGGTTGGAGCACGCTCTTAGGTTGGAGCCATTCCTGCACCTCCTTAGAAGCCATCTGACTGGCCTTTCTGTGCCAGAGGGGATGGATGCTTTCCCACATCTGTAGGCCTATGCTGATATCTCAGTTTTTATCACATCTGATAGTGAGGTGCAGGTACTTTGCACTTGTTTAACTGCCTCCATAAGCTGAGCTAAGAGCAATTTGATCTTATTGAGCTCTTGGCAGTGTAGTGGTCCCCCTTTGTTGCCCCAACAATTTAATGGGGCACCACTGGGATTAAGGTGTTGGGGGGGTCTCTTTTGGATCTGAATAATATGCGTTAAGGAACTGGAAGGGGGCTGAGGAAAAGATGCAAGGCTGCTGTAGAAATGGCACTGGCTCCTTCCTGGACTCTCTTTTTGGGAATGGGTTTTGATTGCCAATAACTTGATTGCCAAATTGTGGCCTCAATATTGTGGCAGCAGCTAGTATTTCTGAACCCTCCTCTGGGCCTTATGGACTAGATTCAGACACATATTAACCAGGTGGGTTTTTTTGTTTTGTTTTTTAAATAGTTACCTCTGGTTGCACCTTGCTTTTGCTGTTCCTGCCATTAGATGAAGAGGGCCAAAGCTCACTGATTTATTCAGCAAGGTGGCCCCCTTTCACCACCAGTCTGTTTGGTGGTTGCTATATTCTGACTCCCTGCTGACCAGGATGTCCCTTGCTTTCTCTCTCTCCTTCCTAGTCCTGGAGGGATGAGCGTTGACTCCTGCCTATTTTTGTTGGCACCTGGTTGATTACCGAGTCTAGATTTGCTTCCAGTCTACAACAGTTCATCTAATGCCTGGCAATTTCTGCAAAGTACGTGACTGGATCAGGCATTTTCCAGTTTATGGCTCTGGGAAGATCTGTATTTGCAGAGAGCTTTTGCAGGGATTGTTCTTCCGGGACAGAATGGTGTTTCCCTCACTAGCTGACTCACTCCCCTTTTGTGCAGGAGCTCCTTGTACAACCAGGCAAATTGTTGTCCTCGAAGGGTTTGGTGAATGTTACTTTTACACCTATGACCAAGAAGTAGCTCTATGGCATGTGTGTCACGGTGCAGCATTATGCCACCCTCTTTTATCTCCCTAGTACAGCCTGGATGATTCCCTCTGTCTCTGGGTGACTCTGTGTCCCCGGCTTGGAGGATGTTGTACAAACCTCCTCTTCTGAAGTGCTCCAGTGACTTGCAGTGGAAGGTCCTGCATAGCTTCATAGCATTGGTTTTTTTGCAGCAGCTTTTCAGTGGTTTTGACTGGTTTTCTCCAAGCCCCTGTTTGTTCTCAGCATGAGATACAATGCTGCTTGTATTGGCCTGGTTTCCTGCCTGGCTAAGTTTTTGCTGGGTCAGGCAAACCTAGTCATTTTGAAATCTCACCAGAACAGAATGGTTAGTGTAAAGTGGTGTGATGTGCTAGAGCTGTTGTGCGCATTGATTGTGGCTCAGCTGCAGCCTGATTACCCTTTCTATAAGTTGGCTTGTAACCTGGACACTTTTTGGTTGCTGTGATATGTTAATAATATTTTGAGTGAACTTGATGGTGATCGTGCTTTAGTGATCTGTGTTTAATGTTCACTTCCGATGTGTTTTGCTTTATTTGATTCATGTCTTTTTCTGCATATATTGTAATTTTATGTGAATAAAGGTGTTTTTCAGGTCTCTTGTTCTCTCTGTTTCTGTTTAGAATCCTCCCCTGCCCCTCCCATGCCTGACTTCAGATTTAAAGAAAAAGTACACAAGCCCTCACAGCCTTTCCTCTATCATCCAACTGGAAGGAAAAAGAAGAATCTCTTGGCTTCACAGGGAGGAGAGAGAAGCACACACATTGTTAGCACTTCCTTGTCCACTATCCTCCCCTTCTTTATTCCCAGTTGCAGAAGAGAGACAATCCTGGCAACCTCCACATTTGGACCTGGCTCCAGCCAGACACCCTGATCAACCACCATGGCCCTGTTCTCTTACCACTAAGATTTTTCAGGTGATGGCCAACTCCTGTCCTCTATGTATTTTCTTGCAGCAGCAGACTGCTCCTCCTCTATCTTCTCTCTTTGGAAACTAGCAAGAAGTCCCACTGGCCCAATCCACCAGATAAAAACCAGAGCAGGGTTTCCACACAGCCTAGGAAAGACCAGGACAAGTGGGATTGTCATTCAGCCTGAGTGAGGTTTCCACTTAGCTTAGTGCACTGTGGCACATATTGCCACATAAATGTTGAAGACACAATGCACCAGGGCAAGGAGGAATATTTCCCTTCCCACCTCTGCCAGATGGTAGTGTCAGGTGGACAGGCCATCTGCTCCCTAAAGTGAGCCCTCTTGCTAAAGATAATATAATGGAGGAGGAAGCAGCCTTTTGCCCCAAAAGGCTGTGTGGGAGAGGATGGTGGATCATCAAGGACTCTGCCCCCCCTCCCCCGACAAGACATGGTAAGAAAGGGGGAAACTGAGGCTTGGGGAGAGTCAAGAGGTATGTGGATTGCGGGATACCCACACCTTCACTTGTAAGGATGGAATCAGGGTGGGGTCAGCGAAGTTCACTGCCCTTTTCTGGCAGGTGTCAGGATGGCAGGAAGGTAAGGTACTTAGGGCGAACTTCTCAACCTGTTTTACGAGGTCCATTAAAATATGAACTCATTTTAGAAAACCCTTCACTTTTGAAAAAATAGTTTAAGAGGCTCATAGCACCTAGAGCTCTTACTATGGCTGAACAAACCTAGAATAGTAATGATCCAAACTGGAATGTATGTAGGCCAGGACACTGGGTTAATAATACCCTTCTCTTGTGAAAAAGTGCCATAGGAATTTTAATGACAAATGGCCAGGGGCTCTCTTTTATGTCTCACTCAAAAAATGGTACTGCCAACAAGCACAGGGCCCCCTCACATCACACAGGATATTGATTCAATACTTCTCTAAACGGTGCAATGTCACAAGCTAACGTCTCTGCCTGCCTTATCAAGCTGTTCCTTGGAGGCCTCCCATCCAGAGCCTAACTCTACTTCGATTCAAGAACTGTAAGAGTTAAAACAAGAATTAAAATCCCCACCTCCCCCAAGCTGTTGTGAAATCTGGATGTTGGCTTGGGCCTGTCTCCAGTGAAGATTACAGTAGGCTCCCTAGAAGAAAGAGACTTCATATAAGGTGAGTAGGGCCTGTAATTCTACTCCTTCCCCATATTTGAAATGAGGGGTATTTAGCTATAGAGACAGGAGACAGACACCAAAGAGCAGAACTACATTTGGGAACAGAGTTTATCCTCCTCCTCTATCACGAGGACCTGGGGGGACATCTGGGATTCCAAAGAACCTTGCTAAATAGGACCAGATAACCTCACAATATGGGAGCAAAACCAGCTCTGTTATGTGTGATTTGCTGGCCATATAATGACTAATAAAGGCAACATGTGTGGCCACAGGAACTGGGCCAATGTAGCTCTTTCTGGGAACTGTGAGTAACTAGCCAGGTCCCTGATTATTTTCCTCCTGCAAGTGTATTGAGCGAGATTCTTACAAACAGTGTCCAGTGTGTGGATTTGCTTCCTGTCTCCCAAACAGCACTAGCTCAAACAAATGAAAAAGAAGAAAAAGTAAAACTGAAGCTTTAAAAAGCTTGCAGTTTTTTCCAGCTACACCATGGCTGACATTTCCTAGTGTCTTCCTTCCTCCTAACTTCCTGCTTGTTTGCTGCCTCAGCCCCTGAGTTTTACAACCCTGGATGTTATTGTGTTGATCCGGCTTAGCTGGTGCTTTGAGACTATAACAACCTAAGAATGGTCATGCCGGGTCAGACCAATGGTCCATATAGCCCAGGATCCAGTCTTCTGACAGTGGCAATGCCAGGTGCTTCAGAGGGAATGAACAGAACAGGGCAATTTTAAGTGATCTATCCCACCATCCAGTCCCAGCTTCTGGCGGTTGGAGGTTTAGGGACACCTGGAGCACGGGGTTGCATCCCTGACCATCTTGGCTAATAGCAATTAACGTACCTATCTGCCATGAACTTCTCTAATTCTCTTTTGAACCCAGTTATACTTTTGGCCTTCACAAAATCCCCTGGCAATGAGTTCCATGAGTTGACTGTGCATTGTGCGAGGTACTTCCTTTTGTTTGTTTAAAACCTGCCGTCTATTAATTTCATCAGGTGACCCTAGTTCTTGTGTTATGTGTAGAATTAGATAACACAAATTAATTTTCTCCACACCATTCATGATTTTATAGACCTCTCTCAGATCCCCCCTTCGTCATCTGTTTTCTATGTTGAACAGTCCCAGTATTTGTAATCTATCCTTGTATGGAAGCTGTTCCATCCCCCTAATCATCTGTATTGCCCTTCTCTGTACTTTTCCCAGATTTAATATAGCTTTTTTGAGATGGGGCAACGTGAACGGCACATAGTATTCAAAGTGTGGGTGTTCCGTGGATTTATATAGTGCCATTATGATATTTTCTGTTTTATTATCTCTCTTCTTTTCTTAATGGTTCCTAACATTGTTAGCTTTTTTGAGTGCTGCCATATACTGGGCAGATGTTTTCAAAGAACTATCCACGATGATTCCAAGATCTCTTTCTTGATTGGTAACAGCTAATTTAGACCCCTCATTTTGTATAGTTAGTAATTTTTCCAATGTGCATTACTTTGCAATTATCAACATTGAATTTCATCTGCCATTTTGTCACCCAGTTTTGTGAGATCCCTTTGTAATCCCTCACAGTCAGCTTTAATTTAAATATTTTGAGTAATTTTGTATCTGCAAATTTTGCCACCTCACTTTTCACCCCCTTTTCTAAATTATTTATGAATATGTTGAATAGCACAAGTGCCAGTACAGATCCTGGGGGGGGGGGTCCCTGTTATTTACTTTTCACCACTGTGAAAACTGACCATTTATTCCTATCTTTTAACCAGTTACTGATCCATCAGAGGAACTTTCCTCTTATCCCATTCCTGGCTTCCTGTTTCTGGTGATTCAAATCATCAGTGGTTTAAACACCAGATTTTTGAAAGCCTTCCCAGGAAGACCTAAAAGGGAAGGTGTGCTGCTACACTCCTGCCCATCCCAAAGGAAGAGAGACTTAAGGAGATAATACATAAAGGGACTGGCCACTGGAAAACCACCCAAACCGGGACCTGCTGCCACAGCTTGAAGACATCCCCAGTCCTTCCATGGGGCATGAAGAAATGATATGAGAAGACCACAATCCACCTGCTACATCCCTGAACCACCTCCTAAAATACCTCCTCATAAAAGACCCTGTCCAGCTGCTGTCTTTCAATCTAGGCTTTTATCTTGCACCTTCCCTTACTGCCATTGGGAACCACTACAGTTGTCTGTGACTAGGAGCATGTTTCTTTGACTCATATGCTTAGCAGCCACTGCAGAGAGAGCCACTGGGACATTGAAGAAGGTTGCATTATGTGGAAAGGGGAAGAGAGACAATGAGGGAGGATACTCAAAACAAACAATCAAAAAACATAAAAAGTATAGTGTTTCTCCTAACTGCATGGTAATTTAAAGTGACAAGAGTCCTGTATGAGATTTGTGAAATATGGCATACATGTGGTAGCAATTTAATATGTACAGCAAACAAAAGAAAGGGAAATGTATTAATGTCACAAATGGTGCAATTCAACCAGCTAGTTTAATTAAAGCTGGCATTACCCCATTTTGATCATGGAATTGAATGTTTTGGGAAATATTTTCTGACAGCGTTGGCTTCGTGTGGACAATGCCCTTTCTCTACATTTCAAATGTGCTTATGGGCATAAAAGACAAGTGAGGCTGCTAATAGACAACACAGGAGAGATTAGGCTCCTACTGAACCTAGGTGCTCAGTGATACAGCACAAAACCTTGTATATTACAAACTCATCACACCAGGCACATAATCCATTTTAACTGATTGTCCTCTTTTTCTTGTGTGATGAGACAGGGTGAACAGAAATCCCCCATCTATTGTCCCCATACCATTTGTTATTTTGTATACTCCTGTCATATTCACTCTCAAAGCTCATAGCACTTTACTCATTTATTTGGGTGTATGTGATTTTTACTAGTATGGTCATGAGCTGGGTTGAACCTTGTTATGGGTTGTGTTAAAGCTATATGGGAAGTGAGGTGTGAATACACCTGTAATAGACCTGTAAGAGATAGTTAAGGGGCCATGCCTAAAACAAAGCCTTATAGCATCTGCCCCAAAATGAGTACCATGTAGGAGGAGGGCTCCACTGGGTATTCCTCGGACCAGGTGGGTGGGTGTATCTGTGTGTGGGGAAAAAAAATCAAGCTGGGAAAGAGGCAGACAAGAAACTAATAAAAGACTCAGAAGAGAGCAAGAAGGCCAAGCAGCAGCCTATAAACATGGAATGGCTGTAGGAAAGCCTAGAGAGAGGTTCCAAGTCAGGGATTCTGGCTGAAAGAAGCTTTGGAGCATAAGTTAAGAAACTTCTCCTTTTGTTTTTGGTTCCTCCTGCACCTGGAGACTTAGAACTTTATTTCTTGTAAATAACCAAAGGGTAAATCAAGGAAAATACCAGACTCCATCAATTTCTACTTCCAAATGGAACATACCCAGGGCCCCAAACATTGGCTAGCCCTTCATGTCAATGGGGAGATCCTGTTTCCAAGGAGAGAAATTATGAGCTGGTATTCCTGCTGACCCAAGATGGCGTAAATGATGGCCATACTTGCAGAAATCAAAGGGAGATCTAAAACAGGAGCTGGATACTTCAAAAAAGGAATTTAAACAAGACTTCAAACAAGATCTGAAACAAAAGCTGGAAGTTTCCCAGAAAAGGCTCAGAGATGACTTGCAGGCTGTGATGAGAGCCTTGTTGGAGCAGCAACTACAAAGGGCCCAGATAGATTGGGAAACCCAGCTGCAACATTCAGAGGCTGGAATGGTAAAATGGATTGATCAAGTGACCAGCAATCTGATTGCCATAGACCAGGAGTTTTTCATCAAAATAGGGGAGACCAAATAGGCTTTGGCCAATCTGGACCTTGCTAACTGACATGAGGTGCAGAAAGGATTTAGGAAGCTAAAAATTCAGCTGCAGAAGGAAACCAAAGGGTCCCAGACCATAGTGGAAGGCAGCCACCTGGATGCAGAATTGGGCCAATCAGAAGACTTGGGTAGGACTGGACATTTACAACCATTTTCTACCCTATTTATAACCTCCAGAAGCCCAGAAGGGAGAGGTCAGGCAGTCCCACCTCAAATAATGCAAAAGCCTTGAGGGAAAAAGTCCCTCGGAGGCTCATTTGGCTCAGCTCAACATTATAGCTCAAATGAATGGCTGGGAAGAGGAACAGAACCCTTAGCAGCCAGGTTGGATGGCTCAGCCCTGACACTGCTGCAGAAGTTACCCTCAGAAAAGTGACTGAGTTATCCAAGCCTAGTACACACTCTCATTCTGTAGTTTGGAGCTAGCCCTCAATCTGAGCTGGCCAGGGCATAGCTCAGGCCTAGAAAGAGAGGGAAAGAGTAAGCTCCATGTGAACTGTCAAAGGGCCTGTGGAGATTTGTGTTCCTTGAGTACCCAGTTACCACTAAGGCCTTCCAGGATAACCTGGCAATGGACCAATAGATGCTCAGTTGGACTTGGACTTGCAGATCAAGGTCAGCGAAAGGAGGCCAAAGACACTCCAAGAGGCTGTGGATTTGCCATAGAGCATGACTCTCTTCTTGCCACAGTTCAATAGATAGGAAGCCGCTGCTAGTGAGAATGATGGAAGCAGATTGCCATGAGTCTTGTAAGTAGAACTTTGTGTCTAATATGTATGATGAAAGAAGAGATTCTAATCTGGTTCATGATAAATTTGAGAAACGGGAACACAAAGTTGAAGTTTTGAGGTACAAAGATCAGCCCCACAGTTTAAATCTCACCAGTTGAACAAAAACAACAGGAATAACCTTTGTTGCAAAATTTGAGTGTGTGGATGGAGTCCTGCTCCTCCATATACTCCACGTGTAAACAGCTGTATACATCCAGTTATCCTGTTTCCAAAAAAAGAACTAGATAAATTCATGGAGGATAGGTCCATCAATGGCTATTAGGCAGGGATGGTGTCCCTAGCTTCTGTTTGCCAGAATCTGGGAATGGGAAACAGGTGATGGATCACTTGATGATTACATGTTCTGTTCATTCGCTGTGGGGCACCTTGCATTGGCCACTGTAGGAAGACAGGATACTGGGCTGGATGGACCCTTGGTCTGAGACAGTATGGCTGTTATCATATGTGCATTGTTGGGAGATTATTCCTGGGCTACATAGCCATGGCTATGATTTTTTTTTCCCCTTCACACTTTCTATACTCTTTCATGTTACACAAAACTACTAGATGACTCAATTCTGGAGCCTTGTCCTCATCTGATTGAGCTATGAGAAATGTACTATGGATTTTGGAGTTTAATAGTATGAAATTATATTTTTCTTTCTTTCTCGCCTTTACTTTCTTCAGTGTAGGAAGGAAGACTAGTAGTATTTCTAGCGCATAGCATAGATACTGTCCTTGTCAAATTTGGAGTTATGGAGATTTTTCTTTTATAAAAGAAAAAGGATCCTATGACATCCGTTTATTCAGCATATTTTCTGGGCAGGATGCATATACAAAAACTCAAATGTGCCTCTTGGTTAAAACACAATCATATTTTCCCCTCTTTTTAAGGGAAAGTCTACACTACACTGTTATATTGATGCAGCTGCACCATTGTAGCACGTCTGGTGAAGACATGCTATGCCAACTGGAGAGTGCTCTCTAGTCAGCATAAATTACTCTATCTTGGTGAGATGTGTAAGCTATGTTGGCAGGAGAGGGGCTCCTAATGACATAGCACCAGTATGGTCAGCATGAAACTTGCATTATGTGTGGGCAGGGGCTTTTTCACACCTCTGAGCAATGTACATTAGATCAACTTAGGCTGTAGTGTAGTGTCTGACTTCCTTTACCTTGAGTCTGGGATTCAGGCTTTTTTCAAAAGGAAAAAATATCTGAGGATCAAGCTGATGGCAAACTTTCTTGCATTCTCTCACCTAAATCAGGATTCTGTAATCTCACTTCAGTTGGACTTCTTCCATCTGAGGAGTCTTGGCAATACTGCCCTTCCCTTGAGAGGAGAAGTCCTTAGCTGGTGAGGAAAAGAGTGTCAGACACTAGAGGCCAGGACCATCTTCCTTCTGAGCAAACATTGCATTTCCAAGGACCTTGGTTAGCCATAGTTTGTGGGACTGGTTAGCCACCATTATCGGGGACTGGACCAACACAACCATGTGTTATTTGCTTGCCGTTTAATAAAGGTACGACTTGGAATGAAACCAGCATGTCTCCATCCATTCACAGAGACTACTAGCTGGATGGGATATTCACCAAAGGTCTAAACATTTGACTGAGGTTCTTATCAAGCTGCTGGAATTACTGCTGAAGTAGTAGGACATCAATGAGAAGGGTGCATTGAGGAAGCTATTTTTAATAGCTGATAAGGAGAAGTTACATTTATTGTAGCACATAAAAATATGCTGATGCATTAAGTGCAGCATAGAAATCCATTATGATATCAATAATCCATGAAATATACTATTTATTTTTATTCATGTTAAATTATATATGGACAGTGAAGGGAGCATATCTATTGAGTTGAGGTATAACAAAACAATCAAAACTGTCTGAGATGGATTATTTATTAATTTTACAGTGCCCAGAATTTAGCTAGGTACTTTACAGCATAAGTAGAAAGGCATGGTCCCTGGTGCAGGGACCTATTATCCAGGTACTTATATGGCTCTCAAAATATTTGACCACCTCCAAAAAGTTAAAAATGATGACGCTGCTGTCTCTTCTTTTTCTGCCACAGTAAATTGGGGGTTGGATAATCTACCTCTGTGCTTGATGCCCTGCATATGGGGTAATAGGAAGGGGTAAATGAAGACTGATAGGGTTACAGCCATAAAACAATGCTAAGGTGTTCTGGAGGCAGGAAGGCAGAAACCCCAGAACTATTTTTTCTTCTGTGTACACCTCTGGGTTCATCAATGTCTCTCTTCTTCAGGACCCTCTCCTTCAACACTCTTTCCCTGCAGAGGAGGAATGTATAGAAGAGTACCATCATCTGCTGCTGCTACGTGGGGATAAGGTATCCTTTGTGCCATTGCCATGGATTTGCTATAATCCTCTTGCCTCCAGGGCTTTTGGGAATCCGCCGGCCATGTTCATGCCTATAACTTGTAGGCAAGCTTTGAGTTCTTTTCCATGTGCTGATCACAGAGGCGGGATGGATCACTGGTTGCTGTAACTCCATATGTTTAACACTCAGCTGCCTTGTCCTTTGTGATCGGAGACTGGATCAGCAAGTGAACAGAAGAGCTACACAGTGCAGCTGTAAGCAGGCCAATATTTGGAGAGGTGTGGTATCCAGCCTGAATGAGGTAGAGGACATTACCAGGAAAAGTTGCATACAAGCCCCTCATCTTCCCAGTGAATGCGCCCATCTCTGCATATGGCTCTGGGAAGGGAAATAGCATGGATTTGGAGTGGTCCAGGGTGGGGAGGAAAGCCAGCTTGGGTCACTTTTCAGGAAGATTAGAGTGATGGAAGGTCGTTGGGTCTGTCGTGGGGGACTGATCGGGAGGTTGAGCAGCTAGGAAGAGGCAGCAATGAGGTGGGCAGAGATGGACACATTAAGGAATATGATGGCTGGGGGGGGGCGGGGGAAATGTCTGAAGTGAGAGACTTCAGTTCCTCGATACACTCGACTGGGGATATTCATGATCGGTGCTGTAAAATATTTGTAAGACTTACAAATGAATTAATTTTAGCCATATCTATGTACCTTTTGTATTCACTTCCAGTAAATGTTCAAGCAATTAAGTTTTACTCAAACATACATCTATGGGCACCACATTTTAATTTGAACGTGCAAGTATTTGCACCAGATGTGCTTGCTCATTCATCCAGTCAGGGAGCAAAAAATACCATGTGGCTCATCAACTAAACAACGCAGCTAAAATATCAAATATAGAAATCTGAATACTCACCATGAATTCTTCACATAGAATGAAACAGTGGCTGAATAATTCCAAATACTACAAGGAGCTTCCAATCTGCTCATGGATATTCTGTAAGAAATAAATGAGTCCTTAAGTACGTTATTTGCTGTGAAACATTTGCTCGGCTTCAATTAGAACAAAGCTGCTTCTTCAGCTGTATGAGCGGGACAAAGTATTCCAGTAACAGTCTCACTGACCGAGTTTCATTGCCATGAAGTAAGGAGGGCTCAGTAACTGGGAAGGCTGCACTTGCTGTACTGACATTTCACCTTTGGAGACCTAGGTGCGATTTTAGAGGGGTAGCTGTGTTCGTCTGTATCCACAAAAACAGCGAGGAGTCCGGTAGCACCTTAAAGGCTAACAAACAAATTTGGGCATAAGTCCAAATAAATCAGTTAGTCTTTAAGGTGCCACTGGACTCCTCGTTGTTTAGGTGCAATTTTGTGATTAGTCAACAACGGAAATGATGGTCACTCTTCTATAGCACAAAATCAGTGCCTTATTTGGCATAATTCTCATTCTCTACTCAGGATGAGGATAGCTGCCTAGCAGGTTTTAGCTGCAAGGCCACAAATGTGAGATGCATTGACAGAGCTGTGTCTGGCCTGTGCTATCAGCCCTTCTCCTTCCAGACACAAACATGTTCTGAACAAATGTTTTGTTTACATGTATTGCAGTGGCACACTTTCCTCTGACCTGACCTCAGACATAGAATCCCAGTAGGCAGTTTGCTGGCTTGCTCTGCTTTGCTTGGTGGTTTCAAATGTACCGCAGAGCGGAGAAAGTTTCCCCCATGAAAGACATGATACTCCAAAGCTGCAGAATTACAGAGAGCCCGGAGATAGGGCCACACAAACTGAATGACTACACCAGGCACTGTTCTTTTAAACACCTTTGCTTTTGGTTACAAGCTAAAAGGACATTGAGAGCATAAGCAAGACCCTAACTGCTATTTCCCCAATGAATCAAAAAGTTATGATCACCTGAAGTACTTGGATAACCACCTTCTAAATAATTCAGGCCAGGGTGGGGGGGATGGGGCAGGAGAATGGAAATCAAGCTTGAAATCCTTGAAATTAAATATTTATTTGTACGTGCAAACTTGCTTGATGCACCCTTTACATAATTTAGATTGCTGTTCCTGAATGCTCTGGGGCAAGAAAGTTTTCCTGTAATGCTGACACTTGCCCATTAACTCTCCCATAGCACCGCTTCAGAGTATGATGATGCCTGATTTTAAGAGTTCAGCCAGATCAAGACTTGTTAGTGTGATACATGGGAGACCTTCCAAGAAAAATCCAGGTGGGAGCTGAAAGCGATGCTCCCTCTGATATGAATCAGAGGTAATATCCCAGCATGAAACCAGGGAGAAATGGAGGCATTCTTTAGAGAAGAAATGGAAACCAACATCTGATCACTTGTGGTCATTAAAAATCTTGTAACACTTTTAGGAGTATGGCTGTGAGCACTCATGTCCTGGCCAAATGCCTATTCACAGAATTATCATTTGCCTATCTCTCTCTCCCCTGCAGCTTTAGTGTGAGAAATAATTCATTGATTCCTGGCCTAGAACATTGCTGTGTGGTGAAGATTTGTTTCATTTCACTAGTGGGTGAAGTGATTCTTATCTAAATAGTCTTTAAAGACTGTTAAAATACTTCTGAACAGATCATATACTTAACTGTAAGCGCTGCAGTACAGAGCACAACAGGTAGTGTTTAGCATTCAGCAGCAGAGGCTTTGCAGCAGGGAGTGTCCTAAATAGAGTTGGCTGAAATATTTTGTACAGTAGTTTCTGCTGAAAAATAAGGTTGTCAAAAACGTCGATTCCAATGAAAAAAATTGTTTTGGCTTTCCCTTCAGGAAAATCAAGGAGGAGTGGGGGTGGTTTGTTTTCTTCATTCAAATTGACATTTTGAAATGAAAGGACAACTTTTGTTTCATTTCAATATAAGTGATCCAAAACAATGTGAAATCAGCTTAAAGTGACATTTTGGCCGTAGGTTTCAAAAATCCAAAACTAAATGGCTTTTTATGTTGCAATACCAGTTCCAAGAAAACATTTTCATCTTGTTCTGATTTAAAATGTATTTTTTTTTACATTGATGCCAAAATGAAAGCCATTTGAAATCAAAATGAAACAAAAAAGGTCTTCATTTCAAAATTCACATTTTTCTTTTGAATTAGTTCAAAGCTTTCTGTGGAAAAACCAAAATTCTTCCAGCCCCAAAACTTGTGAACAAAGATCTTTTATTCAAAATTGCTCATGGGAAACATTTTTCTGACCAGCTCTAGTCCGAAATCATTTCACCTTCGTGGACACTTAAAGAGCAATTTTAATTGGCCGCAGATAGAATACTATGAATTCCACTTCGACTAGAAGGAAATTAATGATTATGTAGCTCCTTAAGGATTAGAAACAAATTTGAACACCGGTTTAAGATATGCAGATGACAGTTTTTAGAAGCAAGGTCATAGTGAGACTGAGCTGTTTTTACTTCCCTGCTAATTTGCAAACAAAAGCCTCTAAGGATTCCCTTGACCTGCAGCAGGGAGATTGAGAAACAGATTGGTAAGGAAATCAGAGAAATAGATCAAGAATAGTAGTTAGTTTTGCCTATGAGTTGATGCTTGCTCTATGTGCAATTAAAAATATTTAAAAAAACAGTACAACTATAAAAGGTTGTTAATATATAAATTCAAATTGTATTGTACTTTTCAAAACATTCATGGAGTGGACTTGTCAAACACGTTCACCCTTTGCCTAAGCCCGCTCCCATTTAAGTCAATGATTACTCCCAGTGAAGTCAATGGGAGGTAGGAGTTAAGCTAATGTTGAGAATCTCACCCATGGCAAGCAATTAAACTGCTAATGGTACACAGAATAGGTATCCAAATATCAAGACAATGTGAAAGTAACATGTAACAACAATACGATACAGCATGCCATTTTACGAGTACCCATAGCCAAATGCTAGAAGCATGTTCAGACATGCTCAGTTTTGAGCATAATTGATCTATTTAATCAAAACACTATCTAGAAAGTGAATGAGTTTTCCTCACCATTGAGTTATCAGATAGACAGTTTTGGCACTACTCCATCTAGCGGTTAAATGCAGAAACTCCCCCTCTCACAAGTGATAATCATGAGCTACTGCCAAGAGTGTGTGTTTGTACTTGGCATTGTTTGGGCAGGTTTGTAGTTAGTGCAGTGAAAAAAAGTCAGTGAGTTGGCTTTGATTTATTTCACCACTGACACAATATGTTACCCTTAGTAAGGAAGCATCATACAGGGAGTGTTGTAAGGGAGGCTGAATGAGAATGAGGTTAATTTAGATGGAAGTTAAGGGATATTAGATAAATCTAAGGGAAAGTGTTATATCAGAAAGCTTAGAGGTTTCACTAAAGTTTTCCGGGGCAATATAATTGTAGGGAAGGGTACGCAGAAGTCAATGTAAACACGTCCTAATGTCCTCAGTCAAAATATCGACCATATCTTCTTTTCTGAATCCAGTGCATTCAGAGGTGTATAAAATTGAGTTCATGGGGGATTTATGCAACCTCTGTGACCCCAGCCCTCACTTTCTTTGCATTTGCAATCCCTAAGTGTCACTTTTGAATTTCACATGATTTCCACCTAAGCTGGAATTCTAATCTACATCTGCATCCAGATCTGGGCTCAGAAGCCAGGGTTCAATCCTGTACAAATGGGAGTCTTACCTCTGACTTCTCTGGGTGCATGATTGGGCCATGAAGTCAAACTCTAAAATGGATTAGAACCAGAAATCTAAACACCCTGAAATTAAGGAAAGTTTAAATTCCACTGGGATTTGAGAAACTTAAGGTTTGAAAGGGGCTTTTATTATTACTTATACTGTAGTCATGCCTAGAAACCCTAACCAGTGATCATTGTGCTATATTTTGAATAACTGGTCACTAAAAGATGGTCCTTTCAGACTGTTGGATGAAAGGAACTGTAGAAGTGCATATATTGTAATCCTAATGGGACATCCTATGACCCCCAGCTCTAACTAGGATAACAATAAAACTTCAACTAGAAACAAAATAATATTTACAAAACATTAATTTCCTTGTTTCCATTCAAACCATACAGCTATGAGTGATCTGGTTTAGAAGAAAGAACATTGTTTTTGTACACTGTGCTTTGTGTACTATTTGGGTTAAATTAAGACAAATAATCCAGACAGTGTTTTGCTTTGATAGCAGTAATTATTGGCATCAAGAAAATATTGCCCTATTATTTTTAATGGGAAGAATTCAACATAAATGTTTTTTTGATCAAGTTAAGGAGGTGATGTCATATACTGAGGGCTAGATATTCAAAATAAACTACAAGCAAGTAGTTTTGGCTGACTAGTGTGTGTATCAGATGCACATCTGTGCAGGTCTGCAAGAAAATTCTTTATTGTCACAGAACTTAAGAGTCACAGACTGGTTGATGATTTGTGCATCTTGCAAACAGTTGCACAAGCAACTAGACATTTCCTGAATGCTTCCCATCCAAAAATAATTGTTCTAAGATTGGTAACAGATTGGTTTAGTGATCAAAACTCTCATTGACATTAAAGAGAGTTTTGCTATTTTACTTCAGTGATCCAAACAAGATATTTTTGTCAAATGTTCTTCTAAAAGTTCTTCCTCATAGATGCCCAAAGTGAGGAAGTTATTGGGGTCCGGTCATTCTCACAAGCAAACTAGGCAAAAGTGGTGGAAATAAAATTGCAATAAGATGGGTGCACAACTGCTTGAAAGACCATACTCAAAGAGTATTTATCAATAGTTCACTGTCAGACTGGGAGGACGTGCCCAGTGGGATCCTGCAGTGGTCACTAGTGGACATGGTACTATTCAATATTTTCCTTAGTGACTTGGATAATGGAGTGGAGAATATGCTTATAAAAATTGCAGAGGACATCAACATGGGAAGGATTGCAAGCACTTTGGATGACAGAATAAGAATTAAAAGAACCTCGATAAACTGGACAATTGGTCTGAAATCAACAAGAAGAAATTCATTAAAGACAAGTGCAAAGTGCTAGCCTTAGGAAGGACAAATCAAATGAACAGCTACAAATTGGGGAATAACTGGCTAGCAGTAGACTGCTGGAAAGGACATTGGGGTTGTAGTGGATCACAAATTGATTATGGATCAACATTGTGATTCAGCTGTGAAAAAGGCTTTCTGGGGTGTATTAGCAGAAATGTTGTATGTAAGCCAGGGTAGGTAATTGTCCCGCTACACTCAGCACTGGTGATGCCTCATCTGGAGTACGGTGTCTAGTTCTGGGTGCTATGGTTTAGGAAAGATGTGGCTAAACTCGAGAGTCTAGAGGAGATCAGCAAAAGTGATAAAGTGTTTGAAAACTTGACCTACAAGGAAAGGTTAAAAAACCTGGTCATGTTTAGTCTTGAGAAAGGAAGACTGAGCAGGGAAACTAGTAGTCTTTAAATATGTTATGGGATGTTCTAAATTGTTCTCCATTTATACACAAGCCTCCACTGAAGGTTGGACAAGAAGTAATGGGCTTAAACTACAGCAAGGGAAATTTTGGTTAGATATTAGAAAAAAAAACCTTTCAAACCATAAGGACAGTTGAGTTCTGGAATAGGCTTCCAAGGGAGGTTGTGGAATCCCTTATCATGGGAGGTTTTTAAGAACGGGTTGGACAAACACCTCTCGGGATGGTCTAGGTTTACTTTATCCTGCCTCAGCACAGGGGGCTGGACTTAATGATCTCCTGAGGCCCGTTCCAGCTTGACGTTTCTATGATCTCAGCAGCTAATATGAGCCATTACAGGCTTTTTTCAGTATGTTGTTCAATTGATTATTCTGATTATCTGAACCACTATGGTCATAAATTTCCTCTTATCCACCACTAGTTCAGGTCCCCAGTGCTTGTTAATTACTCAGAACATTTGTTTAGTTGTCAGAAATTATTCAGTATCCCCATTAATATTTGGAAAAATGAATTGTTTTTGCATTGGTAGTGTTATTTTGCCTAGCTGTGTGTCAGACTGCAGAAAAGCATGCAGTTGCAAAAGCAAATATTTGTATACATTTTCATTTGCATACATAGATTTGTAGATCCCCCACATCCTGCCCATTTTTGAGAGGTTCTTAATTAGTCACATAATGCCATTGCATAGACTCTTGAACAGTCTGACTAGTTATCACATCTACATTTTTGACTGAGAGCCTGAAAATATCCTTGAGACCCATTACCATTTTAGGCAAGCAATCATGGCCAACATTTTCAAAAGTGACTTGTGATTTTTGGGTGCCTCCATTTTTAAGTGCTCAGCTTGAAAGATCACCTGGATTCAGCAGGTAGGAGGGGCCTGGGTTCCAGAGGGTGGGCATTAGCACTTTTTGAAAAGCAGGACCCCTTTTTGTTGTCAAATTGGGCACAGTGACCAGGGCTACTCTACTCACCGTTGGATGATGCTACCTCCTGGCAGTTCTGGGAATTAGCTCAGTCAGGCAGATGCCTTTTCCTGTGGGAACACACCATCTGTTTCTCCTCTGCAGCCCCTCTCTCGCTCCAGCATCCTCTTCATGACTCACCCCTCAGGCCAGGTCCCTATTGTGGTTTCCCCTTCCACGGGTGAGTGCATCAAGGTTCCTAGTTTTCAGTATTCTCAGGCAGTCTTCCACTTCGCTGCCTCACAGTGTCACTCCCACAACGGCTGGTAGGGGAACCCAGGCCCACTCTCTACTCCAGGTTCTGACTCAGGAAGCCTCTAATACAGCAGCTAATGCCCATTTCCTGTACCTTGCTGCCTTTCCCTGAGCTGCTTTCATATCCCCTGGCCTTCCCCACACTCCTGGGTTTGTTAGTCTCTTCGCTCCCTCCTCCCAGGGAGTAACTTTTGGCAACTTGTCTCAGCAGCCCCTCAAACACACCCACCCACCCACCCTCCTTCCTTCCTTCCTTCCTTCCTTCCTTCCTTCCTTCCTTCCTTCCTTCCTTCCTTCCTTCTCCCAGAGAGCAACTGCAGATTCCTTTCCTAGAGCCCCTCTCCTTCCAGTTTCCTGTCTTTGTAGAATCCTCACCTTTCCCTCACAGGTGAGCATCTCTCTAATTAGCTGCCTCCAACCTAAAGCTCACCTGTTTGCAGCCTAATTAGCTGATTGGGCTCATCTGGTCCAATTCAGCTCTTTTTTTTTTTTTTGAAGCAGAAAATAATTTTATTTGTGTAACACTTTTTTTTTTTTTGAAGCAGAAAAGAATTTTATTTGTGTAACACTTACAAAGAATCACCAAAGAGGATAAACCAAAACTATGCAACAAAACAAGAGCAAACAGAAGGTATAACACAGCAGCCTTCAGGAGGGAGAAGTGTTTTTTGTTTTGAAACAGAAAAGAAGTTTATTTGTAACAGTTACAGAGATTACAAAAAGATAAAGAAAAACTTAGCAACAAAACAACGCAATCAGAAGGTATAACACAACAGCTTTCAGGAGGGAGAGGTGTTCAGGCTAGCCCAGGCCCAGAGCGGGGGGGCTTCCTCGACACT
The DNA here is from genome assembly GCF_965152275.1 of Natator depressus. Taxonomy (NCBI): domain Eukaryota; kingdom Metazoa; phylum Chordata; order Testudines; family Cheloniidae; genus Natator; species Natator depressus. The sequence goes on from NC_134236.1 coordinate 137,907,211, forward strand.
CGTGGTCTTCCACCCCCTCAAGTTACCTAGTGCCACACCCAGTGTCACCGATTATTCCTCTCCTGAGAGTGCCCGACAAGATGGGCATGGCTGCGGGGTGGGCGGTTTGGGGTGGGGGGGATTACACCCACGTGTTATAGGACCCCTCCTAGGTGACAGTGATGATGGTATCCACAGCGGCAATGGCTGGGGCTGGGGTCTCTCGCTCTTCCCCTCAATCAAAGGGTCAGACGGAGGGAACCGGATGGGGTCACCGAGCAGAGAACCTCGGACAGCGCCCACCGCTCCTCGAAGGCGTCAAGGGAGTCGGTGGACGCCGCCCAGAGGAACTCCGCCCGGATACGTGAATGTACTGAGGATCGGAAAATGGCCCTACAATCGCAGGACGCTTCATTAGCCAACCTCCCCTCTCTGGTTTTATAAATGGCTGTTTTAGCTAGGGCTAGGAGGAGGTTAACCAGGAGATCTCGCGATTTTGTGGGGCCACGGATGGGGAGTGTGTAGATAAAAAGGTGAGGGGAAAAGTGGAGCCAAAAGCGTAATAAAATATTCGTGAGGAGCCGGAAAAGGGGCTGCAATCTGGCACACTCTAAATATACGTGCGCCAAGGTTTCCCTCACATTGCAAAAAGGGCAAGTATCCGGGATGGGGGTGAACCGTGTCAAAAACACGCCCGTGCTCACAGCTCCGTGAAGGAGCCGCCAACTAATGTCCCCGACGGGCCTCGGGACCAAGGTGGAATACAGGCTGGCCCACCGAGGTTGCTCACCCTCCAAAGGTGGCAGGAGGTCCCGCAACTTTGTATCGGGGCGGGACACCAGGGTGTGGGTGTGAAGGGTGTGAAGCGTGAGTGTGTATAAATATTTCCGTGGCGCGATTTGGAAGCAGACCGGCTGCAGTTCATGCAGCCGGCTTGCAGTGAAAGGGTGAGGGGTTTGTTGGGATCTACGGGGTAGGGGCCCAATTGAAAAGTCCGGTGGGCCTGGGGTAAGCACATCAGATCACAGGCACCCAAAACTGAAAGCATCCAAAATTCCTCTAAAAATCTTGGCCATTTTGATTACCTAACCCTGTGTAATTCTAATGAAAGGAAGAACATGTTTCCGACATTTCAGAACCCCCCTGAGTATATGTTATGCTGCATATGACCTGGTGGTACTGTTATCTTTAAAGCATTTACTAAAATTTCTTAAAACATGCCAAAAAGGCTGCCTTTTATGGAAAAGGTACTCTTATACAATACATTTAAAATAAAATGCAAAGAATGCAATACCTAAGTCTGTTTGATTAATTCATAAACTCTGGGGCATTTGTAATAGTTTTTCTTTATGGAAAATTCTTATAGGATTTAATAAAAATGACAACTTTTCTATTGCTTTTGAACAAGCCTATAGAATGAAATAGAGAATTACATCGTGGCTATAGACTTCACTAGGATGGTTAAAAAAAAACCTATGCAATATAAATAGCTAGTAAATTCTATAGGTTTTCAGAATAATAAACAACCCTATTGATTAAATCTGTCTTAAATTCTATAAGACTTTTCCATAGGAATCATCATTTTGAGACTTATGAGATCCAGATTCTTCATTACAAAGCATGACAATCTTTCTAATAATATTTCACTAGTGTAGCTTATGTGTACTCAATATAAAATAAAGTAATTCAGTGAAGAAATACAGTTTGTCTCCTCCAACTTGCAAAATGGAGATTCCCCCCAAATGGGATTACACCAGTTTAAAACTGGTCTGTGTAAAACTTGGCCCATCACTTTACTGCAGATCTACTCTGATGTAAATCTGAGCAGATTTGGACCCTACATGTGGACATGGAAACCTTTCTTTCTAATTAGTTCTGAGGTGATGCCACTCCCAGGGATTGCAACCAAGGCAGTGCGTTTCTCATGCTACTAATTCTAGAGCTGTGTCACCATTGTCACAATCAAAATGAAACTGGAAAAATATTGGACTGTCCCCATACAGCTCAGTTTTTAATTTTACCTGAACTGTTTAGAGATTTCACAACTGAAAACTGCTTTCTCCATCTGTGAAGCATTTGCCTCTTCAAAAGATGCACAAAGCCAAAACCTGAACAACATTTGAAGTAAATAAACACATTCTCCAGAGAATCCATTCATTCCCTTCTGCTACCCTCAGCTCTTATACTGTGGATTGCTGTAATGGGATAAGCAGCAGTACCCCTGCTAGTCAGTTGCTCCAATGGAAGGCAATTGTGGTAACCCTCAGTGCTTCTGCAGCATCAATAAATTTTGTTTAAATAAAGTTTACAAGGTGTAAACCACACATCATTTTACTACCAGGTGGGAAAAGGGCCGGTGTCATAAATATAAAGGGAAGGGTAAACACCTTTAAAATCCCTCCTGGCCAGAGGAAAAACCCTTTCACCTGTAAAGGGTGAAGAAGCTAGGATAACCTTGCTGGCACCTGACCAAAATGACCAATGAGGGGACAAGATACTTTCAAAGCTGGGGGGAAACAAAGGTTCTCTCTGTCTGTGTGTTGCTTTTGCCAGGAACAGGAAAGGAATGGAGTCTTAGAACTTAGTAAGTAATCTAGCTAGATATGCGTTAGATTCTGTTTTGTTTAAATGGCTGATAAAATAAGCTGTGCTGAATGGAATGTATATTCCTGTTTTTGTGTCTTTTTGTAACTTAAGGTTTTGCCTAGAGGGATTCTCTATGTTTTGAATCTGATTACCCTGTAAGGTATTTACCATCCTGATTTTACAGAGGTGATTCTTTTACTTTTTCTTCAATTAAAATTCTTCTTTTAAGAACCTGATTGCTTTTTCATTGCTCTTAAGATCCAAGGGTTTAGGTCTGTGTTCATCTATGCAAACTGGTGAAGATTTTTATCAAGCCTTCCCCAGGAAAGGGGGTGTAGGGTTTGGGGAGGATTTTAGGGGGAAAGACGTTTCCAAGCGGGCTCTTTCCCTGTTAGACGCTTGGTGGTGGCAGCAATAAAGTCCAAGGGCAAAAGGTAAAATAGTTTGTACCTTGGGGAAGTTTTAACCTAAGCTGGTAAAAATAAGCTTAGGAGGTTTTCATGCAGGTCCCCACATCTGTACCCTAGAGTTCAGAGTGGGGAAGGAACCTTGACAGCAGGGCTCTCCTGAACGACTATTCTTTGCTAAATTTCTTGGCTTCAAAATCACAGTGTATATAGAATGACTTTGATATGCTTTTAAACAAAAAGGAGAATGGGAATAATCGGTAGGCAGAGAGACCTAGTAAAACAAGGGAGATAGTAAAAGACATAGTGGGTGGTATCCCCACCCTCACTCCATCCCCATTGCAGTGGGTGGAAGGCTGGAGGGGTGTCAAGGGGCTCTGAAAGATCTGTCCAGCTGAAGGAAGTTTCCCCTGGTGCACGATCTGCACCTGGCTGCTTTCTGAGGACCCTGTAGAAGAGTGGACTTACCAGTGGCATGTCTCCTTATGGTTGGGCAAGATATTTCAGCTCTATCCTTTCTAGCACCCCCTCATGACAGTTGCTCTAGCCCTTTGGTGGTCTACCTCCTTTTGTGATCCAGCCCTCCAGCCAAGTTGCTTTAAAATCTCTCCCCTTCTGGGGTGACAGAATGTTTAACAAAAAAAGTATGAACAATAATTCCAACATATTGTGTTAAGTCTCTGACCCCTAACTGTGGGCCTAGATATCCTTACAGGCGCTAAATAATCCTTATCCCCTTATGTCATGGGGAGTCATACCACCTACCCCAGTAGCTGATAAGGAAATCCTGACCCTCCCATTACACTGAGTTCCAGCCCAAGGTTCCTATCACCATCACCCAAGGTCTTCTCCATCCATCAGACTTCTTGCTGCTGTCTCCCTGGACTTCTTCCTCTCAAAGCCTTTCCTCAGGCCTTCTCCCCAGCTGCTTCCTGGGCTCTTGGTAATGATCAGTCCCCCCACCCCCGGGCTTCTTCCTGGAGGCCCATTTTCTGCCCTTACCTACATTTCTGACCTACTGCAACTTTCACATAAGAACTCCTGCTAATGCTCTCCCTGCAGTATTCCACTCCCTGGGACTTTGTGCCTGCAAGTCCTACTTCTGTTGAACTCCTGCAGGATCATCACCACCACCCACCCCGCTGTTGGGTTTAGCCTTTCCCTGGCTGAACTAGTTCTTCCCATTATGTTGGGCCCCTTCTGCTCTAGAATTCCTGTTTTTATAGCACCACCCACCTCCTCCCCAATGGGGTTTCATCTTTAACTAGGTCCAGCCCAACTTCTCGGTGTGACCAGGTGGGAGAATTTGACTTCTCAGGCCCACATTAACCTTTTGAAAGCCAAGATGGGGTATACATCCCATCACAACCCTCTTGCAAGCATTGATGTAGGAGGCCAGTGGGGGTGAGGTTAGGATGGGGTGTGGCATGTTGGGAACTGGGCTGCAATATGCAGCTTTGCAGAGATTGTGGGCAATATTGTGTTCCACAAGCAGCTAGGGACCAACTGCTCTCAGGACTGTGGATATGCGAAGAGCCACAGAGTGGCCCAAAAGGGTTCAAAGGTAACTTAAAACTACTGTAAACCCACCCCCACCACCCCTGGATTGTGAGTTCTGTGCTCATTCCTCTGAGAGATGCAGCATAGAAACTCACCAAATATTTTTAAAAGCTGGAATAGAGAATTATGGATAATGTACTGTCAAATAGTCAAAGGAATTCTCCCCTACATTCTACTCTGCAATTATTAAGATAAGTCAGAAAAAAAATGAATAAAGTATTCTGGAAGATTGTAAGTCAATGAGGGCCAGATACTCAGTTGTGTAAATCGGAGTAGTTCCATTGATTTCAATGAAGTTGTGCTACTTTACACCAGTTTTAAATCTATTTGGCCATATATTTCTCACCATGAAGAAGCTATGAAGTGTTTTCCCACCTGATTCTTTAGTTACAGGTAACATTACCATTCCTGTTGCTGGTTGTGACTAATGCACTGAGTTTGGCCTGGGTACATCTGCCTATGGTGAGCAGTTTGCAGTGTTGGGATTAATTTGTCATTTTGAGAGTGCATAGCCTAAAGAAAAGGGGCATCAATCAGTATGAAGATTGGTTTAATAGTGGTTTAGGGATCAATAGAAAATGTTGCTGTTCAATAGCATTACCAAATAAAATCATCAATACTTTAAACGGAATATTTTTTAAATGATTGTTAAACCAGTTCTACAGTACACGGGAAGCTATTCCACATTCTTGGGCACCTGCCAAAATGGACTGGTGTCACAAATGCTGTCAGTTTACAGCAAGAGGGGCTGATTCAGCCTCTAGGGCCCACAGAGTGAACAGCCACAAAAATCCCATGATTTGGGTTACTACAAATATTAGGGCTACGGTCAGCTTGCATTTTAAGAAAGGGGGAAAGTAACCCTTCTCCTTGTGAAGGAGCAATGCTGCGCAAACTTGTGATTAAAATTGAAAGCTTGGCACCTACAGATCACAGATGATTCATGATCCCCTCTACAGCCTCTCAGGGCTGTGAAAAGTGGGGGCTGTAAAAACTACTCGAAAGGCCCTCAGTTTAGGAAAGAACCCTCGACTGTGGCTGTGGTGGGCCAAGCCCCGCTGCCATTGATGACACTATGGCTGCTCAATTCCCTCCCAGTGGGCTGCCAGTTCTACTCTAAAAGCTTTAAATCTAATCTTTTTCTGATACTCACACACAGATACCACTAATGTCAATAGTAATTCGACCCTCCTATCGAGAACGTAGATCCTTGTATTTGCAAATCCATTTCCCAATTTATTCATGGGAAGGAGTGAAGGTTAATGTACAAAACTTCAGAGGCCTGGGCACAAAAGGGTAGAGCTTAGAGACGGTGGATTTGCGTCTAGTTACAGCAAGGTGCTTTGCTATGGATGAATTAGCAAACCCCCGCTATATCACTAGGCAATGGTCAAAGCTGTCAGACATCTCATAATGTGTTACACAATTGGCCTTCGGCACATACAGCCTTGGAGCACATCAGCTTACTTGTCCCAAGAGAGTCCTGCGGAGTCTATTACTTTGATGAAGTGGTATTTAAAATTGCATTACCCTGCAGTTGTTTAGCAGTCACAGATGTTGCCCCTGTAGAGTATTTAATAGGACGTGAAGCACTAGCAGCCTGGGCCAAAACCTCATGCCATCTTTTTAATGGGTCACATCAGGCCATACCGTATGTCACTAAATCAATAGGGGATGACCTTACATAGCACTTTTTCTGCCATTTGGTGGTTAGTGCTTTTGCGAAATAATGCATTTTTAATGAACAGACAGAAATGAAATTGAGACAGATGGGGGGAGGCAAAGAGAATGTGGAAACGGAATGAATCTAGGGGACTGCTTTGATCAACCAGACTAGTATCTGTTCAGAAATAACTTTGCCAACAGCCAGGATAAAATGGCCTAATGCTGCCATCTGCTGTACTCACTAACTTTAACAAGTGCTTCAGCCCATAGTCTCTGCAACTGAGTCAGCAAAAAGCAGCTAATGGTAAAAACAGCTGGACAAATATATAAAGCTTATCTCCAAAGGGAAAAAACTCCTCACAAAATATATTTATTCTTAGTACTCCTCCAGTAGTTTTGAGCTTTGTACATGGAACAAATCCTACTTCCTGTGATCAGCAAAAAGAAGTTCCACGTCTGTGATTTTAATCACTTTTATTTCCTGATGATCAAGAACAGCTTTGGAAATTATTACTGCAAAATCAAATAGGACTTGAGGATCAAAGTATTATAATATCCCTTGATCTTTCTCATGGAACTCCGGACTATTGGTGTAGATGATTACCGTACAAGGGCCCAATCCAAACCCACTGAAATCAATGGAGATATTTACACTGACTCCAGTGGGAATTGGAGCAGACTCCAAGCAAGATTATATTTTTAATCTGCAGTTAACTTTATTACTTCCCTGCAAGGGCAGAACGAGACTTCCAGGTAAGACATTATATATATTTTTAACACTATAGATCAACTCCCTGTGTTTATTAGAGGGAACTCGTATCATTCACCTCTACTCTTGTAAGTACAGAATTGGATAATGGACCAGATGAACATTTGAATTCAAGAATGCTTCCTGGGACAGAGCTCCTCATCTCCACAACAGAACCCTTTGCCCTTTTTTTGTTTGTTTGTTAAGCCTGAGCATTGTTACCCAAAGTCCATTAGTCATTCAGTCAGGCTGACCCTTTGCCTAGGGCATATATGGACAATTCTATGCCCTTTTATGAGTGCAATCATGATAGCAAGCCATTCTAACATTTTTTTCATCAAAATATGAACCAATTCCAGCCAAACCAACAAAACTCAGTGGAGGAAATTATTGATAAACAACGTTATAATTCATGTAAATGAGGCTGAGAGAACAGAGAGTTCCATGCCTCTAAATCCTCTAGCCCTAAGGCTTACACAGACACTAGTCCTAAGGCTTACACAGACACTTTATTGAAATAAACTTCTTGGATAGCATTGGTGAAAGGCAAAGATATTGGGAGCAGCTGAACAGGTCTGCTCACATGCCCGTGCTGCACTTCAGCGAAAGCACCAGTGAGAAAATGTAATATGCACTGGAAATAATCTTCACTGAAAATAAGGAAAAGGAAGAATATGTTTAAACATAACTCACTTCAGGGCAGAGCCTCAGTCTGGTTGAGCTGCAGACTGGATGGAGAAGGAGCAGTGGTGTTAGGCCCCTTCTGCTACCCTCCAATGCTGGATCCAGTCTGGTCTGTAGAGTAGACTGGAGCAGCCTCCAGGTTGCTTTAAATTATATTACTTGCAAGGGCCTATTCTGGCAAGTGAGGATCATCAGGGCATAGTGACATCACAGCCATACCTATTTTTCCTGTCCATGGCCACTGCACTTCTATGACAGTTGTGTGTCAATCCCTATTTAGGAGGCCAACAACACTGGTTTTAGTGCTGCCCCAGTGGTGCAAAGCAGGAAGAGTCATTAGAATATGTGATCTTTAAAAACGAATAGCATCATTTATATTAAATTGAGATCCATTTGATCCCCCCCCCCGCCCACAATCAAAGACATTCTTGACAGTTCTCTGAGCACTGCCACTGAAGCGTCTTAAAAATATTCTGCGAAAAAAGATTGCTTTGTTCACTTGACTCTCCACAATCTCTCTCTCATTCTCTCCCTGTTCACAAAATGATAATCTTATCTTCCCTCCGTTAAATGTGCACCCCCTTTATGGCATTACTCATGTGACAGCCATGCCTCAAGATACTTAACATGGGGCTGATAAATTTTCTTGTAGTTATGCTTACAGAAATAATGCTCGGGCATTTGTTCAGCATCTTTAATCCTTGGTCTCCGGTGTTTTATTATGTTCAGTTATTCCCCACGCCTTTTCACCTCGCAAAACTCTCTCTCTCACTGTGTCTGTGATGTAATCTCCTGAGGTCTTCTTGGGGGCAAATCCCATCATTTATAACAGTTCTTATTGATTACCATGTTGTATCATATGGCATGATCTGATTTATTGTTTGCCACCAATTCATTACTAAAGCTGCTCAGATACTGGTCAGATACAGTTAATCATTAACTTATCAAGAACTCTCAGTGGTTAGCTGACCTGGTGACCCCCATTCTTATTCCTACATGTTTTGATGTAAATCTTCTGAAAGAATTTTTTTTTCTGATTATCCAAAGTTCTGGAAGACAATTTTCTTCAAGATGCCTCCTCCACTTACCTCCCCCAGGTCTATCTATAGTTGTTGTTGTTTTTTTTAAAAGAACAAAAATTCTCGTCACTGAGTAAAGCCATTTTGTACTGCTCATATGTCATCCTCCGAAGGCCTGAAGTCAGACTGAGTTCACATAAGCATCCACCAATTCAGATGGTTATCCACTTCTGATATACTGTATCTGATTTTTTTTAAAGCAGGGATTCTGAAAATTCTGCTCTGAACATTTCAGAACCTCCAAAAGGTTTGATTTTTCCTTTTAAACCGTGCAAATCTGAAGAGTACTTACTTTTAACTGTTTGTTGATTACAGTTTTCTGATGATCTTACCCTTTAGGGGCTGCCATACAAAGCTCGACTGTTACTGATGGCTAATGGAATTTGACTTGAGCTCAAGTTATTTGAGCTTTGAATTCTTAGAGGAAAAAGTTCTGCTCTTCATGTGTGGTTTAATTCATAATTTTGATGTCTTTATGTATGTTTTGCCCCAAATCATTACAAAGGCTCCTGATTTCTAGGCTGTTCAAGGTGTCTATATATGGTGAAGATGAACTTGGGGTTTTCAACATGCAAGGAAACAAGATAACTGCAGATAAAGCATGTTTGGCCCTGGGAGGAAGGAGAGCCTACTATTGAATTCCTGTGACTTCCTTAGCCCCAAAGGAAAGAGACATGTTGATGAGCTTTGTGTGCTGAACCAAACCACATACAGAAATCCAGGAAGCTCTTGAATATGGAAACCTGGCACCGCTTAAGAGAATCAAATCCCAGTGCAGCAAAAGATAGTGTAAAAAAACCTGAACTGATGACATACAGTCATTTAATATTTGCATTCTTTTATGTGTAACCTACCAGAAAACAGTGCTGTCACTTTAATAAAAATAAATTGGGGTTCTAAGCTCTCAAAGCACTTTGCACACATTAATGAATTAAGCCTCACAACCTCTCCTGAGGCAGAGCAGCATTATTATCCCTATTTTATCTTGGGAAAAACTGAAGAGCAGAATAGCTAAGTGACTTGCCAAAGGTTACACAGCAAATTCATGGCAGGGAAAACAAACCCACCCAACCAACCAACCATAGTTTCCTAATCCAGAGTCCTTTGGACATACTTTCCTAATGTCTTAAAAATCCAGTCATAAAACTCTGGAGTTCCATCACAAGCCAGTGTGTGCTATAACTTTGGATTAACTTCTCAGGTCTGAATCCTCAGAAGTGTCTGAAATCTTAAAATCATTCCTTTGCCACTGGAATCACATATGTGAGCATTGCTCTGGAATATACCTTTCCAATGGAAATAAAGCTTCTAAATCTTTACGATGATGGCAGGGACTTGTTCCTTCTGAGGAGTACCTCCAAAACACCTGGTTGGAATGCACATTGGCTGCAGGACCCTGAAAATTCCCACACTTTGTCCCAATATACCATTACTCCTTTAAAGAGAAGGCAATGTAGATAAGAGCCTTATTTTAGATGGGAATAACTATGTGCACTACTGGGCCAGGATTGGAAACTCTTGAAGAGGATTCAGAAAGTTACAGGAAGTGATGTTGTTGACTCAAAAATTGGCATTCTTCTCCCTCCATTACTGGAGATCTGGAGCCAGCTTTTGGGGAAGCCATCCTGTCAGATGAAATGTAAATATAAAGAAGTGAAATCCTGGCTCAATGGAAGTAGTATAAGGGCCCTACCATCAATCAAACCCTGACCCCGCCCCTTGACCCCTTAGCCCCGCCCCTTGACCCCTTAGCCCCGCCCCTTGACCCCTCAGCCCCACCCCTTGACCCCTTAGCCCCACCCACCGGAAGTCCCGCCCCATGGGTTATTACTTCCGGGGTCAAGGCTGCCACATGACCGGAAGCAAGGTGTGTCATGTGACACCCACCCCACCCCTTGACCCCTTTAACCCCACCCCTTGACCTCTGCCCCCTCCCCCCCCCACCGGAAGTCCTGCCCCATGGGGTATTACTTCCAGGGTCAAGGCTGCCACGTGACCGGAAGCAAGGTATGTCATGTGAACCCTCTAACAACTCCTCCCACTGCCCTCTACCAATCAGGATGGGTTTCGCCCCGTAGGACTTCCCCCCCAAGAGGAGCTTTGACCAATCAGGGCGAGTTCCGGAGCGGGGTGTCCTCTCCGGAAGTGGGTCTTGTGACCCCTCTAACAACTCCTCCCCCCCCCCCACCAATCAGGATGGGTTTTGCCCCGTAGGACCTCCCAGAGAGGAGCTTTGACCAATCAGGGCGAGTTCCGGGGTGGGGGTGTCCTCTCTGGAAGTGGGTCTTGTGACCCCTCTAACAACTCCTCCCCCCACCCCGCTACCAATCAGGCCGGCCCGAGAGCAGATTTGACCAAAATAGGGCAGGTTCTGGGATGGGGTGAACCACCCAGAAGAGGGGCGTATGACCCCTCTGCCAATCAGAGCGCAGCACCATCACCCCATAAGGCCCAGCGTCGGGCAGAAGAGGCTGTCTTTTACCAAGAGCGCGTGTTTTAGAAATCGTGGAAACATGGACTCCTTCACCACCCCCGTGAGAACTTCGGACTTTGTTTTAGCCCCGAAGGCCTTCAACAAACCGCGGAGAAAGCGCTACATCAGCGAGAGTTCTGAGGAGGGCCCTTTGGCCCAGCCATTGATGGATACCCCGGACCCTGAAACCCAGCCGCTTGTGGGGCCCCACGATGAGCGTGATGGCCTCTTGTTGTCCACCCCCCGGGAGGAGGAAGGTGATCGCAGCTCGGGGAAGTCACTAGTGGACAAGATGAACGCTCAGGTAAATGAATGCTTAAGAAGTGACGGTCGGGATGGGGTTGTAACGGGGCTAGGAACCAGGGATTGTGTAAATCAAAAACCGAGCAGTGGGGTGCTTACGCTGTTTCTTTTTTGACAAAAATCTCTCAACAGCTCAATGATGCCTTTCTAGAGGACCCGGAGACTCTGGACAGCGTTGCACCAAGCAGCGAAGATGAACCGGGCCCACCTTGTTTTTGCTCAACGCCAATACAAAATGTTGAAGAGGACTCCGAGGATGACGGCTATGAGGAGTTTAGGAGGAGGCTTGGCATGGAACTGACTGAGCCAGTGCCACGTCGTGAGCGTAACAAAGTCATGCGGACTATTGTACGCGTTGCTGTTTATTCTGTTCTTAATCACTGTCTTAGGGAAAAGCTTTTTGAAGATTGTGAGGGCTGTGTCATAGATGCACCAGGCCAGCGGCACCATGACTGTGTGACTTGGACTTCAGTGGATATAAACTGCAAGCTCCGGGGCCTGTGTGCTGAGCTGTGTTTGGAAAGCTTATTAAACACTGTGATTGCCATAGGTTATGCTATGCAATGTCTATGCCTAACCCAAGAACATTTAGCACAAGGGGTGACCTTGATAAATGCTGTGCAATTCAGTGGAGACCCTGACCATGTTTTAAAGAAAATGACCAAACCGGAAGATGCCTGCTTAGAGCGTTATATTGACCGTCTGGTCCGCACAAAAAGTTACAGAACCCTGCTTAAGAAAAAGGCTATTTGTAAGAAATCTAAAAGGATTAAGTTAGAAAATGGTGAGGTGCCAAACATGCGATATAAAACTTGGTAGCTGTAAATTTAAAAAAAAAAATCTATTGAAAAGGGCTTTGTGACTATTTGTATTTCTGTTAAAAGGTCTCTGGCCCTTAAGGGAGCTTAAAGTCTTTTTTTCTTTCTTTCTTTTTTTAATGGAGCATCTTGGTTTGTTTTGAAGGAGCTGTATGTCTTTTAAATAAAAAAAAAATTGTTTGTGAGAACCTAGCTCTTGTGTCTTTTGTGTAAGAGAGACCCATTTACAGCAAAAAAAAAAAAAAAAAAAAAAAAAAAAAAAAAGCTGAAATGTATGTTGTGGGAGGGGGAAAAATACCCTAAAAATGTGTTTACAATAAAACAAACGGGGATGGTTCAGACATGTGGTTGAGTACAATAGAGTTGACTTATTCTGTTGAACTGAACGGGTTTAACCACCACCCCCCCCCCACTGAATAGCCAGGGTGACTGTGATTACTCACCCTTGTTGCCATAGGGTTAATTTTGATGGGGGTGCACCCATAGTAAGGGAGGTGGGTGGGTGAGGATGGTGAGTTCTGATTAATATGAAATGAAATAAAACCTCAGGAGTTTGCAGATGCTATTGGGCAGTTTAAATATAACCCCTGGAGTTGGTGGAACGCTATAGGCCAGTCTAAATATGGCCCAGGAGTTGGTTGAAGGCCACGGGGCACTTTTTCTAGAAATCACCCCCCGTCCCACCAAACTTTAAGCATGAAAGAACATGTTTTTAAAAACAAAAACAAGCCCCAGGACATTCATTGATATCTGCAAAGGGCCCCTCACTTGAAATGGTTACTGTAAGAAGGCCCTACAGGGTGGGGGGAACAAAAAGTATTTGAACTTAAAAAAGAAAAAAAAGAAAAGCAGCCCAATTGTGCAGAAAAACTTATTCCCCACCCCCGATCACAAAAGGGAATGCTAGGGAGGGGTGATCCAATCAACCTGCTAACTATTTTGAAACAAAAGAGTTAGGATGGTGTAAAAAAAAAAACAACAAAACCTCAGGTAGCTTGGAGACTGTCTCTTTCAACAGAAACTCTCTTGAATTGCTGCTGGGCTGCAAGTGGAGGTATGTTCCCTGGGTTTTTTTTTTAACTCTGAAAATATATCTATATTATATAATGCCATTTTTTGGCCATGCTATCTTAGTAAATAATGGTGCATATCTGTATTGCAGTGTGATCTGTTTAGCATGGAGCCAGTAACTTTAAGTTGCAGTTCATCACCAGGCCAAGGTAAAAACCATTTTTAACTGTAGTTGTGCTTAATAACTTCAGGTATTACATAGGTTGAATAGGGATTTGGGAGCTAATACTAACTAACATTTTGGCTTGTTTTTCTTACCCCAAAGACCCCAAGCACACATGGCTGGGGCAGGGCGGGGGCCAGAACAACCAGGGATCTTTTTAAAAGCATGTGGGTTTATTGAAAAGTATTTTGTTGCAAACAGTGTTTTAAACTCTGTGTGTGTGTGTGTGTAAAACATAGGCGGTTTTTAAAAAGTATATGTCTACAAACTGATGGTGATGGTGTGTTTCCAATTAACAGGGTTTTTACTTTGCAAAATGAGATGTATTTTTAAAAAAAAATATATATGTGGGGGTTGTTTTCAAAGTGGTAGAAATAAACTCAAAACCTGTGATTGTTGTACAGCCTGAAATGGATTATTTTGTTTTAAAGCTATGACTTTTTTAAATAGAAAAAACACTCTAATGGATATTATTTTATTTTATTTTAAAGTTTACTAGACAGTTTCATGTGTTTTATTAGAATGTTGTTTGCTTTACAGCACGGTCAAAACTTGAGTGGGTAAAAATGCTCAAAAGAAAAAGGAGAGAGACAATTGAAAAGAAAAATTCACAAGTATCAGTGACAGATGGATGGATGAAGCCAGGTAAATATATTTTGCTTATTAGTCTGGTTAATTTATGAGGTTTTGTATTTTAAGTACATACATAGGTGTGGGTGAGAAAGCTGGCAAAGTTACATTTTTGTAAAATGCTTTTTTCCCCCCCTCCTGCCCCAAGCAGGCATATGCAGCCCTTCTGACAAGGCTGTAGTGGGAGCTACAAGGACCCCTCCCCGAGAACCACCAAAGAACCAGGAATCTGCTTTGAGACCTTTAACAACGCAAAACAGCACAAGAGTGCAGATGAAGCATCAGCCCAGTCCAAACCTCATTTACGTCAAACCCAAGGACAAAACAAAACACTCTGGTAAAAAACATCCATGCAAAGACAACTCCAGTTCCTCAGCGGCCACCGCCACGCCAAGCCCTGAGAAAACTGTGAGCGAAAACGCCTACATTCACAAACCCGGAACAGGCGCTCTAGGGATTGTGAATAAAAAACCAAGGATTGAAAACACCTGCGATGCCAAGGTATTGCAACCATGCAAACACAACTCCAGTTCCTCAGTGGCCACCGCCGCACCAAGCCCTGAGAAAACTGTGAGCGAAAACGTCCACACTCACAAACCCGGAGTAGGCACTCTAGGGGCTCTGAATGTGTGCAGAAACACACACATTCACAAACCCAGAGCAGGCACTCTAGGGGTTGTGAATAAAAAACTAAGGACTGACAAAGATCCCCCATATTCTAGTATTTGGGAAGAGTTTGATGCTTCATTCAGAAAACTGATGGACGCTGTATCTTCGGGGAGTCTAAAACTACGGCATTCTAAAAAGATTTGGAAAAAATACGACGCTTTGTTCAGAAAACTGATGGACGCTGAATCCTCAGGGGGCCTAAAAGAAAGGGGGGCTGGAAAGGGTGGCTCTGATCAGGCATGACTAGGTGTGGAAAGGGGTACCCTCAAGGGTGCACATCAGCTCGTGTGTAAACAAAAGGGCGGACGGCGCTTGGGGGATAAACAGATGGCTGCCAAAAAATTCCAGGCCAGGGTCGCTGTAAAAATTTTAAAAAGGGCTAAAGAGGTAATGAGGGAAAAAAAACAAAAAGAGATGCCCCCTACCAGAGGCTCTCAAACTGGCATGTCTGAAAATGGGGAGGCGAAATCAGACTCTGGTTTAGAAAATTCCCCAGAGTGCTCTCTAGACGGAGTCCCATCGACTCCCAATGCCCCTCACGGAGGCGTCTCAGAGTCTGACTCTCAATTAGTATCGGATGTAGAAGATGCCACTGATGGTTCCGTAGAGGAACCCCCAAGTAACCCTGAAAATGCAGAGGTGTATATGGAGAGAGTGAGAAGTTGGCAACGTGAATTACCTAGATTTGGGGGGTCGGTGTATTGTGAGGAGTTTCGTTTTGTCCATCTTGAGCAAATAAATTCAGCTCAACAGGCTGTTGAAGCCATACACAGAGGGATACAGCTAGTTCTTGATGATGTTAATGGTAGGGTAGGCCCTGATGATTACGTACAGTTACGTTTAGAGAGCCGTCGTTTAACTAACCCTTTGTTTTCAGTCAGAAGAACTAGGGATGAGCTGTCCGCTGAGGATTTCTTGAACCAGACCTCAAAGCTGCTTCAGAGCAATAGAGAATTGCATTTCGATGGGACGTTGCGCCTTGTTGTGACAGTTGTAAAAAATAGGGGTGGGGGCGCTCGAAGAGTTTTAAATTCTATCCTTAGTAGTCAGATTATTCATAAAAAGAGACAATGTTTAGTAGACCTGACTTACACCGGTACCAATCTATGTTTTGCGGGAGGGCTCTTGGCTGTCATGGCCGGTCATAAACCTACAGATGCAGAATTGTTAGCAGAGGCGAGAAAGTTGCACGAGAAACTGGGGTGGTCAGATCAAAAAAAGGTTATGCTCACTGATGTAGCAAAGTTTGAACAGCATTTAGGAGTTAACATACAGGTGGTGCTGTATGCGGTGAAAGGTGGCTGGGGTTTTTTTAAAACGGGGGGCCCCGTGTACCCTAAGACTTATTTCATCCTGTTGCACAATGAACATTACTATGGGGTTCTGGATGTGAAAAAGTTGTTCGGAGCAAAAAATTACTGTGAGTTTTGCCACACGGTGTACAGTCACGACCATTCTTGCAGGTATCGTTGCCGTCTCTGCTTGAGCGCAACATGCTCTGACAACATGGGTGTGCAGCTGAGGTGTCCTAGCTGTAAACTGTATTGTCGGTCCAAAGAGTGTTTAGACAGACATGTCAACTGTGCGTCAAAAAACCAAGTTGAATGCCTGTCTAAAACTTTGTGCGGTAAGTGTCAGGCGTACGTGGACAAGCAGCACAGGTGTAAAGGGAGGCGCTGTAAGCAGTGTCAGGGTTTGATCGTTGGAGATGTAGACATTCACCTCTGTTTTATGGACAGCCTTAGAAAGCCCGAATCATCAGAAAAGTATATTTTTTATGATTTTGAATGCATGCAGGAGACTGGGTTGCACACTCCCAATTATATTTTTGCAATGTCCCTAAAGCCGGAAAAATCCTGGGAATTTAAGGGTGACGAATGTCTTTCTATGTTTGTTAAGACCTTTATTGGCAAAGAGTTCCGGGACTACACGTTCCTAGCACACAATTCCAAAGGTTATGATGCGTATTTCTGCGTTAGACAGTTACTGAAGGAAAAGATGTGCATAGAACTGATCACTCAGGGCAGTAAACTAATGTGTGTGGAAGTTAAGGCCCTTGGCATTCGTTTTATAGACTCTTTAAACTTCTTGCCCATGAAGCTTAGCAAGCTCCCACAGGCGATGGGGTTTGAAGGTTGCAAAGGGTATTTTCCACATTTTTTTAACACTTTAGAAAATCAAAATTATGTGGGGCCTATGCCCGGTGTGGAGCACTACGGTGTAGAAAGCATGATGCCCAGGGAAAAAGCAGAGTTTCTCGACTGGTATCAAGACCACAGCTCTGAGACTTTTGACCTGCAGAAAGAGCTTGCGTATTACTGCCAGCAGGATGTAAAAATTTTGAGACAGGCTTGTATCCTATACAGAAAAGAAATTATGAATATGACGGAGAAGGTCGATCTAGTAGAGAGAGAACCCGGTAAATTCACTGAGATAAAACTGTGTATAGATCCGTTCCGGTACATAACGCTGGCATCCGTTTGCATGGCTATGTACAGGTTTATGTTTTTGGAGCCTAACACGGTAGCTCTTCTCCCTCCAGACAACTATCACAGACAGAAAAAGAGATATTCGACCCCATCTATCCAGTGGCTGTTGTATATCTCTCAAAAAGAACATATACAAATACGGCACGCTTTACAGGGTGGGGAACTACAGGTAGGCCCCTACTTTTTAGACGGTTATGCCAATATTGACGGGGTACACACAGCCTTTGAGTTTAATGGGTGTTTTTTTCACGGCTGTGTCGCCTGTCATTGTGAAAAAGCACAAAATCCTATGACGGGGACAACTTTTGGGTTTCTTTATTACAAGACGCAGCTCAAGACCGACTATCTAAAACGGCTTGGTTTTGTAGTGAGGACTCTTTGGGAGCACGAGTGGGTGGTGATGAAAGAAACAGACAGGGAGCTTGCGAGCTTTTTAAACCGAGCCCAGTTACCCCAGCCTCTCATGCCTAGGGATGCTCTTTTTGGGGGGAGGACGAACGCCATCCGTCTATATTATAAACCTAAGCCCGGGGAAGAAATCCACTATTATGATTTTACCAGCTTGTACCCTTTTGTAAACAAAACGAAAGACTACCCTATCGGGCACCCCGATATAGTTTATGACAAATTTGGACCCCTTGCAAATTATTTTGGAATTGCAAAAGTTAAAGTGTACCCCCCACGAGGCCTCTTTTTCCCATTGTTACCTGTCAGAGTGGGCGGCAAGCTTATGTTCCCGCTATGCCGAACCTGCGCGGAAACCGTGCAGCGGGAGACGTGCACCCACACTGACGAGGAGAGGGCCATCCTGGGGACTTGGTGCACTGTGGAATTGAACGCAGCCATAGCGAAGGGGTACGTGGTGGCTAAAATCTATGAAATCTGGCATTTTAATGAAAAATCTGATAAACTCTTTTCGGAGTACATAAAATTACACCTCCGCCAGAAACAAGAGGCTACAGGGTATCCCAGCTGGTGCACAGACGAAGACAAACAAAATAAGTATGTTAACGATTTCTACCAGAAAGAAGGCGTGCTTTTACGCCGACACGAGATCAGGCTAAACCCCGCTAAACGCCAAATTGCTAAACTGTTTTTAAATTCTCTGTGGGGTAAATTCGGCCAAAGAACCAACCTACCCAATACCAGCATCGTGAGAGACCCTGACGAACTCTTTCAGTACCTATTTTCCCCCAACTACGAGGTTTCATCCTGTGAGTTTATCGACGATGAAACAGCGTGCGTATCTTGGAAGCACGCAAAAGACCGTTATTCTGTCTCTGGCAATACCAATGTTTTCATAGCCTGTTTCACCACCGCTTATGCCCGCTTAGAACTATACAACCTCCTAGACGGATTGCAAGAGCGGTGCCTGTACCACGACACTGACTCTGTGATATTTGTGAAAAGGGAGGGGGCCTGGAATCCCCCTCTGGGGGATTATTTAGGGGACCTCACGAGCGAGATCCCACCAGATCAACACATCACCGAGTTTGTGTCGGCAGGCCCAAAAACATACGGGTACAAACTGTCGGGAGGAAAGGCTTGTATGAAGGTCAAAGGTATTACCCTGAACGTAGCAAACTGTGAAAAGATCAACTTTGACAGTTTGAAAGATCTAGTCCTGGACTATTACACGGGTCTGTGAGAGAACCCCTCAAAAAAGATAGAGGTGCAGCAACCCTCTATTGTAAGAAACAAAAATCAGTGGCAAATAGAGACAAAAACCCTTAAAAAAACACAGAAAGTCGTTTACAACAAGAGGGTCCTAGGAGAAGGGTTTAAAACCCTGCCCTACGGTTTTTGAAAAATGGATACGAGGTGGAGACACCCCTTTTCTGCAATTCTCGCGGGGCCTAGCAACTGCGGGAAAAGTTACTTTATAAAAAATGTATTGGATAATGCCAAACAAACATTGTCTGTTACGCCTGAGAATATTGTGTGGTGTTACAGTTGTTGGCAACCCTTGTATAAAGAACTGCTCTGTAAATACCCCTTTATCAATTTTGTGGAGGGTCTGCCTGATGCTTTTGACGATGACCGTTTGTTTCCTACCAATAAAGTGAACATGATTATCATAGACGATCTGATGAACTCCGCTTGTGAAAGCGATGAAATCGAGAAAGCCTTTACCAAGTACGTGCATCACAGGAACCTGAGCATTATGTATATAGTTCAGAACGTATTTTGCCAGGGAAAAAAGAGTCGCACTATTAACCTAAACACAAAATACATGGTTCTGTTCAAAAACCCCAGGGACAGATTACAAATTGCTACACTCGCTCGGCAAATGTACCCTGGCAAAGCTCAGTTCTTTCTAGAAGCTTTTGAGGATGCTACCAAAAGGCCTTATGGCTACCTGGTGGTGGATTTAAATGCTTCCACACCAGAAGCTTATAGGCTAAGAACTGGTCTTTTCCCTCCAGACTGGCCGGCAGTTTATACTTTAAAAAGAACAACAGCCCTGTATAAAAAGAGATGAATTATTGGCAGGTCCCTTTTTAGCAGCCGGGGTTGCTGACTGAAAACATGTCTAGCTGCGTGAAAAGAAACCTGGGCCTTTTAAAATTACTTAGCAAATCGTCCCCACAGCAAAGGAGGGCTATACTGTGCTCGGCCTCTGACTATCTAGTAGCAGCCATCTCAGAAATAGCGCTCAACACCTTAAAAGGAAACGTACCTTTAACACCGAAGCAAGGGCGTGTGCTGAAAAAGAAACACACGCTTATAAAAACTTTGTGTAATAAAAGGGTTTCACTTAAAAGAAAGAAGCGTCTGGTGAAGCAGTCTGGGGGGTTTATAGGACCCCTGTTAAGTTTTGCTATCCCTCTGATAACGGGGCTTTTAACTAATCGATAATGGAGTATGCAGAAAAAATGTACCTGGTGCCCAGCCGGCAGTTGGAGCAATTAAGTGCTCCCCCTCCGGCAGAGGAAAATATCAGAACGACTGCAACTCGCTTACTGGATGCTGAAATGAAATCTGTTCTTCAAAGAACTGACTTAGGTGAATATGAAAAGGCTAAACTTTACAGCACCGTGCTTCAAAGGTACCTAACGTACGTGAAGCAGAGCGATGTGGACAAAGGAAAACTAAGTCTGTTTCTACCAGAACAGGAACAGAGTGTGACTGCCAAACCCTCCGAAACACCAAAGACCTCAGACTCTGTTGCTCAGGAGGTGTTGGATAACGTGAATAAGCGTTATAAGAAAAATGCATCAGTATTGCTAAATAAGCTGGGCCAAGATAAAAACATTTCTTCATGGACCGATAAAGGGTCTTTTGTGTACAAAGGCTCTGTGGTTAATGGTTCTAACATGCTCGACTTAGTCAGGGCCGTCACCCAGACGCGCTCTGTTCCTAGCAGACATGTACCTAAAGGATGGGATGTGTTTATGAATACCATGGCGGAACTGAACATGCCATCTTCCATCATGGGCAACGCGACCAACAGAGATCTTTTGGAACGCCTCAAGGCCTCAATCGCCGACACCGGTGTGGACCAAGAAACAGTGACCCCTTTTTTGCCATCTAAAAAACGAAAATTGGCTAAAAGAGCCGAATGGCTCAGTTTGTGATCTTTTTCACGTTCTATTTTTTTTTTTAAAACTGGTAATGTTTTGCTTTAAATAAAACATTTCTGAATTGGGTCATTGTGTTTTGGTTTTTTTTTTAAAAAAACCACGCCAAACATCGATTGTCTTTAAACTCCCCACCTGGGGTGCTTTATTGGGTAACATGACTATGAAAATCGTTGCAAGATACGCATGTCTGGGCTTGTTGAAACATGCTTTGAGCAAGGCTAGGCATGGCCAAGTATTTAAATTTATTTTTTACAAAATTCATCACCATCCGGTCGTTTTGCACTAAGTCATTAGAATACAATTTTAAAATCCGGTCAAAAGATAAACCCTTGCTACGATGGTGTAAGAAAAACACGCAGTGATAGCCGCAGGCAACGGAGCTGGGGTCTTGTAATTGTCTGTTGTGAAACACAATGTCTGTGGCATTTTTGTTTAAAAATTTCATAATGCTTTTAGGAAAGAACACACTGTTCGGGGGATGCCCGTATGAGTCAAAAAACTCTCCAAGGTTACGCTCCACCAGATACACGGCAAGCCAGTGTTCACCCGGTCGGCTGTGTGGATGTGTGTTGACCACCAAACCTAGGGGTCTCTGAGACAGCTTGCCGCCAGGGAGCCAATCGCAGGGAAACACGTCTAAGAAATTCTTTTTCGTGTAAGGGTCTGTTGATAAGACACGTGAGAGCTGCACGGTGTCCATGTTCACATGCAGTCAAACAGAACATTTCTCCTCTGATTTATCTCTATGACGTTGTCAAAAACCCCATACACGATCATATTGACGGTAATGGTTAAAGCCTTCCCAAAACGAATTTCTGCTCTCAGGTTCCCGGTTTTAATCAGGGAATAGTGATCGGCGCATTCCTGGTCGGGGGACAGGTCAAAGGCAAACATGGTGTAACCCTGTGCAAACTCCTCACGGTCGATTAACAGAGAACGATCTTTCATGTGTTTACCAGCCGTCTGTACCAGATTCATGTATTCTCTCACGCAGCATCCTTCCTCGAAGTCTGGTTGCAGAGGCTTGGTCGGTATCTGCTCACCATCCACATACAAGGCCACAAAATTAATATCGTAATGCTTAAAATGAAAGGGATTTTTAGCGTAACTTCCGCTAAAGGCATCGTTATCCACGAACCCCAGGACAAGCATTTTGGGCAACTGTCCCAAGAACAGGTTCTCCTGGTTACTGACCCTGCTGCCTGCAGGGATGCTAAACACTTTCATTCCCACACGGTCCACGGGGTATTTGGCATTAGCGGTAAGCAGGGCCTCGGCATGCCCCAGACGAACGCTCGGGGCCACACGTACTTTCTTCACGAAAAGGGATGCTGATAGAATGCGCAGTTTAAAGCCTTCGGTTCCGCTGCCCATTAAACAGAAAGGATCTTTACTGCGCGTCAGTTTAATTTTCACATCCACTCCGTTCAACAATAGTTTTTCTTGAAAAAACAGGTCGCTGTGTAGATGACCCAGAAGCTCTACTGTTCTGCTTTGAGCGGTCAGCTTTGCACGCCTCACAAACCCTAGATTCTCGCCATCCAAGTCTGTGTCTTCCTGTTGTCCGGCAGTGTCTTTGTAAAAGAGGCCAGCGGAAAATTGCGTGGCGAGGGTGTCGTTGCTGTAATTGAGCACCGATTCTACAAAGGCCCTGTAAGGGTAACAGTTGTTGCTTTGGCTTACAAGACGGTCTCCGAGCGTGACATCCAGCTGACTAAAAATAGAGGCCACTGGGTAATTCACCAGGCCCACCTCGGCACCCGCGTTGAGTTCAGTTCCGTCTCCTTTTACAATCTTGCAACACAGGTACAGCAGTGTGTTGTTTAAATCCATATAATCTACGCCATTCCCTGCTATAAAGAAGTCAATGGGGGCAGACTCCGTAACGGCCGACAGAGGTGGCACCTCGATGTAGATGCTTTTCTCAATGCTGGTCTGCGTAGGGGCTATTTGGAACAAGTCTAGTTCGGATTTGGTGCATTCTTCAGAACCGCAGTGAACGAAAGCCATGTTGATTAAAATATATCTCTCGTATCAGCCGGCGAGTGTTTCCTCTTTCGCCCAGGCTTCCTCTTGGACTTTCGCTTATGGCCGACCCTGCGGGTCAAAGCCCTTCTTTTAAAGGGTTTCGGGGGACCTGCGCGTTGCGGGTATGACGCATTTCTCTTTCTCTTCTTCCTCCTTTTAATGTACATCAGCCCCGATCCTTCCTGTGAAGCTGTGTTCCCCACCTTCTCCAGAACAGCGCGGGAGACGTGACCTACCACGTCTTTAGCTATGTTTTGAGCGGCGGTTTTTACGTGGGGTTTAATAATCTCTAGCCCCCTCCTCAAAAGCGGTACGGCTTTTCGAAAGAGGCTACGGAATATTCCACCCACGCCTGCCCCATACATCACGGGGGCCCCATGATATCCGGGAAGGGCGTATCCCGCCTGGGCTTTGTAATAGTTTCTGTAGACGTTGGGGTCGCCGTAATTTTTTAGGATCGCCATAATACTGTTTTGCTTTTTTAGAAAACTCGCTCTCTCCGGGGGCGCAGGTGTAGCTTGATGATCACCTTGCCAAAGCGAAATGAGACGCTTTTGTTCTGATCTGTCTTTATTTCAATGGTAATTGTGTCGATGTGGTGTTTACTGATAGGGACGTAATGAGGTTTATCGTAGGTGATGGTGACAAACTCGTTGTTCCTTCCTTGGACGGGGACACAACGTAACAGGGGAACAGAAAAATCCCCCACAAACTGATGTTCTACGATATCCGTGTACAGATACAAGGAATTAAAACCCCCTGTAATGTCTGCCGAGAAAGGGAATTTTTGGACGCTGTGTTTGGGGCCCAAGCCCAGAATGTTAGCTAGCTCCCCGCTGGTAGAAAACATATAAGTAAAAGCGGCGGATTTAAGTCTAATTTTTCTACCCACAGGGTCATAGTTCATGACCATCTCAGGCGGTCCGGGGTGACGAGCTATGATACTGTTCATATGATCCAGTAATTCGGGTATGGACGCGTAATAACCTCGTCGTAGGATGAAACTCCATGCCATATCTCCAAAGGTGACTTCAAAAGGGGTGTCTTCATTGATAGTGTTCCAGCTGTGCGGGTATTGTATTTCCACTAACCCCACCTCCCAGGCACCCCGGAGATCCAAGGGCTTAATTAGCCGTATTGTAAAGTTCGAGCTGGTGTTTTGGGGAAAAACTGCAGCGCTGGCGTTGCTGGGCAAAGTAATGTAAAACCCGCCGTCGCTCATCTTCTCTGACTTTGCGGGGAGGAATAACTTTTGTTTGTTTGTTGTTTGCATCTAAATGTCACAGAGTTGAGAAGCTTTCACCCAGCTGTTAAACTTATCAGGCCACCCCAACCATTTTACCAGTAGTTGCTTTTTTCTCCCTTTTCCTTTCTCCGCTAGAACTTTTTCAACCCTGTAAATCCTGTCTCGTTTGGGGTTTACTTTTTGTAATTCTTCAGGGTAAAAAGATCCAGTAACTGTCTCACCCTCGTAGTCTTTTAATCGGTATACAGGTCTCTGACCCCTGGTTAAGGCTTCATCCACTATGAATATCTCATCGGTAAATGTCTGTTCATAACCTTTTTCAAAAGCTCCTTTGGTTTTAGATAGTCTCACGTGGTCGCCTTTTCGAAAAGGGGCAACAACCGGTTTTATTTTAAAATCATCTCCATAAACCATTTTCCATACCTTCAGAGAATTTGAAGGGTTAACATCAGCGGGTCTGGTATGTATAGTTCTGTGAAAGCTCTGGTTGTAACTCTTTATAAAGTCAGGTAACACATCGATGTAGCGAAAGGTGTTATGGGCTGTAAAATATCTCCACATCCTAGTTTTTAAAGTTCTGTTAAACCGCTCCACAACCCCTGCTTTGACTTCATTATTAGTAACAAAATGGTGAATGCCATGCCGTTTTAACAATCTGCTTAAGGGTTTGTTTAAAAATTCTTTCCCCCGATCGGTTTGTAATTTTTGAGGCACACGCCCTTCGCTAAAAATAGCTTTAAAGGCCTTGCATACCTCACCACTCGTCTTGTCCCTTAGGCCTAAGGCCCAGGCATATTTGGATAGAATGTCTACCACTGTTAAGATGTACTTAAAATTGCTGTTCTGTTTGGAGAACTGGTGCATATCCACCAAATCTGCCTGCCATTGCGCATCCACATCTGAAACAATGGTCTTGTTTCTTTTAAAACGTATTCGAGCCGGTTTGTGTAAAGTATAAGCATCCTGGTCTGAAAGCCAAGCTGTTACTTGTCTTCTATTTAAAGTTTTACTATGCTTTTTGGCCACTTGAAAAAGAGGGTTCACCCCGCCAAAGCTCCCAACTTCCCTGGGGGTGTAATATATTTTCTTTAACAGAGCCGCCTGTGGAGACATGACTGTTACTGGTACCATCTTTTACTAACACAAGTGTGGGTGGGGGACAACATTCATATTAACACGTTTAAATAAGTTTTATTAATCGCCTGGTTTAACACAACCTTTTACAACCGCCTGTAAAAATGGACGCCATGACTCCTAACATGAGGGTGTCTGTGCTGGTTCATTCTTCCATTTTGTCCTTTTCCTCTTGAGATCTGTGTCTCAGACATGAGCAAAAACAGCTGACGCATGATACATTTACTCCCACAGGGCTACCGATGTGTAAGTTCTCAAAGGCCTCCAGAAAGGCATCATCGAGCTGTTGAGAGATTTTTTTTTTCAAAAAAGAAACAGCGTAAGCACACCACTGCTTGGTTTTTGATTTACACAATCCCTGATTCCTAGCCCTCCCCCCCCCACCCCCATTACACACCCCCACCCCGACTGTCACTTCTTAAACATTCATTTACCTGAGCCACGTCTTTTTCATTCACCTTGTCCGCCCGTAACTCCCCCAAGCCGTGATCACCTTCCACCTCTCGGGGGGTGGACAACAAGAGGCCATCACGCTCATCGTGGGGCCTCACAAGCAGCCGGGTTTCGGGGTCGGTTTCCGGTGTGTCCATCAACGGCTGGGCCAAAGGGCCCTCCTCAGAACTCTCGCTGATGTAGCGCTTTCTCCGCGGTTTGTTGAAGGCCTTCGGGGCTAAAACAAAGTCCGAAGTTCTCACGGGGGTGGTGAAGGAGTCCATGTTTCCACGATTTCTAAAACACGCGCTCTTGGTAAAAGACAGCCTCTTCTGCCCGACGCTGGGCCTTATGGGGTGATGGTGCTGCGCTCTGATTGGCAGAGGGGTCATACGCCCCTCTTCTGGGTGGTTCACCCCATCCCAGAACCTGCCCTATTTTGGTCAAATCTGCTCTCGGGCCGGCCTGATTGGTAGAGGTTGGTGGGAGGAGTTGTTAGAGGGGTCACACGAATCATTTCCGGACGGGTCACCCCGCCCCCGGAACTCATCCTAATTGGTCAAATCTCCTCTTGGTCCTATCGGAACAAAACCCCTCCTGATTGGTAGCGGGGTGGGGGGAGGAGTTGTTAGAGGGGTCACAAGACCCACTTCCAGAGAGGACACCCCCACCCCGGAACTCGCCCTGATTGGTCAAAGCTCCTCTCTGGGAGGTCCTACGGGGCAAAACCCATCCTGATTGGTGGGGGGGGGGGAGGAGTTGTTAGAGGGGTCACAAGACCCACTTCCGGAGAGGACACCCCGCTCCGGAACTCGCCCTGATTGGTCAAAGCTCCTCTTGGGGGGGAAGTCCTACGGGGCGAAACCCATCCTGATTGGTAGAGGGCAGTGGGAGGAGTTGTTAGAGGGTTCACATGACATACCTTGCTTCCGGTCACGTGGCAGCCTTGACCCTGGAAGTAATACCCCATGGGGCAGGACTTCCGGTGGGGGGGGGAGGGGGCAGAGGTCAAGGGGTGGGGTTAAAGGGGTCAAGGGGTGGGGTGGGTGTCACATGACACACCTTGCTTCCGGTCATGTGGCAGCCTTGACCCCGGAAGTAATAACCCATGGGGCGGGACTTCCGGTGGGTGGGGCTAAGGGGTCAAGGGGTGGGGCTGAGGGGTCAAGGGGCGGGGCTAAGGGGTCAAGGGGCGGGGCTAAGGGGTCAAGGGGCGGGGTCAGGGTTTGATTGATGGTAGGGCCCTTATACTACTCATGGAAGTCTATGAAAATTTTGCCATTGACTTAAGTGGATTTTATCAAAGTTTGGTCATTAAAAGATCCCATGGAATTTTTTTGTAAGAGTAAAGGAGTTTTAGTTTGCTGTCCTGGATAAATTCTAGCAGTGATAATTATATTCTTCCTACCTAAATTCTCCTGCAGTATCAAATGGATAGCAAATTATTATTCACTCCATACCCTAAAAGATTGTGTAGAGTTGCTGTGCGCTCTTTAAAAATGATGCATTTTACCCAAGAACTGGATATCTCTGTTGCTCTAGAAAAAGAAAAGGAGTCCTCGTGGCACCTTGGAGACTAACAAATTTATTTGAGCATAAGCTTTCGTGAGCTACAGCTCACTTCATCGGATGCATGCAGTGGAAAATACAGTAGGGGGATTTTATATACACAGAAAACATGAAACAGTGGGTGTTAGCATGCACACTGTAATGAGAGGGATCAGGTAAGGTGAGCTATTACCAGCAGGAGAGCCGGGGGGGGGGGGAGCAGGGAAACCTTTTGTAGTGATAATCAAGGTGGGCCATTTCCAGCAGTTGACAAGAATGTGTGAGGAGCAGTGTGTGTGTGTGTGGGGGGAAATAAACATGGGGAAATAGTTTAACTTTGTGTAATGACCCATCCACTCCCAGTCTTTTATTCAAGCCTAAGTTAATTGTATCCAGTTTGCAAATTAATTCCAATTCAGCAGTCTCTCGTTGGAGTCTGTTTTTGAAGTTTTTTTGTTGAAGAATTGCCACTTTTAGGTCTGTAATCGAGTGACCAAAGAGATTGAAGTGTTCTCCGACTGGTTTTTGAATGTTATAATTCTTGACGTCTGATTTGTGTCCATTTATTCTTTTACGTAGAGACTGTCCAGTTTGCCCAATGTACATGGCAGAGGGGCATTGCTGGCACATGATGGCATATATCACATTGGTAGATGTGCAGGTGAACGAGCCTCTGATAGTGTGGCTGATGTGATTAGGCCCTATGATGGTGTCCCCTAAATAGATATGTGGACACAGTTGGCAATGGGCTTCGTTGCACGGATAGGTTCCTGGGTTAGTGGCAATTCTTCAACAAAAAAACTTCAAAAACAGACTCCAACGAGAGACTGCTGAATTGGAATTAATTTGCAAACTGGATACAATTAACTTAGGCTTGAATAAAGACTGGGAGTGGATGGGTCATTACACAAAGTAAAACTATTTCCCCATGTTTATTCCCCGCCGCCCTCCCCCCCACCCCCACTGTTCCTCACACATTCTTGTCAACTGCTGGAAATGGCCCACCTTGATTATCACTACAACAGGTTTCCCTGCCCCCCCACCCCCCCGGCTCTCCTGCTGGTAATAGCTCACCTTACCTGATCACTCTTGTTACAGTGTGTGTGGTAAACACCCATTGTTTCATGTTCTCTGTGTATATAAATCTCCTCACTGTATTTTCCACTGCATGCATCTGATGAAGTGAGCTGTAGCTCACGAAAGCTCATGCTCTAATAAATTGGTTAGTCTCTAAGGTGCCACAAATGCTCCTTTCTTTTTGTGGATACAGACTCACACGGCTGCTCCTCTGAAACCTCTTGCTCTAGTAGGGCTGAGAAGCATAAATAACAATATTCTGCATTTCTATAGTGCTTTGCATTTGAGGTTTACAAATTAATTGATCCATACCACCTATTAAGTGCAGTAAGTATTATGTGTATAGCTAGGTAAACTAAGGCACAAAAGAGTTAAATAATCTGAGC
The DNA here is from genome assembly GCF_965152275.1 of Natator depressus. Taxonomy (NCBI): domain Eukaryota; kingdom Metazoa; phylum Chordata; order Testudines; family Cheloniidae; genus Natator; species Natator depressus. The sequence goes on from NC_134236.1 coordinate 137,935,970, forward strand.
AAAGCAACTCAGTAACAGAGCGGAAAATAGACCCCCCGCCCCCCAGCAAACTATCTTCCAGATTCCCTGCTTTAGTCACTAAACCAAATTCTCTGTCATTCGTTGCTGAAATTCACTTATATTCTCTCCCAACTGCATGACCTTTCAATCCTATCTTTCTCTCTTTATTGCCCGGGGATCTTGTATATAGCTGATAAATCTCTAGTAGATTTTCCCCATCGTTCATTACTGGAATAGAAATCCCCACACAAATCAGGTGGGAAAAGTTCCTTGGCTCTCCTCTCCTCCTGCTCTCTGCAAGACTAACACCCTACAAATAAGCACGGTCCCCTATTTTCCATGATTCATACCACAGAATTTGCTGCAGAATCCAACCCACACTGCGTAACTTTGGTGCAGAATCTAAGCTTTGATTAAAAAAAATGTTACCAGTCCTTCTGATGGTGAAGAAAACCTTCCAGAACAGGACTGAATATAAACCAAGGCAGGCTGACTCAGGCTCTTTTTGTGACTGCAGAGACAACCTGAGATAATGAGTTGTGTGAACTATTCCTATAATAATGTTAGGGCCCCTGATTTTAGGTTTTAACTGATCAATCATGCCCCCAATATACTAAACACATTTCAAAAATAAAAATTGGTGTATATTTAATAAACACTGGAAAAACACTGGAAATAGTTACTCAGTTTGTGTTGACTTCAAACATTTTCCAGAGCAGTTTGTTGATATAGGCAATGTCCCTGCTCCCTCGCTTAGATCTAAGGACTTGTCTACATGGAGCAGTAATGTGGACTATGGGGGTGTGATTTCTAAAGCGTGTTAACAGGTTGTGCATTAATTAGTCAGTGTAGATCCTGCTGTTGCACACTAGAGGTTCTCGAGTGTGTGTTAATTACAGTGCTGTTTCAATAGCACTATGTGTATATACAAAGAGAGAGCCCTGAAACCCCCTGATTTTTTGGACCTCTACACAGAATTCAAAAATTGCTGAAATCTATCCCCTAAAAATGAAATTAATAAATCCCCAAAACAGAAGAGCTAAATATATTACAAGTAAAGCTCCAGATCAACTACAACTGACAGTAATACTACTGTAGTCTTTGGGGTTCTCCCTGTATAATACTTCAGCATTTATCTAGAGAATACTTTAGTATTTATACCACACACAGCGCGTGCACACACACAAGTATATACACAAGTATTTGCTGAAGAATCAAAACACACACTGCACAACTGTGGTGCAGATCTAAGCTGTCATTAAAAACCTCTCTCTCTCTCTCTCTCTCTCTCTCATACATATACACACACACACTTCTTAGACAGTTCCTAAAGTTTCATATTGAGAAGCATTGCACCACGCTTTCTCTAGGCTGTGTGTATTACATTTTGACGTGAAGACAGTACTGTCACAGCAGTTGTCAGTGCCAGGACAATGGGGTGCATACAATACAGTAGTTACAGAGTGAAGATTTAAGCTTGTGGACAGGATGAAATCTCCTTTCCAGATGGTGCAGAAAGGAGCCCCTGGGGAAATAATCTGGTGCCTTTGGAAGTCTGCTGCCTGTGTTACAAAGAAAGGAAAAACCAACTTACTTTCTTTCATTAAATGAAATTTTCATTCAAATATTGTGACTACTGCAGTAAAGGTTTAACTAACCAGATCGCATGAATCCAGATGAAAAAAAATTAGACCCAGACTCTTCCCATTTATTAGCCTGCTCCATACTTGGCTGGAGTATTGTATGCAATTAAAAGTAAATGTATTTATCTATTATTTACCAGTTTAGTCATCCCAGGACAAGGTTTTCCCATGATATTTTCAATGCAGTCAACCGGCAGAGAGAATAAAGAGAGCAAAGGAGAAAAATAAGCAGAGAAGGCCAGCTTCAACCCTCCTAGAATGGGAACTTTTCCATTGATTTTTAATAGGATTTGGATTGAGGTCTGAAAGAAGTGGAGGAGATAGATGGGAGGAAAATGAACAAGGGGAGTAGAAGAAAGACATGGACTAGGAGGTAAAGAAAAACATGTAGAGAGCGATTTAAATGGCACAGAGGAAAGAGAGGCAGAGAAAGAGTGAAAAGAGTCATAAGCAATGAGAGAAGGGAGAAATAGAGATACAAAATGCAGACAAAGAAAGACAAATATGCAAATCTAAGGACTAGAATGAATGAGAGACTGAAGGATGAATGAGAGACCAAAGGATAAATGAAATTCACTAATTAAATACAGAATCTAAAAAGAAGAAAAGATTTTAATGGAACCTAAATCTGAAAAAGAGAGAAAAGGTCGAGAGAAGCAGAGAGAAACTTACTACAAGAAAAACCTCCAGAAAGGAGAATAACAGAAAATAATCTCTGAGAAGAGGGAGATTCTTCGGGGGAGAGAATAGTAGGATATCATAAGAATCAGAAGAAAACTATTTAGAATATTTTTCATTTAGGATTATTAATATTAGAGGTGAGCTTGGCCTCTAAAGTGTGCATCCAAATGCAAACTTTTCTGTAGTTCTTTGGTGTTTGAGTTGGTGTTTTGTTTCAGCATTTGTAAGAGATTGGATCTGAAATTTTCAGCTGTTCCTAACTTCCCAAAAGCATGGGAATCTAAGGTTTTTGTTTGGACGCATCTCTAAATAATATTATCAGGAAGAGAGCTGTACTGTATTTATTTTTAAATTAGTGATAGTTTTGTAACTATCAGGAACTTTGTGTAGAGAGGGGCCCTGAAAACAATCTTTTGAGTTCCCCCATTGAGAGTACATTTTAACATGCATATATATTCCCAAACAAACACACAAAAAACAATGTTAAGATGTAGTTAAGGTTGAGAGTACTTATTAATTTAGGAGTAAGAAACATTGAGGAGATGGTGTAACTGTCCCCCCCAAACAAATATTACAAATCCAGGAAATTCAGAGCTAAGCTTAACTCTAAAAGACATCCTGGACTGGACTTTTGTGTTTAACATATTTTGTTTAACATATTTTTGCTCTGGAATAAAGGCTGCAAGAATTCACTCTTGTATCGTTTACACACACCAGTACATCTAGGTACCTAAAAGATCTTTGTCACAGCCAGAAAGTAACATCAAACCAGAATATCCTCCTTGACTTGACTTTTCCCTTGATCCATAATTCTTCCGGGCATAAAGCTAGGGCAGTTCCTATTGTTATTTGGAGAAGGCAGTTCCTCAAGGCTTGATAAATGCGGAATCCGTCTTGGCTCTTGAGACCTTCCAGTTTGTCACCCAGTAGCCTTGTTAACTCTGCCATTTCTGCCCACTGAGTATCTGTCCCTTTTGAATTCGCTTCCAGCATAGTGATTGGTGCTTTTCTTTGGTAATTTATTATAATTGACCCTCACTTTCCTCCAGTGGTCCTGATGTGGGAAATTTGTTAGTATTAGTACCTGTGGCCCCTGTACCACAAACCCTAGAGGCAAGTGCTGTAGATGCTTTAACTATGGGAGGCATGTGGGCATCTTAACAAATTGTTGCGTTAACCCAAGAAATGACATTCATATACAGGGCTTGCAAAATGCAAAGGACCTTTATTGTCAGTCTGCCAGAGATAAGGTAAAAGACACAGGTTACTTAGGAGGTAGGGCGCTTCAGTTAAAGGGGTTATGCTAAAATACATTCAACAGTGAGTAATACGAAAGCATAACATGTTTAACAATTCTACTAATAGCTGACTGGTCATTGTAAACCTCTTTTGTTTAGACCAGATATAATCCCCATGACCCACATGCTCTTGTGGAATGACCATGCCCTTCAGTTGAGACGACTCCTCCTCCACTTTAGGATCCTAAATTCTCTAAGGCTGTGCCTCCCCCGAGTTCCCTCTTCAATACCTGGCTTTTCCAGGCCTCTCTGAGCTGAGTCGCCCTGCAGTTTGGTCTGTCCTGTAGAGTGGAACTCCCAAACTAGAACCTACTGCAATCCTTAGGCTCAGACTTCCCTCCTCAGAGCGCCTCTTTTTGGAGTGAAAGGCTGAAGTAGGCGTGTATATGGACCTGCTCATTTCCCAGGTTGGATTCCAGATACCTCCTTCTTACTTCTGACTTCTCCTGGTCACATAAGATAGCTGCCATACTGAGTTCCAACTGCGAAGTTATCTGATTGGGTGTGGGGGAATGACTCAGCTGTCCATCAAAGTGTCCTCTCATCAGTCCCAAAGCTGTTGTAGTTCATTTACCAACTAGTTATTAGCTTAGTGGTAATCTTGGGTACAATTTCTAGGCCAGTTATAAAAACAACAAGGAGTCCTTGTGGCACCTTAAAGACTAACAAATTTATTTGGGCATAAGCTTTTGTGGGCTAGCACCCACTTCATCCGATGCATGGAGTGGAAAATACAGGAGCAGGTATAAATACATGAAAAGATGGGAGTTGTCTTACCACGTGTGAGGTCAGTCTAACAAAACAAATCAATTAACAGAAACAAATCAATTATCAGTAGGATACCAAGGGAGGAAAAATAATGTTTGTAGTGGTAATTAGTGTGGCCCATTTCAAAGAGTTGACAAGAAGGTGTGAGTAACAGTAGGGGGAAATTAGTATGGGGGAAATTAGGTTTAGGTTTTGTAATGACCCAACCACTCCCAGTCTTTATTCAGGCCTATTGTGATGGTGTCCAGTTTGCAAATTAATTCCAGTTCTGCAGTTTCACGGTGGAGTCTGTTTTTGAAATTTTTTTGTTGAAGAATTGCCACTTTTAGGTCTGTTATTGAGTGACCAGGGAGATTGAAGTGTTCTCCTACTGCTTTTTGAATGTTATAATTCCTGATGTCAGATTTGTGTCCATTTATTCTTTTGCGTAGAGACTGTTTGCCTTGTTAGTCTCTAAGGTGCCACATGGACTCCTCGTTGTTTTTGCTGATACAGACTAACACGGCTACCACTCTGAAACCTAGGCCATTTATGTAGTTCATCCTCAAGAGGGTCTGACTTTTCTGATGCCCTTCCTTTCTTGAGCTTCAGCTTCTCTGCGTGTTATTAGCATTTGTTGAAAATTTGGGCTACAACAGCCAAAAGACAAATGATGTATTCCAATACCAAGAAGAAAGTAATGGGGGAAATGAGGAGAGAAGAGGACAAGGTAAGATAATGAATTTTCCAGGGAAATACAGCTGAAAACATGGCTTAATGGATAGGACACTGAATAGGGCTCTGGGGCCTGATTTCTATTCCCAGCTCTGCCACTGATCTGCTGGGTCACCCTGGGCAAGGGTCTTCATCTCTTTATGCTTCTCTTTCCTCTCCCACCCTTTATCAGCTATGTCTATTTAGATCATAAGCTCATTAGCACAGGGGCTGTCTTATAGTGTGTGTTTATAGAGTGCTTAGTACAATGAGGCCCTGATCTTGGTTGTGGCCTCTAATATTATTAAATACTGAAATAAATAATAATAATAATTAATAGCTTAGCCTGCAATTATCCCCCCATAAAACAAGTTTATAATTAGAAATTAATAGATTTGAAGTCAGAAGGGAGCATTATGATCATCTAGTTCAACCTACTGCATTACACAAGCCAGAGAATTTCACCCAGTAATTTCTGCATCAGCACACAATTTCTGTTTGATCTATAGCCTGTCTTTTAGAAAGACATCTAATCCTGATTTAAGGACTTTAAGCAATGGAGAATCCACCATGTCTCTAGGTAAATTCCAATGATTAATTACTGCAGATTAATACCATTTGGCATTCCCTTCAGTATTAGCCAGTAAAACGGTGTGTTATTTACAAAGTGAGACATACAACTAAGCTTCTATTAACAGTGTAGTGTTAAGCAGTAGGGAGACAGAAATAGCAGGGAGAATGAAAGGAAAGGAGCATGGATAAAGTGAATTAAATAGATAAATGCTCTGAGCAGGCATTTTAATTTTTATTCTATCATATGAACAGCTTTTAATTTTGGAGAAGATTTGCTTAAAAACAGTATTGCATTCTGCTAAGGCAGAATATTGTGTTAAGATCAGCATCTAGCCACAGCAGAGAACAAAATGTCCTGACAAGTACCCTGACTTTAAAAACCCAAACACACACCACTCTTGGGAACTCAGACTAGCTGAGAGTACTGGTCCCTTCAAGGCTTAAAATCTATGAATCTCTGAAACCTTCATGAATCAGATTAGGTGTATCATCTATCTGCAGATGATAGGTGAGAAGCAAGATGGCAGCAGCCATACTCCCTGCTCTTGAGTCTGACAGGAATGCAGCTTCCCTCTCAACACACACTTTTTGTGTAAAATGAGTCTATTAAATTTGGGGAATATCCTAAAGTGGTGGTTCTCAACCAGGGGTACGCTTACCCTGCGGGGTACGCAAAGGTCTTCCGGGGGTCCATCAAATCATCTGGATATTTGCCTAGTTTTACAACAGGGCTACACAAAAATCATTAGCAAAGTCGGTACAAACTAAAATATCATACAATGACTTCTTTATACTGCCCTCTATATATACACACGCTGAGATGTAAGTACAATATTTATATTCCAGTCACTTTATTTGATAATTATATTGTATAAATGAGAATAAGCAATTTTTCAGTAATGTGCTGTGACTCTTCTGTGTTATGTCTGATTTTGTAAGCAAGTAGTTTTTAAGTGAGGTGAAACTTGGGAGTACACAAGACAAATCAGACTCCTGAAAGGGGTATGGTAGTCTGGAAAGGTTGAGAGCCACCTTCCTAAAAAATAATCTTATTAAACCTCCCCCAGATCCCCAGGCCAGCCATGTGCAAAGTGGAATGATCATAGTGGACAGCAGTCAGATATGTTGGTGAGGGAAGGAAGGGAGGGTGCTGAAAAATTGTTTCACAGCCCACCTATAAATGTTAGGGCCTGCTCTGATTCAGCTATATGGGTTCCTCAGATCTCAACCAGGAACACTGTAGAAGAGACATTTTTTGGCAAAAGGCTTAAAGATCCTATTGGTCTTTAAACAATAACCTTCCCCTCCAATTGCTATAACTTTATCCAGTCACATGCTGAAGCCTTTATGCATGCATGTGCACTGGTGCATAAGCCAAAATAAGTTGCTGTAGCAGGCTGTTTCCTATCTTTGTTTTAGTGTTACTTCCCAGCTGGTAAAAGAACCTTTAGAACTGGGAACATAGGCCTGCATTTCAAAGTCCTATAAATCCTTGCTACCAAAAGAGCAATAGTATTCAATAACAATCTCCCAAATATTTATACCCAAAAAAAGCGCAAGTTCCCAGATCCTCAAAGGTATGTTTCACTCCTAACTTCCATTAAAATTGATGGGACATAGGTGCCTAAAGACTTTTAAGGATCTTGGCCCAGTTCCTTTAGGAAGTGGCTTGCAAAAGCCTACGCTGTTCAGCTACTTTCAATAGATGAGCCTCTCACTGCTGCATCAGCTGTCTGCTTCTGACAGTGAAGCCTTTGGATCTGATGTGATCCGAATAAACCTTCAGCATCAGAAAGTGACAGGACTCAAACGGTAAATGTTTCTATACAAAACTGTATTTAAAAAATAAAGTTGCTTGCCAACCTGCCTCCTGTCAGTGCTCAGTTTTAACTACTTTAAAAAATGGATTTCCACCGGTGCTACGTCAATTCCACACACACAGCAGGTGGACTCACAGCACATCTGTTTCAAAGGATCTGCTGTCAGAAGCAGAACCACTGCAGTGTAAAATGCCAGTATACTAAAAAGAGCTACAGACTTACTTTAGGATCCTACTGGGTAGGAATGTGTCTCCTCTGTGACGGATGACAAGATTCCACAGCCTGTTAAACAACACTTAGCAATGTGAATCCCGCGTCCTACTGCTTCTGCTTGGCACTTCCTACGTGCTGTACCCTATGGTCATGCACTTTACCTTCCGCAAAAATTGGCTGGATAGCAATTAACAACAACCTTTTCTCTCTCTCTATCTCGCTCTGAAGAATGTTTCTACATCGCAAAAGAGAAAGACACTGTGATCCAATACATTTTTAATGTTCTTTTCAGTTATAATAAAGCAGTACCTCTCAAGCTGGGAGAAGCAAGCCCAGGGGAAATAAGAAGAAAAGGAATTAGAGAGACATGGGGGGTGAGGTTATATATTTTATTGGACCAGCCAACCAAGATATTATCTCACCCACTTTGTCTTTGTAACATCCTGGGACCAAAATGGGTACAACAACATTGCACAGAAGAAAAGGACTATCATTTGGGAGTATTTTTGCTGAGGAGTTCCCAGAAATACAACCTTAAACAAAATATTCCAAACTTAGGCCCTGATCCTCAAAGGTAGTTAGATACCTTAAAAGACGTTAGAGAGACAAGGTGGGTGGTATTTGTTATTGGCCCAACTGCTGTTGGTGAGAGAGAAGCTTTCAAGCTACACAAAGCTCTTCCTCAGGTCTCAAAGCTTGTCTCTCTCACCAACAGAAGTTTGTCCAACAACAGATATTATCTCACCCGCCTTGTCTCTCTAATATCCTGGGACTGGCACGGGACGCTGCACACAACCAATTAAAAGGAATTAGGTAGTTAACTACCTTTGAGGATCTGGCCTTAGGTGAAAAATCATCTTCTTAAATTAGTCCTATCTTAGAAGTGAATCATTAGCTGAACAGAACAGCGGGTGCTTAACATCTCTGAAAATCAATTCATGTATGATTTTTCCAAGATCACTCAGCTAGAGATTGGAAGAGTCATGAATAGAATCTAGGGGTTTTGTCTCAGTCTCATATCCTAAGCACTACACCAGACTGCCCCTCTATTAGCTAATGATTTAGATGTTGGTGGATTCTCCAGATATTAAAAGAAATCCCACAGCCTGCTACTCCACCTCTGAATGTGACCCCCCACTTAGCCTCCAAGCATACAAGTTATCCTTCATTTGTTTGCTTGTGTGTTTCCTTAGATCTTTAGATTGCTTTGATTGTTTGAACATCTGGAAGTTGTCACATGCTTTTGTTGACCGTGACCATCTGAAATATTACCCAGCAGGACTTGGGGAGAGACACAGCCAGGAAACAAAAACATCCCACTCATAAGAACATGTGGGAGAAATTAACAATGACAGTATCCCAAAGGGGCCTATATTTCTAAGGAGAGAGAACACTTCTCTCCATCCCCTAAGGCAGAAAGGACAATTGCTTTATATATATATATATATATATATAGCCATGCCAGAAATGATAATTATTCAAGATAAATCCTAACATATTTCTGAATGAACGTGGATACTGTTTTATGAAAGCTGGTTGCACAGACCCAAGTACCAGGACAAAGAGAAATCACTCCGTTCATCCGTTAACGCAACAACTAAGAAAACATTCCAGGAGAAAAAATAGCATTAATGCAAAATTAAGATTTTTTTTTTAAAAGCCTAATAATTCTAGAAGTGCAAAGTTCAGGTTGAAAGTGCAGCTAGTTGTGGTCCATGATCCTTGGTTGCCACAATGGAAGTTAGAGCATCAGAAAGCCCTCTAATTTACATCGTTGGTGTAAGGTCCAAATGCCAATAGAGGATCAGGTGTATTAAAACTGCCTTTCCCCATAAAAGGTAACTCAATATTCATAGAATCATAGAATCATAGAATATCAGGGTTGGAAGGGACCCCAGAAGGTCATCTAGTCCAACCCCCTGCTCGAAGCAGGACCAATTCCCAGTTAAATCATCCCAGCCAGGGCTTTGTCAAGCCTGACCTTAAAAACCTCTAAGGAAGGAGATTCTACCACCTCCCTAGGTAACGCATTCCAGTGTTTCACCACCCTCTTAGTGAAAAAGTTTTTCCTAATATCCAATCTAAACCTCCCCCATTGCAACTTGAGACCATTACTCCTCGTTCTGTCATCTGCTACCATTGAGAACAGTCTAGAGCCATCCTCTTTGGAACCCCCTTTCAGGTAGTTGAAAGCAGCTATCAAATCCCCCCTCATTCTTCTCTTCTGCAGACTAAACAATCCCAGCTCCCTCAGCCTCTCCTCATAAGTCATGTGCTCTAGACCCCTAATCATTTTTGTTGCCCTTCGCTGGACTCTCTCCAATTTATCCACATCCTTCTTGTAGTGTGGGGCCCAAAACTGGACACAGTACTCCAGATGAGGCCTCACCAGTGTCGAATAGAGGGGAACGATCACATCCCTCAATCTGCTCGCTATGCCCCTACTTATACATCCCAAAATGCCATTGGCCTTCTTGGCAACAAGGGCACACTGTTGACTCATATCCAGCTTCTCGTCCACTGTCACCCCTAGGTCCTTTTCCGCAGAACTGCTGCCTAGCCATTCGGTCCCTAGTCTGTAGCGGTGCATTGGATTCTTCCATCCTAAGTGCAGGACCCTGCACTTATCCTTATTGAACCTCATCAGATTTCTTTTGGCCCAATCCTCCAATTTGTCTAGGTCCTTCTGTATCCTATCCCTCCCCTCCAGCGTATCTACCACTCCTCCCAGTTTAGTATCATCTGCAAATTTGCTGAGAGTGCAATCCACACCATCCTCCAGATCATTTATGAAGATATTGAACAAAACCGGCCCCAGGACCGACCCCTGGGGCACTCCACTTGACACCGGCTGCCAACTAGACATGGAGCCATTTATCACTACCCGTTGAGCCCGACAATCTAGCCAGCTTTCTACCCACCTTATAGTGCATTCATCTAGCCCATACTTCCTTAACTTGCTGACAAGAATACTGTGGGAGACCGTGTCAAAAGCTTTGCTAAAGTCAAGAAACAATACATCCACTGCTTTCCCTTCATCCACAGAACCAGTAATCTCATCATAAAAGGCGATTAGATTAGTCAGGCATGACCTTCCCTTGGTGAATCCATGCTGACTGTTCCTGATCACTTTCCTCTCATGTAAGTGCTTCAGGATTGATTCTTTGAGGACCTGCTCCATGATTTTTCCAGGGACTGAGGTGAGGCTGACTGGCCTGTAGTTCCCAGGATCCTCCTTCTTCCCTTTTTTAAAGATTGGCACTACATTAGCCTTTTTCCAGTCATCCGGGACTTCCCCCGTTCGCCACGAGTTTTCTACAAAACCAACCCCCTCAATCCTACACCACGTACCTAGCCAGAGATTCAGTTCCAGAATCTTCTGCCTTCCGTCTTCCTTTGCTCATGGGACAGGAAGGAGCTCAGGGAAGTTCACTTGGACATTCTTTTTCTAGAGCATGCTTCCACATTCCATGAAGTCATCTATTATATGCAAGATATCTTGTGATGCAGTGTCATTAGCGCCAATATTAATCATCACCAATTAATCTTTACCCATTGACTTCAGAAACCTATCCAGTCTTAGAGTGACATCTTGTGCATTGGCTCTGGGAAAACAGTACACCATCTTGCTATCTGGTTGTCAGGTGATGTGGATCTCACACACAGGCCCACGGGGTTACAGAGACAGACCCTCACCTTCTGTGCCATCACACTGCAAGGCCAGATGAGGAAAACTTCAGCTGATACCTCACAAAGAGGTTCTATACCTGTTGACTCAGCAGGTGCAGCTGACTAGCCGACGACCATAGATTGGACACCTGTTAGCATAAAGCTTCCTTTCCCTGCCACACCCCTTGTCTGAGCAACTAGTTGCTAAGCCTGCTGCCTACCAGACCCCTGATACCAAGTTTCTGCCTCCTTGCCTGGGTCCTGCTTCCAGACCTTGATCCTGGTACCTCACCCTAACCTCAGTTCCTGACTCCAGCTTGGATGCTTGCCATGGCCTCTGGCTCTGGTTCTGATCCTCAGTGTGACTCTTACCTAGGACACTGACTTGACTCCAGGCTTTGGCCACAGGGTCAGACTGCCAATGCTACTGGTTCATGCTTTCCCACCCACCCACCCACCATGAGTTGCAATCAAATTGATGCCTCAGCATCTGTGTTTGCAGTCAGTCTCTCTTGGGCCATATGGTGCAGCTTATACTCAAGCCTTCCTATGCTGGTTCAGGCCTTGTGCAGTGGCTACTTCTCCCTGCCCCCAGGTATCACTAAACAAAGGGGTATTTAACTGCTCCCTCATTTACCTGAATGAAAGGTGGCTTGGATGTCCATCACCTTCAATTAGGTCTGTGAGTCCCCATAGATCAAAGACATACCTGCTGGTGACCACCACCAACTTTCAGCACAACAATTTTAAGTATTTATCACAGGGAAGTAGAGCTAGGATTGATATTTCATCTTTAACTCTGTAGTTCATGAGTTATAAGTGCTTAATTTCTCACTGATCATGTAGCAAGACTAGTTTTTTGCATAGAATCTCAAAGAATAAATAATGAATTGAGCAATGGAGATCTTAAGTTCTGTGAAGTGGAACTATTTGGCTTGATGACTCCTTAAAAGTGGCATCCTTTTCCGAGGTTACAAGAGCCCTACTGCTCTCAGTTACAGCTAGAAGAACATAGCCACATTCATTCAGCTTTCACTAAAGCAGTGGTTCTCAAACCGTGGGTCAGGACCACAAAGTGGGTCACAACCCTATATTAATGGGCTCACCAGGGCTGGTGTTAGACTTGCTGGGCTCTGGGCGAAAGCACAAACCCAAGCCCCACCATCTGGGGCTGAAGCCCTAGCCCCACCACTGTGAGCAGTGGGGCTTGGGCTTTGGCCTCCCTGCCTGGGGTTGTGGGGCTTGGGTGGGCTCAGGCTTTGGTCCCTCCTCAACTGGGATCATGTTGTAATTTTTGTTGTCAGAAGGGGGTTGCGGTGGAATGAAGTTTAAGAACCCTTGGACTAAAGGAATGTAAACCCGGCTGCCCTTAACTAAAGCCTCTGAAACCTAATCTTCTCTGGGACCCACTGAAGACCAGGAAATCTTTGTTCAGTAGCTACTAGCTGGGACACTTCCCATGGTTGTGAGGCACCTTACAACCACCTGTACTTAGTGTGAGGAAGCTTTGTCTGTGCCTACTGGTGATCAGCTCCCTGACTCCACTGGCCATGGGCAACACAAGCACTCACCTCTAGGCCAGTGCAAGACCTACTCTCTCTCTGTCCAGGTTAGCAATACGGTCACTCCAATTCTTGAGGCCTCCAAGTATCTCCCCAGAGCATCCAGTTCCTGGTGTACTGGACAGTCACAATGTTCACAAACTCGGTACATCAAAAGAAGCAGTACACCCCAATTTACTAGTTTCACCTAAGTTCATGGCCCCATCTAACACACAACACTTAGACATTAGAGACAAGGTGGGTGAGGTAATATCTTTTATTCAAGCAACTTCTGCTGGTGAGAAATTGGACCAATAAAAGATCTTACCTCCCCTTTCTTGTCTCTCTAATATCCTGGGACCAACACAGCTGCAACAACACTGCATACAGCACTTAGATATGTTTATAGTAAAAAAAAAAGTATAAGTTTATTTAACAAAGATAAGAGATTCAAGTGATAGGAAGTATGAGTATTGGAAACAAATGGTTACATATGAAATGAGATCACAATATGCATTCTAGAACCTAGACTTACTTAACTAGATGCTTTCATGTCATATAGCGCAATCCTTATCCAAAGTCCTTCCAGAATTTTACAGCCAGGTTTGGCTGTAATTTTCTGTTCACAAGACAGATCACACTAATCAGCTAGCTCCTCAGTAAAAAAATCCAGGGGGTATCTCTGCACCCCCAGATGTACCCCAACAATCCATTGTCTTTACTTGAAAGCTTTACTTTTCTGATGTTTTTTTATTTCTGAAAATTTCCTCTCTTGGAGCTTCCACAATCTCTTGATTAGCATTTGACTTAGTATGCAAACTGGCATCCACTGTGAAATATGCAATGCCCAATACACCCATGACCAATCAGAGAGGTAAGCATCTGTTAGCTCTTGCTTTAAAGGAACAAGTCTGAGACATTACCTCCTGGTCACCTGCCTTAAGAAAATAATTTTCAATATAGACACAACTTCTAAAATGTTATCCATGCATAGATGTCCCAGAGATTATGGTGACCAGTAGGCTACTGGTAGAGACCCCACATGCCATCTTTTAGTGAATTATTATGCATATAGCCAACCCAGGAGATCCTTGTAGAACTCTATGTACCTCCTTGCCGCCCTCCACCAGTTGCCATCAGGGAGTCCCTGGGTCACACTAGCCCTAAGTTTATGACCTGTTAATCCTTGCTACTTTTATATTAAAGAGACGAGAACTTCAAATTTCACACTTTTAAAACCATTTAACTACTTTGCAATAGCTAAATTAATCCCAATCAAGCAGTATTTATTTTAGTACTGCTAAACACTAGACATTCCTTGTGGTTAGGCTAACTCAGTTTCCTGGGAACATCCTGATGAAGGCTCTGTCACCATAACAGAAAGATATTGTTACAAGTTCTGTTTAGCTGCACATATAGGCAGTTACATCTTGACAAATGGCTATTGTTAGCTGTGGTGCAGTTTTTTTAATTGCTGACGAGATCACCAATATGCCTTAGGCTCCCTGAGACTGATTTATTTTTGAAGTTGTGGCTGCTGCATACAGGCTATATCCATGCAAGCTAACAAACCACTCTGTGTTGTTAAACTAGTACAGAACAAGTAATTTTCCCCCTCATGTCTAACTATTATGATCCTATTTTCCTCAATGTGCATTATTCTCTTTACCTTTTGGTAGACAAAAGTCATCATTTCCATTTGCAAAATGTTTGGAATTAATCATTTTATCACCCCAACCCTTGGGGGAGAGGGGGCAAGGAAGGGGAAGAAGGATAGCTCAGTGATTAGTTGTAGGGCGGTTCTTTTTAGATGCTGACCATATGACCAATTTGACAGCCTTACACTCAGGAGGTCTGGGTTTGATTCCCTGCTCCTTCCCAGACTGTATCTGTAAAATGGAGATAGTAGTACTTCCCTACCTCACAGGGGTTTTATAAGGATAAATACATTGAACATTATGAAGTGTTTAGATGTAGCTTGAAAGCTCTTCTCTCACCAACAGCAGTTGATCCAATAAAAAATATTACCTCACCCCCTTGTCTCTACTATAATAGGGGTCATCTCTGTATGCATATATCTTCTTACTATATGTTCCATTCTATGCATCCGATGCAGTGAGCTGTAGCCCACGAAAGCTTCTGCTCTAATAAATTGGTTAGTCTCTAAGGTGCCACAAATACTCCTGTTCTTTTCGCGGATACAGACTAACACGGCTGCTCCTCTGAAACCTAGGAGAGGTAGAATGTGTCTCTTGCAGCATCTGTTAGAAATGTAATGCATGCAGTTAATTTATGTGCCCACTAGAGGACACTCATGTTAAACATAAACACAGGCTCACAATGTAATAAAAATCTCTGCCTTTTGAATAAAAATGACATTTAAACTATACAGTTTCCTGTCGTATGTGGGAGACCAGATGTCTCACTTTGCTTTGAATTATTTGGATTTGGAGGGCAATTTAAGAGTCTCTTCAGAAGTTCCTCCTTTTCACATGCGTCCTAAGTTGAAGAGATACCATTCTGAGCCGAGGACACCCTGTGCCACCGCAGACTCTGACTCTGCCTATGTCAAATGGCCTGAAAGTGCTGTCATGCCTTTGTCCAACAGGAGGAGTTCAAAGAATTTCATGTCTTCGAGTACACACAAGCTTCACACAACTCTTTGCTTTGGTTCCAATTTTCTTTGAATTCTTCACACCCACATCTTCAGGAGTTTAGGGGTTGAATAAACCCCCAAACCAGAACTCTTTTGGAGATCCCACATTTCACTTGTGCTAAGTTTAAAGGGATACTGTCAGTTTATCTACTGTAAAAAGTAAGGCTTAAAACTGATTTGAATTGCTGTCCCCAAAAGAGCTTATTGAAAATAATTTATTTATATAATTTTATTTATTGAAAATAAAACATTTGTTTTTTCAGGTTTGTGTGCTTTGTGCACTTTACAGACCTTGTACAGTAGAGATGATCAGAAAACTGAATTTCCATTTTGTGGGCTATTCCAACATTTTGATATTTGTTTTTATTCTGAATTGGAATGAAAAAGCTCATATTTAGAACTTTCTAGTGGAACAAATATTCTGAACGGTTTTGATTTGGAACCATTTTGTTTTGATAAGGTAAAAATGTTTTGCTTCAACTATCATTTTGAGTGACTGGCAAAACAGCAAAGTGAAATAGAAACATTAAAATACTTTGAATTTAAATATTAAATTATTCATTCTGGGAAAGTCCTCCATGCTTTTGCTTGTGCCTTAGTAAAATCCTTCAGAGGGAATAATCTTGCTAGGACCAGGAGTCCTTCTTGAGGAAAAAGAAAGAATCTTTTGGGTTATTGTTAAAGTTATTCCTGCTAAGAAACACACATGAGTCGGGAAAAGAAATGATAGAAAAGAAAGGAAAAACTCCTGTCACACTGATGCTTGTTAGTCATAAAGAGGCCCTGGACTCAGCTCACTTCCATGGTCTCAGACAGCATCTGGCTAGCATGCTCCTGGTCCTCCCTAGACTCTCTTGCCTGTTGGGGGATGTAGCAAGGCGATGACTCACAGGTGCAGCGCCTCCTGCTGGTTGTCTTGTGAATTAGCTCTTTCAGCCCAGAGCACCCTCTGCAAGCTGGTGTCTCACCTGCCGCTAGCTCCCGTGTCCCTCCTGGACCCTTTTGCCCCTTTATCTTGGGGTGCTGCCCCCAGCAGTGCCCCCACACTCTGGGTCTCCCCTACTAGGGGAACCCCCAACCCTCTATCCCCACCTTGCCTCAGTGGCTACTGCCAGTCACCATCTCGTCCCTGCTCATTGGGGCAGACTGCAGTCTGTAAACCACTCATCACTGGCAAGGGGGTTGGACCAGCTGCCTCTGCCTATTTCCAGGCTATACCTCTGTAACCCCAGTACCTTTCCTGGCCTTTAGCACGGGGCCTTTAGCAAGGGGGGGCGGGTTTATCCAGCGCCTTCCCCCAGCCCTGCTCCCCTCTAGGTACCCTGCTCAGCTCCCAGGCAGCCAGGTCCTTCTCTCTCTAGAGCTAGACAGAAACTCTCTAGCTCCTGGCTCACAGCCCTTTTATAGAGCCAGCTGTGGCCTGATTGGGGTGTGGCCCCAGCTGCGGCTGCTTCCCCCATCAGCCTAGCCTATTGGCTCCCAGGGGCAGCCCTTTCCCAGGGCTGTTTTAACCCCTTCAGGGCCAGAGTGGGGTGACTGCCCCGCTACAGGGGAATGCCCTTTAAGCTGTATTAGCCTCTCATATTGATCATGGTGAATTTGCATAATTTCAATGTCAGTTAGACGGAGGCCAAAAACGAGGATAGGAAACACAATAAATGGACTAGGGATGAAAGTGACACAAGAGGAGAGACAAGCAGGACTCCTATCTCTTACATCCATGAGTATTTCATGACAGAGCTGTCTGGAGTTGTCAGGTTCCTTCTCCTGGCCTGGTCTGCTTAGGACATCTTTCTAAGCTGAGAAAGCTGAAACAGTGGGATGCCATGTCCCTAAGTAATGAGAAGTGGTGGGAATGACAATGTTGATGACAGCCATGACGTGATGCTGGTTAATGCTCTCTGATACCCTCAAGTTTTGTCCAGAAATTATCCTTGTTCCCTCAAAATCAACCGACTAATACAAGTGTTTGCTGGTTCATATATTTATGTATTTATTTGGATTTCCACAATAATGAAAGGGGGCACCTCACCAAGACTCTAAGGGCTAGAATTTCAAGGGAGAGTTAGGTACCTACCTGCTCCTTTGAGTCTAAGTTCAAAATTTGGTGCCACTGACATTCATAAAAACCCTGCTTAGCTGCCGCCTACTCCAGAGGCTCCTAAAATCCATAACTGTTCAAATTTCCACTGGTGAAGTCCCCAAGGTGCCTATGTTTCTACTGATGGACATGCACAAAACCAACAAAGTCCTGAAACCGCTGGGCTGCTTGGCCCTCTAGCTCAGTGTTTTTCAAACTGTGGGTCATGACCTGCTACTGAGTCGCAGCATGTAAGGCATTGGGTTGCCTTGCTCTGGTCAACACCACCGACCAGGATGTTAAAAGTCCCATCGGCAGTGCTGCCCAGCTAAGGCAGGCTAGTTCCTGACACAACTTTCAGAGTGGATAGATGAAGCTATGGAAGTTGCTATCCTTGCATTTTACATATATGCACACTTCCTCTCATCTTAAAAACATTTTGGTCTGTTAACACAATTCTGCAAACTCATGAGGATTCTTGAAAACCCATAATCAACAGTTCTTTTAATTCAGACAAACAAACTCACTTTACATCATTCCTGTAACTCCATTTTGTGTTTTCTTTCAACAACAGTGTTACATAACAGGCCTACTGGTCAAGGTAACTTTTCGTAGTTTGTTTGCCATTGTTGTTCAGCATGAATTTTACAAATCTCAAAAGATCACACATTATAGGTCACAATACACCACCGTTTGCGGTAATGAAAACATAATCCAAATAAGAGATTTTATATTTCCATTCAAACTTCTGTCTGTGTCTCTGCTTTTACAGGCAGTTGAGAGAATGAATCAGCATTTAGCCTTCTGTATCACAAGCTGTACTAGGTATCATACAGAAATTCAGCTAAGATTCTACATCCTATCTAATGGCAGGGGGGGAATATCTTTACCAGAGGATTATGATCAATGATAAAGGTAAATTTCTTTTGGACTACGTATTCACAAACGTTAATTTCTCCAAAAATAACACCTAATTCTGAATTTGAATCTCTTTCAGCCTTTGTTTATATTCATAAAGCAAACACTGTGGCTTTCTCTTTCCTCTTTTGACATGTGTAGAGATTATCTCCAGGCCATGACAGAGATGTAATGCATGCCAATAGGCCCTGATCCTGTGTCACTGAAATCAATGGCAAAATTCGCCTTGACCTCAGTGATGCAGGATGAGGGCTGTAGTGAGAGGTGCTCTGAATTAAAGGGTTCAGGGGTTGCACAGCCCTCCTTGGGGACTGTGGTTCTCTGGGAGCTTCCCTCCCTTAGCTTCTCTCTCTGTAAACACCTATCAGGCCCAGCTGCTCATTCGTCAATTAACTGCCCAATTCAAACTTCAAATGCTCAACGCCAGGCTGATCTTGTTAAGAACATTTCTAGTAGACCATTTCCTTCTTTAACAGTTCTTGGCAACAACAAACAGTTCTTGGTACTAACAGTGACCTGCAGGCACCTCAAACCTTTATCTTGCTTTGACTTTAGTTTGTCAACACTACTTCGCTTTTAGTATAACTAGCAAATTTTCTCTTGCACATCTCTTCAGATCTCTTTCTCTTGCACATCTCTTCACCTATATTCCATCCTCATATTTACATTATGGATATTAACCCAAGATAGAGCATTTGAGTGCCCCTTTTCTGTACTACAAACAGTTCTTACAGCATAAGCCATCTCATTATGAACTGACACAGACTTTCTAATAGGCTCCTCCATGTTTCCACTACTGATGCAGAGTTTCATACTCTTAGGTAAAAAAGTATTTCTTTTATTTTAATTTCCTTCTATGCTGCAGTGCATGAAAAGCACAAGCCAAATGACCCATTTTACAGAATCACCTGCCCTTCAGATACTGAAGAAACGATGCTCTGAACGATATGATGTTCCCAAGAACCAAAACATGACTGCGTCAAAGTTGTTGATGATCTCATGAGTGTAGTGATTTCTGTCGTCTTCCTTTTTTTGTAGACTGGCCCTTCTTTCATTCATGCTACACTGGCAGAGAGGGGTTCTTGCATTGCTGGATGTTTTGTTCGGTGGGCTCAAATTTATATCCACAGCTCTTTCCAGGTGAAGTTCCTTTTTGTGAACAATACTCACTTGTTAGCCTTTTTTCTTAACTCTGGATTTCTGATTCCAGCAGACGGTTACCAAAAGGACAGCCTCTGAAGACCAGACATGAAATTCACTTGAGAAACCAGCATGTAAGTTACTAAGTTTGCTTGGAGCCCATAGTGCTTTTATTATTATTATTATTAATTATTTTTAAGTGCTTCAGCTGAGTCCCCAAAGTTCATGTCACTTCGTTCTCAGGGTAAACGTAAGCCTTTCAGGACTGAAAATTCTCTTTGGATGGGTCTCTTAGGTCAGCACATTTAAATATCATAGAGCCAAAAGCTTATCCCTCAAATCAGGGCTAACTATCCCTACAGTTAATTATTCTGACAATCTTTGCTGTAATGTGTCCAAAATACGTCAAATAGGCCTTTCAAGGGTGCAATATAACGTAGTGTTGATTCTTCTGCCTGCTGGCTACTGGTAGGAAATACATACCTGACTATAATTAAATCTGATGTTTCAGGACTTTATCGGGTAGCCTTCAGGGGGTCAGGAAGGAATTTTTTCCCCCAACAGTGCACTATTGGTCAGATGTATTCTGGGTTTATTTTCCGCTCCTTCCTCTGAAGCATCAGGGATTGGCCACAGCTGAAGATTGGACAGGATGGATCAATGTTCTGAGGTGGTACAGAGGATCCTTTCTTAGATGTCTGTCTGATGTGTCTTGTTCACATATGCAGGATAACCTGCTTGCCATCTTTGAGGTTGGGTGGGCATTTTCCCAGGTCAGACTGGCAGTGACCTTTGGGGCAGAGGGTTCCTTCCTTTGCAGTATGAAGTGTATCCACCATCATCTGAGCATATCTCATCTATCAATTCCCTGCCATTGCTGGGACCTTAGGCATTGGCAGCTGCTCATTCTCTATTGTCTCTGCCTATGGCACACAACAAACAGTTCAGTTGCCTGAGGACTGAATTGTTTTAGTCTAAAGCCCAAGTTATTGAGCACAACACAGGGGTAACTGGGTGACATTTAATGGCCTGTGATATGCAGGAGGTCAGACTAGATGATCTAATGAACCCCTGCTGGACTTCAACTGTTGTGAAATCTAACTGTGCAGAACCCTGTTTTGCTTGAGTAGATACTGAGTGCGTGGTTGTTGTCTGTTGAAGGATTCTAGAGGTGTCTGTCTGGAGGCACTGGAGCCAAAAATCCACTGAGAAATATTACAACTTAACTATGGACCGAAATACTGTTTTCATTTGCTGTGAGGAATTTGCCAAGCCATTGGTAAGATCCAAAGGCTCTGCCCCCTTCTACAAATGTTAAATCTTACAGCATTACTGAGCGTGCTGTTTCTTCATCTGCATAGCCTCTTGTACAGTGCTGGTTTGATGACCACTGTCTTGTCATCACTGTTATGTTCTGATTAGAGCCCCCGAACAGGGATAATAGTAACCATCAGAGAAAGAGAGGTGTTAAAAGGAACTGTCTGCACTTTGCTGAGGAACATGCAGCCAGCACACAGGCAGCTTCCTGAATGCTGCAGACAGTGCCTCCTTGAAAGAGCTGAGAGCAACAGGAGGGTAATCATTCCTGGGTTCACAAAACTTTACCCTCTGCAGCAATGAGATATAATTAACCCCATTCTAACATGTAAGGTTCAAAGGACTTGGACGTCCAAGCCAACATGATGGCTTCTCACCATATGAGCAGCATACAGGTGATTTTATAATATTTGGAATATAATCCTCAAAAACAGTGTGAGATAAAGAAGCTAAAACCAAGGGGCTTTGCATGATCTGACAGAGTCAGAGGTTTACAGTCTCTTCCATTTAGCCCCTGAAGACAATTGCCCTTCGCTCTGGCAGGACAATGGAGGTTAACAGTAGAGTCATTCACTGTTAAGGACCACAGAGTGGTGGAAAAGGGAACAGAAGGAGCACCAAACTAGTTTTAAAAAGAAATGCTTTTTAGCAGAGCAGGGGACACCACTGGCAGAATGAGAAGGCTGGGCAGGAGGAATGGGGGAGCAGGTAGAGCCCAAACCCCCTGGAGGACACTGACCAAACCCCCAAAATCTCTTGGGAGTGGTCAGGACAATGGAGAGAGGGGTTTGCATTCAGGTGTTTGTTATTTTCTCAGAGATCTGTAATTCTTTGGTGCTTTTCTATGAAGATAGTGTATGTGTTTAAGAAGTTTATTGAGAAGCCTGTGTTTCTAGTTTTAACTGTCATGTGGTCCCTTGAGGGTTAAGCTGGGTTTTGGGGTGCTCATGAGGGTGGAGCTCTTGTGACAGCAAGCATAAACTATTGGGGTGATATTAGGAGTTCAACAATGATCGTGAGGCCTTGTTAACTGGCCCTTATGGCCCAAGAAAGAGATCCATATAGTCTGCACCCAGGAGTGTGCCTGAGAGAGCCAGTGTCTGGATGTTGCTCAGACCAGTTGGCTTGAAAGCATGTGGGATCCAAGGTCTGGGTCTAATACAACAATCTGGTGACTGTCCTCAATAGTGAATTCAGCCAGGACTGTACCCTAAACCTCTGCGCTCTTTACTATTTTTAAGCAGAAAGACATGACAGCTTCCTGTCATGTTTTTATGATTATTATGTGACCCTCTGCTTGTTTGATGGTTATGACATTGCTAGCTAAAGGATAACTAACTAGGTGGTTTTGCAGGTGTGCAGCAACCAAAGGCAATGGCTTCAAATAACCCAGTCATTGGTACTTAATAATACAGGTGCCAATTTCTTTAGAGTTTTACTTTCACCGTGTTCTGATCAGGAGACTGGTTGGTAACATCCCAGGATGTGGGGGTGAGGAAATCCAAGTGGGCAAAAGGAAAGAAAGAACCTTGGAGTGATTAAAAACTTCAGTCCTGCTGCTGAGTAAGAGTGCAGAGTGATCCTGGTTAGTACGTGGGGGAATGGTACTGTTGTCTGCAAAACCAGTCTAAAGGCAGGGTGAATGCTGGGATTCTACCCTGAGACAAAAGAATTCTGAGAGAAGATAAACCAGTCACTTTAACTGCAAAAGTCCCCCTCCATGGGCCCTTTAGGTGAACTAGAATGAACTAAACTGGTTCTTTATTGGGGCAATGGAACATACATAAAGCGTTGGATCATAAAATTGGCTGGATCCAGGGACTTGTCAACTTTTACCCATATCCCTTCCTCACCAGTGTCCCGTCGCTCAGGATGGTTACACACTGGAATAAATTGCCTAGGGAGGTTGTGTAATCTCCATCATTGGAGATTTTTAAGAGTAGGTTAGACAAACACCTCTCAGGGGTAGTCTAGATAATACTTAGCCCTGCCTTGAGGGCAGGGGACTGGACTAGATGACTTCTCAAGGCGGGGTGAAAGTAAAATTGAGCTCTTACCGGTACGGGGCTGGCTCTGGCCTCCTCCCCCCCCAGAAGGGGCGGGGCCTCGGGCAGAAGGGGCGGGGCTGGGGGGTCAGCAACCCCCAGCCAGCCCATCTGTGCTGCCTGGCCCAGGCTGCCTGGGGCTCCAGCAGTGATTTAAAGGGCCCAGGACTCCGGCTGCCGCTGATACAGTAGCAGCAGCAGTGGCCGGAGCCCCGGGCCCTTTTAAATCGGGGCCCCGGGGCAGCTACTTCTTTTGCACCCCCCCCGCGTCGGTGGCAGGGGTATGTGCGGGGAAAGGGGCAATGACATTAAAGTGCTTTTGTGCCCCATTTGTGGTCACTTTTTACCGGTATGCTGTACCAGCCCGTACTGCCTTACTTTCACCCCTGTCTCAAGGTCCCTCCCAGTCCTCTGATTGTATAAACAGTTTCACTCGCTTTTCCCCCATACACCCCTAGTTTCCTCCTCTCTCCCTCTGTCCTGCCTGAGCTTCTACAAGCACTTTGGAAGACAGAATTAGAATCCAAGAAGATAGAAGATAGAATCAATAAAGGCAAGTGCCAAACACTACAATTAGGAAGAAAAAATTAAACGTACAAATAACTAGCTAGCTGGTAGTACTGCTGAAAAGGCTCTGGGGGTTACAGTGGACCACTAATTGAATATGAGTCAGCAATGTGATGCAGTTTTGAAAAAGGTTAATATAATTCTGGGGTGTAATAATAGGAGTGTTTTATGTAAGAAACAGGAAGTATCTATGCCATTCTACTTGGCAATGGTGGGTCCTCAGCTGGGGTCCAATTCT
Organism: Natator depressus; assembly: GCF_965152275.1. Lineage (NCBI taxonomy): Eukaryota > Metazoa > Chordata > Testudines > Cheloniidae > Natator > Natator depressus. The sequence goes on from NC_134236.1 coordinate 137,959,830, forward strand.
GCGTGCCACACTTTAAGAAAGATGTAGACAAAGGAGTCCAAAGGAGAGCAACAAAAAGTTTAGAAAATCTGATTTACAAGGAAAGGTTAAAAAAATGGGGCATGTTTAGCCTTGAGACAAGAAGACTTAGAGTGGGGGGGACCTGATAGTCTTCAAATATGTTAAAGGCTGTTATTAAGAGGTTGGTGATGAATTGCTCTCCATAGGACAAGAATTAATGATCTTAATCTGCAGCAAGGGAGGTTTAGGTTAGACAGTAGGAAAAAGTTTCCAACAATGAGGGTAGTTAAACTCTGGATTAGGCTTCCAAGCTCTGGCTAGGCTGTGGAATCCCTGTCCTTGTAGATTTTTAAGAACAGGTTGGACAAATACACATCAAGGATTGTCCAGGTTTACTTGGTCATGCCTCAGCACAGGGGGCTGGACTAGATGACTGTTCGAGGTGCCTTCCAGCTTTATATTTCTATGATAAACCTGAACGCTTTTGGTCTGATCCTGTAAAGAAAATGATAAACTAGTACACTCCAAGTCCTTGGTCCTGCAGACTGATCCAGTTGTATGGACCCCGACACCTGTGCAGAATTCCATCAAAGTCAACAGGGCTGCATGCAAGGACAGGGGGCTGTCCGTGTGCAACTGCTTGCCTTGCAGGATTGGGGTCTAAATTAGAACTAACTATTGTTAGATGACTATTTATCTTTTGTATTTGTATGACCTCCATTACTGTAGCATCTGAGTACTTCACAATCCTTAATGTATTTATCCTCACAATAACCCATGAGGTAAGTAAGTGCTATGATGCCATTTTATGGATGGGGAATTGACACACAGAGAGGCTAAGGGACAGAGCTTTAAACCTATTTAGGCACCCAAAGTTGCATATTTAATGGGACTATCAAAAGCACCTAGGCATCTAATTACCACTGACATCAATCAATCAGAGTTAGGTGCTTCTGAAAATTCTACTTAGGCTGCATTTTAAGGGTCTAAATCTTTTTTTTTTAATCTGTCCCTAAGTGAGTTTCCCAAGGTCATATAGGAAGTCTGTGGCAGAGCAGGGACCTGAGCCCAGCTCTCCTTAGTCCCAGGCTAGTGCCCTAATTGCAGGCCCATCCTTTCTTTGAACTGAAAGAAAGAACAGAAATCATTGAAGGAAAGACAAATCAACTCAGAAAAGATGAATGGAAAGAGAATCTGAAGTCACCAGAGGAATATGTGCAAGAGATCAATGGAATGAGAGCCAGAGGACCAAAGTAAAAAGAAAGCATCATGAAAAGAAAGAGCCACACAGAGAAGCAAAAAAAAGATACATCACTGATGAAAAAAGAGAGAATACAAGAAAAGATTAGCCTAGATAAAGAACAGTGTAGAAAAAACAGATGCCTACAAAGAAAAGGTCATAACTGTCTCTAGATTTAAGTGTACCTCGTGCACAAGAAAATGGAAAATAAAATTACATACAAATGGTAAAGCCTCGTGCCCGTACAAAAAAAGAATAAATCAACCCTAACCCAATAAATACAAACATTAAAAGAATAATTTTAAGATCCTTTTTACAGAACAGGAAAGAATGAGAAAAATGGCTAATAGCAATGATAGCAAATAAGTTCTCTGAGACAAAGGGCATCAATAATAAATCTGAGGATAGCTTTCAGAATCTGGTTATCTCAAAAGAGCCAACAAGTGTGATCCCAATAAATGCTTTTGGGTGAAAGAAGAACAGAACAACAGTTCCTATAGCAGTTGCCAGTAACAAATTACTATTTACAACAGAGAACAGTACAAATCACGTGATGTCTCCTGCTCCAAATATCCATGCCCAAAACAATAAATAGGGGCAACTGAGGTATCCAGGTTCATACCACTTTGATAACTATGGTGCCTGTAATTAAATTGTACACATGAAGATATCCTATAGAAATGCTGATGGTTTCATGGGTTTTCACTTTGCCGTAAGATTTGTGCATGAGATAGGTGAAAAAGAAAAGAACATGCAGTTTTATAATATATCTCCAACAAACTGAAGCGGGAAACATGTATTAATAAAATCAATGCAGCCAGTATAAAAGGTAAATTTGATCATTCCAAAATTGTGCAGGCATCTGGAAGTGAAGAAAAGCATTCATTAAATTTGTTTACACTAATAATGGAACACAATACATTTTTTAAAATAAACAAACTGCAAATGCTTCTTTGAAGAATTTGTATGCTGGTATTCATGTTATTTGAACAAAAGCTGTTTGCTGTGTTTCTTTAAATAGGACCATTTGACAAATGTTCATTCATATGCACAATATCCCCATGAGGAAATAAAGTATAAATATAATAATTTTGCCGATAGGGAAACAGAGGCAGGTGTAAAGCTATATGTTTGCTCCTCAAAAATTAAGGGTAGGAGACATAAGTAATTATCTCCAAATCCTTGCTCCAACAATTAGATTTAATCCCTCTTTTACTTTAATTGTGAAACTGCTTGTTCTTTTATTGTTTTTACTTCTTCAGTATTATTATTTATTAGTAATAATGCATTTTTTATATGAATGTCTGTAGCATCTGTTATACGTTACCTATAGTAAGTGATTCTTGCTCTCTTATTGGATTTGTTTTGTTCACTGATCTTGCTTCTCACTCTTTTCCAACAATATTAAGGGTGCAGTTTGAAAGGAGCAGTCACCTGGAGTTAGTAATAACTCCACTCTTTTTGGACATTTCTCTGGCAGTTTTTTTTTTTAAAGAATCGACCACAATTTATCTTAGCTCATTGTTTCTAAGCCAGTCATGAATGGGGGATGGGTGGGAGGGAAGGGTTTCTGATTAAGATCTCTGAATGGTTGTATATGGCAATACTGCACTTCATCAATTAAAATCTGGCCTCTTTACTCTCCTGATTCATCAATTTCAATACCACCTTCCCCTGTCAGTTCAGTTTTTGGCCACCACAATTAGTCAGTTCTCATTCACCACCTCCACATTCCCCTTCAATAAATTCAATTTTGGATCATTTCCATTACCTCTCTTCCACCACCACCCAAGAATTTTACCCTATTCCCCTTCACCTTCTCCTCCTCCCTCCTTGGCCTACAAGATTTGGGATGTTCAGCTGTCTTCATCTTGAGCAAAGCATGGGCAGACATTTCCCTCACTGTTCTCATGGAGATGCTGGTGAATGCCTAACTGCCTCCCCTGGGGCCTGCAAAGCAGCAGTCTCAGCCTCCCCAACCAGGCAGTTCCAGCAGGAGAAGGACTCTGTTATTTTCATCTCCTTACCAGGGTAGGGTGGGGAGCATGACAAGAAGGTCTTTTCATAGGCCTAAGGCAACGTTTCTCAACCAGGGGTACATGTAGCCCTGGGGGCACGCAGAGGTCTTCCAGGGGGTACATCAACTCATCTAGATATTTGCCTAATTTTATAACAGGCAACAGAAAAAGGACTAGCAATATCGGTACAAACTAAAATGTCACACTGACAATGACTTGTTTATACTGCTCTATATACTGTACACTGAAACGTAAGTACAATATTTATATTCCAATCGATTTATTTCATAATTATATGGTAAAAATGAGAAATAAGCAATTTTTCAGTAATAGTGTGCTGTGACAGTTTTGTAATTTTATGTCTGATTTTGTAAGCAAGTAGATTTTAAGCGAGGTGACACGTGGGCGGCACGCAAGACAAATCAGACTCTTGAAAGGGGTACAGTAGTCTGGAAAGGCTGAGAGTCACTGGCGTAAGGTGTGCTGCAGGACCAGGAAGCCTTTCTCTTCCTTTCCACACATGGGAAGTGGGGACAAAAGAATTGCTGTAGAGCCAGAAAGGAATAAACCATTTCCAGCCAACTCTTGGATAAGTCTGGAGCACTTCAGACTCGTTTTCACAGGAGTAAGGTGAGGAGGTGGGAACACTACCAGCTACCCGTGCTGAGGTGGGAGGCTCTGAATGGCTGCCCTTCCCCAAGAGCTGGAGAAATGTGAAAGGCAGTAGATCGAAATGGGGTTTCCCTGTGGAGTGACTTCTGTTTCAGGCCTGTGATCTCACTCTACTTCCAAGTGGCCATGTCTCCATGTCACCTAAATCACCAGTCCAATTGGCCTGACACCTGTTTGGCAGTCACAGCAGTGAGGTCAAGAATGAATAGGCTCAAGCTTAAGTGTCTTTTTCTTGCTGGAGATCGTTCCTGACATTCACTATTGAAACACTGGCATGGGGCAGTGCTGTGAAGTTTGTGGCTACAGAGAATTTTATTTTCTAGGCCTGTTATTTTAGTAACTGTCATGAGCTCTAACATTCACAAAATCCCCCACCTTTGTTACACCAAAACCCTGGGCCAAATTCACCTCTGGTATAAGTCCATTGAAGCTAATAGAGTTGTATCACTTAACCTGAGGCTGAATTTAAATCTTCAACTCCCACAGTTTAGAAGTTAGTCTTATTGTATTTATATCAAAGTAGGTCCTTATTGTGCTAGGTGCTGTACAAACACAGAAAAGACACAATCCCTGCCCTGAGCAGTTTACTATCTAAAGATAATACAGGAGCAGGAACACACACAACTGGATGCATTTCAATATACTTACCAAACTTTTTGATTGGCCAACCTGTTCCAAAGTGATCTGAAGAATCTATGTTCTTGTGACTGTGCTCCATCTGGAATAGCTACTGCATGGATTTGAAATGCCCCCCACTTGAATGGTGATGATTAAAAACAGACTTTGGTATCTATTTAATTAACTTTTAATGAGATACAGGTGATGCACCATTTGATGCAATTGTTGGAAGAATGATCATAATGACAGCAGGAGAGAGAAATATATATCGTTACATGGCTCCAAGAAGTGGAAAAGAGCACCTAGTTTCAGTAAATTGCCCAGCACAGATGCTTCAGAGCTTTCAAAGTTTGTATCTGATAAATTGGCCTGTGGTTAAGGAAAAGTAAATCTTAAACAGTTGAGAGTTTGAGTTTCATTTTGAATAACCACTCCAAAGCCTGGATATTTATTTCAATACCATCTGAATTACTCAAACCTCTTGATTGTATTGGGTTCATCTGAATGGAGATCCTGTACAATCAGGCTCCCATGTGAGATTTCCAGTATTCCCTGCTAAAGCGTCAGATGAATCAAAAGAACAAAACACACATGGTATTCGAATACTCTCATTCCAGTCCTAGCTGGAAACTAGCCTAGGTGAAGCATCACCTAAAAATAACAAATTATTGGTGGAAAGGAACACTATCCTAAAACATCAAAAAAGTTGGGTTCCTGGATGATTTTGTGCTGTGTATAAAGGTTTGGTTCATTTATTTTATTCACACTCATTTGCTCATCATTACCCATGATACAGAATGACTGAGCCGAGATGTGTCACCCATCTAGTGTTTCTAAGATTGTCCCAACCTTTATTTATTTATTTAGAGAGAGCTCTAAGGTGACTCAAGTTAGGTTATCCAAAAAATGAACTCTAAAGGTGTAAGAGTGAAGTCCTTACTGCTTGTGTTCATTAGAGCCCCAAAGCAGCAATGCACTAGAGCATTTAATGTGAAATCAGTGGCATGATCCATGGTTCAAGTTAAGCATGTAGTTAAATACTTTACTGGACCGAGGCTAAAGAGCAGGCGAAGTCACAGTTTGGGTAGTTAATCTTACATAAACTTCCTTTTGTAGATTAATGTGGATATGGCATTCTTCACTTCCCACCCAAAGCTGGGATGCAGTGTTTTCTTCCCAATGATAACACCTGCCACATTCCATCCCAATTATGGAAATTTACATACTGCTGATGTGATAGAAAAGGAATATACATTAACGGTTTTCCCCTCCCATTTGTTTATCCTATTTTATAGTGGGGCTAAGCGTACGTGTGTGCGTTATACATACCAATCACCCCTTTCTCAAAGAAAGAACAATGATTGAGCAGAATGGAGTCCTTGAATTGGAATTCAGAGACATGACATTTGCAGTCAAAAGACTGCTCTTTGAAAACAGTATCTTGAACCACAGTATCATCTTTTTAGTTAAAAAAATACTATGAGAAATGATTGTGGGAAAGTAACATTTTCTTGCCCAACAGCTCTGCTCTCTGTGTGCATTCAGTCAGCTTTGCCCACTTCAGTGAGTGACTTATGTTTTACTGCTTTTTATTAAAACAATGAACTGAACTCTATTTCTTCTTGCGCTTCAGCAGAAATATTTGCTAAATTTCTATCTGGTTTCACAGGTGTCACTGGGGACATTATTTGCAGACAAAAGGGGTCTAGTCTAGCCTGCAAAAGTTTCATGTATTTACTGGTGATGATGAATAAGATGAAAAGAACCCAATTTGATCCAAAGCACAAGCTGACTTGGCTTGGTTGATAGTTAGAAAAAAACATTTTTTTACTTGTAAAATAGGTGGGTTTGATCTGGAGTGAGTTAATCAGCAAACGTGGAACTCCAGGATGCCATTTGAAAGTGCACTCAGAACTCCACTTTGAATAACTTTTCAAGATGGCTTTCTGTTTTTTAACTCAGCATTGAAATCCCAAATTTACCAAAGGAAAGAGATTCTGCATCTTTTAATGAAAGATAAAACAACAATATAAACATACACAAATTTACAGAGAAAGGATCAACTTTAATACATTTGGATTCAAAGGTGTTCTTTTTTAAATATGGTATAAAAATAAATGCAAGAAACATTAACAGAGAATATACAGACAACAGACAAAGACACAGGCTTTCTTTCTCAGTGTGAATACGTCAGTGAAATGGAACCTGCTGTGCTAATTTATTGTGCAATAAATGTGATGCCATATGTATATTTATTAGTATATGCATTTTTTTTACATTTCTTCCAGTTCGTGAACTGACCGTATTTTTTAATAAACTGTGTCTAGCAGAAGCTTTTTTTTTCACTGTACTTGAGCTTGCAGAAAATAAAATGACACAGATCCAGCTTGATATGAAGGAGGAAGTGAGCAGACATTTTTCAAAATGGAGGCATCGAAAGGTTAGAGAGTCCCTCGGAGTCTGTAATGCCTTAGTATACACAAAAGAAAACAAGTCAGGTCCCTGCTCATGCAACATCTTGTTCTACTGTCCTCTGATTCAGGCAATCAGTGAGCTACAAAGTATGTATAATGATTTGAGTCTGCTTCCATGCTACAAGGATGATCCTTTTAGTAGGACTGCACTAGACTGGTTAACCTCTTTGAAGTGAGCGATTTCCCCTGAGGAAAAGATAAAAACAAAAAACAGAAAACAGAGGCATGATCACTGAAAACCTGTTCATCAGCAAACACCTAGCAATTTGACAGTGATGTGGCAACATTATGGGGGCACCAATGGGAGCTAATGTCAAAACTTAAATTTGGAAACCGTTTTTGATTTATACTTTGAAGACCTGCAGAAACCTGAATCCAAAACTGCCAACAGAGAGACTGTTTTGCATAATTATCCAGAAAATTATATACTACACAGTAACATCCAAAATGATCTGTTTGTGCTTAGCAGCAAGCCTATGGCTCAAAATAGCTTCAAGAAGGCTACTACAATACAGCATGCCTCAGAATGCATCAAGATGAATGTTCTGAACTGCAGTGATTCCAGACCAAGAAGTTACATAATCCACTCTGAAGGGTGGCTAAGTGCAGAAGGCAGATTATACATTAAATACAAGTAGGAAAGCATCCTTCCTGTGAGCTAAGCTAAAGTTGTTGTTTTTTTTGTGGGGCGGGAGGGGAGGAATATTCCTACTGTTTACAAGCATTGTACAGGTACATAACAGGTACCCACGTACACTGCTTTGAGAGCCCATGGATTCCATTTCATTATTTTGTTAAGAATTCCTGCTGATATAAAGGTATATTTTGGCATCTTAACTAAACCTGGTAATAAGGTGGAATGAATGCCCCCAGGGATTGGATCTAGAGTGCAGAAGAAGAAAATCTATAATGCAGCATAACTAGTGCCAGTCTGCTGCTACTCACGGAAGGAGCAAGCAGATTTCAGAGAGAATATGAGAAATGGGAAAAATCAAAACTTCAGACAAATTCTATATTTTTAACAGTAATTACAGGACAAACAAGCCTTTTTTTGTCCTGCCAGTGAAAAGCTATTTCTGTTATGTTTGCTGTTTTATTATTACTCAGCTGACTTACACAAATAGATCTGATGTTGATATCTATATTCACCATAAATTCAATTTTCCCCTTACAGGGATTCATAACTCAACTGTAAACTCTTGCTGAAACATGATGCATCAGCGTTTCAACTGGAGTGGGTTTTCACAAAAATGAAATGCAGTAACTCTTACATTTACAAGGACCAGAACTTTCAGTAGATCTGGATGCAATTTTTTCCCCCTACAACCTATTTGTTTTTAACAGAACACATAAACTGCCATGCTGGATTAGTCCACTAGGCCATCAGTATGCTGCCTCTGACAGTAAGGATAGTTGGTACTTCAGAAGAAGGCAAGTCTGCTCCCAACTACTCTCTCCTATCTCTACCTTCAGCCTCCTCACTCGCTCACCCATATCCCATTTTACAGTGCTTAAGCTGCATATGAAGCAACCATTTTATGCAACGCTTTCAATGCACATGTCCACTCTCACTGTTCCAGATTGCAAATTACATAAATTGGTCAGCAACTAAACTAATGTAGGAAATTTCTGCCAATAAACTACTTTAAAAAAACAAACAAACATTTTTATATCTGAGTTACAAAATTATTTTGTACTCATACATTCAGCATTTTCCTATTTTTAATATATTTTGAGTGCTACAATTCATCTAAGATTGGGTTCCTAATATTTAAGCTTTAAACACATGATTAAGTTCTTTTCGGAATTGGGGCTGAAAGTTAAGTGGTCTCAAAGAAGTGACAAATCTGTCATTGCTCAATAATGAAATGAGTTTGTAATGAAATTTTAAGTCTCATGCTTATTTATTTATAATTATAATTCTCTTGGGTGAGTGATTATTCTGACTTTATTTGGGTGGGGTCTGTTGTCTTTGTCCATGATAAGCCTTGAGAAAAAAAGTAGTTTTTCCCAAACTGCAATTTATAATCCATAACATTACATTGTTTTCACTACTTTTCTTTTTAAGGAGGTAAGGAATGTCATGTCAGTTGTATGATAATTAGATAGATAATTTAAGGAGAGATTTTAAAAGGAGTCTAAGAGAGTTCTGCAACCAACTCCCATTGAATTTCAGTAGCATTTGGGTAGCTAACTCCTTTAGGCTGATTTGAAAATCCCAGCGAAATACATAAGCCCATGCTTAACTTTGATTTTTATGAAATTATTCACATGCATAATGTTAAGTATGTATTTAAGTATAGGGATTGGTGCACATGGGCTTTGCAACTTTCTGAATACATATTCATTCAGAAGATCTTGAGATAATGAAATCCCTTCTGTGAAGGGTGTGGGCTTCACTAGGACATTAATTTGAACAACATCGCACGCTCCTGAACAAGGATCCAAGAAAACTACACAGATCAGCAATTATCAGCACTGTGAGAAAGCATTTGTTATGACATCAGACAACAGAAGATTCTTACTCAGTTTTTAGCTGCAAATACCATACTAGCACCAGGTTCTTGAAAGTTTCGAAGTTCGTGAAACATTCAATGAACTAGGGCTAAGTTCTTATCCCTTTCCTCTTTGCCTGGTTTTGGGGAGGTATTTATAATATCTTGTAAAAATGAGGCAATTTTGATTCAAAACCAGGCAAACAGTGACAGTTTTGATTAAATTACTTTGAATTTTGAGACATGCACAATCCAGTACATGCACTATTTTAAATTTGCTCCACAGATGCAGTAAGTGGTTATGTCCAGTTTTTAGTATTTACAAATTAGCTTTAAATTAAAACAGGACAGTTGAACATACTATAGCTTCACACAACAACAAAGGCGAGTGATGGAAAAGACCCTCTATAGCTCCATCTTGCTCTTACTATGTTTTCCAATCTTTTGGCCACTCTGGCTTTCAAATTTCCAAGCAATGGGGCTGCAGTACTTCCCCTGGAAGACTATTCTACTGCTTAAAAATATGAAATGTGGCAATGGTAGCTGAACAGTGTGCATGAAACTTCACGTGTCCCATTCTAGAAGATCATAAGAGATCTACTTTACAAGAAAAATGTGGATCTGGTCAGAAAAGAGGCTATTTAAACATGGCAGCTTCTTATTCAACAGATCTGCTTCCTTTGTGCATTTGGAATCATATCTATGCATTTTAGTGTGAAAACAAGATTTAACTACATTCTATTTATATTAATATATGGAGCCTAAGCAGCTAAGAGAAAGTTGGATTGCATTCTGGCTCGGACATCGAACAAAATTAATAAGTTCCAGTTTGCAGAATCTTGACCTCAAAGTCTAGAAAGCTGTACACCTCAAATCCATTCTAAAGTGTACTTCTATTCTGAAAGCTGACTATTTTAAAAAAGCATGGTAGGGTTTTATATTTATTGCCTCTCAAGGATTTCCAGATGTGCTCAATTTACAAAAAAGTTGTTTTTGTCTAGATGTCACCTCTCCTAAATCATCCAGTGAACAGACAGTCAAGTTGGGCTCTTTTTTTCTTGTGCATCATCACATCACTGTAATAAAGATTCCGCAGGCCAAATTATGATCTAAGTGACACCTGTGCTTCTCCATTAAAAGTGCGTGAACAGGTGTAACTGATTGGAATTTAGTAAACAATTCTGTAGATGAAGCACAAAAAGGAAAAGAGTGCAGCTCGCTTGCTCTCTCTCAGATATATTTACTCTTGGGGTGCTAACAGAAGTAAAAACAATAGAAAATTGTTTGAGTCACAACAATCAGCACATATGCTTCTGAATACTTACAGGCAACACAGCTGTTGAGTAACAAGATGATATTGATACTTAGTTACTTTTCAGAGTAGTACTCTGAGGCCCATATCTGAACTTTTCCAAAAGTAAGAGAATGTTCTAATCCAGCAATTTTGTCTGCACAGGTGTAGCAGAGAAGAATATTGCCCTGCAATTGGAATCTGGATAACAATTATGGTATAATGGACATGCTAAATCAGAATCCAGCTCAAATGCTGTGTTGACTTTCGAAGGCTAACAGAATAGAGAGTAGAAGTATTGGCACAGTGAGCAGGTATGACTCTGAATACACACAGGCAACAGATGTGTTGATTAAGGTGCTAATGTTTTATGTAAGGTTTCAGAGTAGCAGCCGTGTTAGTCTGTATCCTCAAAAAGAAAAGGAGTACTTGTGGCACCTTTTATGTAGTTACTTTTCAGAGTACAAATGTCCTTTAAAGTATATAGAGAAAATTACACAACCAGCTAAACCAAGTAGTTGAGCAATTTTAGGAATTATTTAGGGCCAGAAAGAAACATATAAAATCTTATCCAATTAAACTCCATATTAGAACTGAAGACACATTGACTTATTTACATAGTACCACACTAATGTCTCAAATAATTCACAAACATGCCAGGAACAATTTCAATAAAATACGTTACTAGTTTATACAAACCAACGTTAAAACTCCATATGAGCTGGGACTGAAACACATGGAAGAGGAATGGTAGAGGGAAAGAAGAAGATACATGTTTAACCTTTAAAAAGGTTAATTCTCATCAGCCCAACAGCCCCTTTTTATGGTTTTTTTTCATTATTAGAGCAGATGCTGCTCAGTTGATTCAATATCTCTAGAGCTACTAGTAATAAAAACCCCAAGCGTTTAACTGTGTAACAGATGCACAATATGCACACTGGCGTGAACATAATGAGATCAAGAAATTTTACCATACCCTTTGCTCTCACAGTTATTCATCTGCTCATGTGTTGCACACATGTGGCATGCTGGCAACATGGCTGGTTTCAGCATGAGAAACTCCCAAGTGAAATCCCAGCTTTCTACAAATAAAGGCTTTATTTGTTCGGAGTAGGACATCTGGAGAGATCAAGGAGCGCAGACAGTAATACTCAAAGAAATACTTTTGTAGGCTTTAGCCAGCCATTATTCCCCTTAATGTAACTTTCTGGGCCAAAAATCCTTCCCCATCTCTACAGATGGCTGTGCCTGCAGTCGCACGGGTATGCTTCTGCTTCAAGAAATAGGAAGAAGCAAGATTTATAGAGCTTGTACAAGTATTCTCACCACAACAGTGGTACCAAGGAGCTCAATATGCTTTGTGTGTGTGTGTGTGTGTGGGGATTCAGGGCAGGGTCAAAATTCTTCTTCCCTTCAACGTGTTGTAAGGATTTGCACTCCTGTGGCTAGGGAGAAGGAAAATGTCTGATCATGGCCAAAGATGTGGCTCCATTCAGACCACCTCCAACGGAGGTGACTAACTGACAGAGTGAATAGAGAAGGAGCAATGGGTCTTAGAGTAAGTGGCTTTCCTTGTTTTGCTATCTCCCCCCATTTTTCCACTGTCTCTCCCTCTTTATTCCTCCTTTTATTCATTAAAAGGAGGCTCTTTCCTTCAATGAAACTTCAGGCCTTCCCTAGACTGAGACCTGGGAGAAAGGTTGACATGCTTAACAGTTGAAGTGTGGGGTAGAAAATAAATAAGGCTTAGAGGGTAAAATTTTCAAAAGCTGCCTACGTGACTTAGAAGCCGAAGGTCTCGTGAGAGTCAATGGCTCCTAAGTCACTTGCGTACTTTTGAAAATTTTACCCAAGGTTTGTGTGTTAGTTTGAAATGGGACTGATCTGTGAACTGATTTTATTTTCTTCTGAGACTGCAGCAGTGACCAATGGGGTGGGAAAGAGAAGCCATCAAGTGTTATTGAAGCCTGGCACAACAGGAAGAGACAGAGGCAGTGGCTACATAAGGGGAAGCACCTTTGAGGTGCTAGGTTCTAGTCATTTGTATCTCAAACCTACCCTGACAGATATGGTCCTGTTACTCTGTTTGGGCCAAATCCTGGAGCCTTACTCAGGCAAAACTTTACTAGGAATGGAGTAAGATATTGCTCTTTGTTTATTTTGGTTAATTGTTGGCAGAGCTGGGCAGGAAATGCTATGCATGATTTTGAAAATATTTCCTGTCCCAAATCAGGAAGAAAGTTGAAATCTTGAAAATCTTGAACCAAATAACAAAAAAAGGTTTGAGTCAATCAAAATGTTTCATTTCAATAACTGTGAAATGTTTTGTTTAGATTTTGACCATATTTTATTTTAAAATATTTTCATTTATATATGTATATATTTACAATCTTTAGCTTACATTTTGAAACAAAAAGTAATTTTGAATCAGAAAACCAGAATTTGTTGTTTAGAAAATGTCTGAATGGAATTTGTTGACAATTTGGGCATGTGGGGAGATGTCAAGAAATTCATAGAAACCAACACTTTCCCCTAAAAAGTTTCAGTTTTGGCGAATTGGCCAACTTGGTTTTCTAACAAAAAATGTTTCATTGAAAGATTCCCGAACAGCTCTAGCTGTTGGTAATAAACTAGTACATTTTAATTTTCAAAATTGGCTTCTGTGAAGACTTACTCCATAAGTCTAACTTAATAACCTCACATAGTTCTGTATTGGATTCATAATGTCCAATGATTGAGGTTCCATTAAGTTCCTTTCGTTGTTACATATGAAATCTTACATGTTTGTGCACAAAGATCCCTTAAGAATGATAACATGAAGAATCAATTACCATTTTCACATCTATTGTCTAACATGATCCTAAAATGATTGGATGTAAAAACAACTCTAAGAACACACAAAGTCCATCACCCACTGATGGAAATAAGTGTGAATGACAGTTTAAGCAATTTGAATTTCCTTCTGTATGCCACAATTTGACACGTCAATGCTAAGTGATATTTTGTTGAGCCATTGTGAAAATATGCTGTGTTTAATGGTCCTGACAATTTTACATCTCATGCATGAAATACTCTAATGTTTGCTCATTCGGCTGGAGATGATAACATCAGGGGACACTGGTAAATATGCCTATAAGGCAAGCAGGAGTGGATGTCTCAGGGCTTTAGCACTGAGCCCTGTAAACCTTTTCTGCTCAAGTCACTGGTTCACATCTCACCTAATAGGTAGTGAGTGAAGGTTACTATCATCTGATGGCTGCTTGGTATACTATATGAACGGAGTTTGGTGGTCTATTTGTTTCGTCGTGGATGTATATCCACATAACAAAACAAAAACCAATCTGCAACTTGTACACTTCTTGGCTGTCTCTGGAGTGAGGCAATATAACTCACTGGATGTGGAGATAAAACTAGCCTATCACCTTAAAGACAATCTCTTCAGTTTTGACTTCAGGAACATTGAGCACAGCAGGGTGCAGGAAGCTGGCACTGCCCATAAATGGAAAACATCAGTAAATAGGCTGTCAGTCCAGCACCTTTCATGAATCCTAAATTTCTGTGAAAAGTTAAAAAACAGAAGTCATCCTTCAAGGACTTCTCTACTATACAGCCTCTTAGGTTATCTGTGCTCCTTTACATAGCAACAAATGTATATAGATATTTCTTTTTGTTTCTACACTTAAATTTATTACCAGAGCTGACTGAAATTTCATGACTTAAGTTTTATATGATCTTTTTCATAAAATGTTTGATGTTCAATGAAAACATCCCCCAAAGAATTTTGATTAGAAATTTCATAGAAAAATTGTTGCGATCCGATGGGTTTTTTACAGTCATTTTTTTTAATTCCCACAAAAATGTGTCACAGGTATTTCAGCCAGCTCTATTTATGATATCTGAAAGGAGATAGGATAGGATTTAAATACACTGCTGAAGTCCTACAAAAAGAGTGAACACAGATACGTTATTCCAGGGAACTTCTAGGCTGGCTTTGAAGGTGGAGGACTTTGACATTGCAATCAAACATGCAGCTGGCGAAGCCCTCAGACAGCACACTTATTGCTCACACACATCTGACATATTGCATTAAGGGGGACGTCAGGGGCAAGCCCAGCCAGCTACATTGAGGTAAAGGTGTTAACCTGCATCCACACTAAGGAAAGGTCATGGTTCTATATTGCGGTTAGTTAATACACATTAGCTAGCTTCAACCTAACCTCAGGCTCTTTTTCTGACCTAGTAAACCCCCTCCCTCTGTTGCATGGATTGTTCTATTTACTGGCAGCCAACTATCGCTTCCTTCCTCTCTGCTCAAGTTACAGTAAGTTTGTAGTTTGCTGTTACTCACTGCCCCAGTGAGCAATGTGGTGCTTTGCTTATAATTCCCCTCCACACAGACAGACTTCCCTCAATAGGCTGTAACCTTACAATCTACCTTGTCTAGGGAGTGTTACATTGTTGCATCTCCCCAGGAGCACATCAGAGAACAAGTCCTGACTCAGTCACAATTCCTCTCTTGCTCTGGGAGAAAGAGTAAATTAGTTACTTATAGAATCCTAGGTTTAGAAGGGACCAGAAGAGACATCTAATCTGGCCCCCTGCCAAGATGCAGGATTGCTGTCTAAACCAAGGGTGGGCAAACTTTTTGGGCCGAGGGCCACATCTGGGTGGGGAAATTGTATGCAAGGCCGGGACAGGGAGTTGGGGTGCGGGAGGGAGTGCGGAGTGTGGGAGGGGGTGCGGTGTGCAGGAACGGGCTCAGGGCAAGGGATTGGGGCAGAGGAGGGGTGCGAGGTGTATGAGGGAGCTCAGGGAAGAAATTGGGATGCAGGAAGGGTGTGGAGTGCAGGAGGGAGCTCAGGGCAGGGGGTTGGGGTGCAGGAGGGGTGTGGGGTGTGACAGGGGTCTCAGGGCAGGGAGTTGGGGTGCAGGAGGGCTGCGAGGTGCAGGCAGGGAATTGGGGGGGGCGGGGTGCAGGAGGCGTTCGGGCTCCGGCCCGGCGCCGCTTACCTAAAGCAGCTCCAGGGTGGCAGCGGCACGCACCGGGGCCAGGGCAGGCTCCCTGCCTGCCTGCCTGCCTGCCCTGGCCCCACACCGTGCCGGGAAGTGGCCGGAACCACGTCCCTGCGTGGCCCCTGGCGGAGGGGGCACAGGGCTCTGCACACTGCCCTTGCCACGCCTCTAGGTAGCTCCCATTGGCCGCGGTTCCCTGTTCCCGGCCAATGGGAACTGGGGAGGCGGTGCCTGGAGGCAAGGGCAATGCATGAAGCCCTCTGTGCCCCCGGCCCCTGGGGCCCCAGCGACGTGGTGCTAGCCGCTTCTGAGAGTGGTGCGGGGCCTGCGGCTTCATTGCTATTTTTAGGTCTCTAGCTCAAACCCTGTGAGCAGGAGTCTGTTTAATTGTGCTGGGAGGCTCTCTCCCAGCTGCTGGGCAGGCAAGTGGAGGTAGGAAGAGCCAAGGGTTCCCCCACTCTCTGATTCCTCTCCACCACCCTGCCTGCCCACGGGACTAGAATAGGGGTATCAGGCAAATAAAACCTGCTTTTCCCACAGTGGTCACATCATAATCTGAGCAGCTCCACAGGGGGATACAAAGGCATGCATGGCTGAGAAAGATTTGTGATAATCTTGCCTGTAGCTACTATTCCAAATCAGTGCACATGCCTCAACTGAACATCTACATGTCACTTCATTTTCGGAGTGCTGCAATGTATTTCTGCAGAGTTATTTGGGAGTTCTGAGTATACAAAAGCAAAATAAAGAGAAGAATTTTGCCTTTTTGCTATTCATTTCTATACACTCGTAAAACATATCGTGATCAGTAATAAACGCCACATTTATATAGAAATCTTTTCACCATGCTATTATTGTGTCTATATAGTGCACACCTTTATGGCATCATGGATTGATATTGGTTTATAGTAGAGAATACCAGGAGGGTTATAATTTTGCAGCTATGAAGTTTATGTGGCAATATAAACATGCAGATATCTATAGCTCATCAATATTTGATAGCATGTAGTACATTTAGGATTTTCACAAAATGAACTGAATTATTGAGAGCTTTCTAGAAAGATTTTTTTTCCAGTGTCCAAGAAATACAAAATTGAATTTAGCTTTTCTGTCCTTTATTTTTTTTTACTGTGTCACACGGCCAGAAAAATGAATCATTCTATTACAGAAATAACTATATTGTGTAATGAAGGAAAAGTCTCAAGAGAACTTTCTGATTTAGCAAATGCTTTTGCAGGCAAGTATAACCCAGAGTGAGTCTCTGTCCCCCCTCTATGGTTCTCTAAGTTGTTAGAGGGCCATGCTTTTAGCTTCAGAGTTCTGGGGTACAGCCCCACAAACAATCTAGCCAGGGTATTGTTATACAATTATATCAATGTGTAAACTGACGGGGTGCTAGTTTGCAAAATCCAGAAGTCCACTTTTCACTCTACCTGCCTTACTCACACTGAGTTGCACCTTGCTACTGAAGTAGTTACATTGAGATCAATGCATTGAAGTCACTGAGCCTGCTTGAAGAGAAGGGTACTACTCACCTTGAGTAAAGATGGCAGAATCAGGCACCTGGGACTAGTTTCAAAAGGGGCATAGGTGCCCAAGCCTAACATTTAGACATCCTGGGTATTCACAGCACCTAAGTCCCCCTTGTGAATCAATCTAGCCCTCAGTCTTTATCTCAAGCAAAACTACCACAAAAGTCACTGAGAGTGAGGACATCAGAATTGTCCCCAACAGAGTCTTTATGGGGAAGTCCTCCTGGTTTCCAGTCCAGTCACGATCACTGATGTTCTGGGTGATGGGACTATGCCTAGAACTTTGTATGGATAAATTTTCAAAGAGATGCCTTTGCTGGGCATGCAAACTATCCATGTGCATACACAAACAGGACATTGTACATATGAATATGGGCAGCTGTGCTCACAAGTGAGCAGCTGAGTGCACAAGTACTCCCATTGGCAAGCAACAAGTCCAGATATGTCTGGGCTGTTACTGTTCAGTGTGTGCGCATGTGTACTATACAGTGGCAACTGAAGTGCCTGTGTTTGAATAGTTGGTCCTTTTTATGTCAGTAGACACAGCTGATAAGAGCAGGACCTCCCGTAAAAGTGTTGCTAAGTTGAGTTTTTCTGAGTAAAAAAGAGATATCACAGACGATAGAATCATATTGCAAATACATAGCTCTCATTTTAGGGCCACTTCTGGGAGTTGCCGAGAGTCTGCTGTTTACAATGAGAGTTGAGGGTTTCGGCACCACACAGGAGATTTTCAGCACCTTGCAGAAATGGGCCTATCCGGAACCTTCTTACATCCTGGTAGTGGTGGGAGAAATAACAAGAGTACTGATACTTTATTCCCACTCCCCAGTAACAAGCCAGCACAAAAAAAAAAAAAAAAAAAGGACCAAATACCTATATATCAAGGCAAAATGCTAAACATATAGTTGGGAAGACTTTGTCACCCTCTTAAATTCTAGCCAACTACTCCGTTATTTCACCCATTCTTTCCTCACTTGCTCTCCTTTAGTGCTATATTCACCCCAAAATCTGTCCCCTGCCCGGACTCTCTTCCCCTTACCTTCTTTCTTTTATGCTCCACCATTTTTTATTGTTCTTACCCTATCGCAGAATTGTTATTACTTAATGAAAATTTCCCAAATCATTCTGTGGCATCTACCTTGTTCTGGGGTACAGGGTGACAAAGTTCGAAAGACAAAAGTTATTAAAGGGAGTGGAGGAAAAGTGGAGATACATTTAGAGTGAGAATGAATACATTGCAGAAAAGTTAAAATTTACTTTGGGTAACATTCTTCAACAATTTACTGTGCATTAAATTTAACATTCTGGTTCATATTTTATCTGGGTTTTATCTATATATAGGACATTACATATTATATTATATATTATTATTTTATTATATATTAGCAGTGACAGCTAAATTTTCTTCTCAACAGCGCTAGTCAGACTGAAATAATTTCATCTGCACTGGGCCACCTTTGGTTCAAAACTCCCATAGTTATCCCAGTTATTGTAGGTTGCCACTTGTTGATTGGGAAAAGTTTAGCTCTCAAAAGTCACAGTATGTTGTAATTGTTCCCATGTTTTCTTTACTAGTACAGCCTTGATTATATAAGACATGAACTCCAATTAAACATCTCAGTGAAAGAAAGTATGAGTGTTATGTTATAAAATTGTTTTATAGAACAATCTCTTTAGACAAGACATAAATCACAGTGAAACATGCTGTGGCAACACCACCATGCAAAAAATAGGGGTTTTTGTTTCAAACTTTTTGTTTGTTTCATAGCTATTTATTTATTTTTAATGAGTTTTAGCTAACAACTTTTACCTGGACTTTTAGTGGCGTTGTCCCATTGAATCCAAATTAATTTCTGAATTTACAAAATAAGATACCCAATATGTATTACAGGAAACCTTTATCTATAATGAAACATCAAAAAATATATTGTTTTCTTTTAGCATGTGAGATACCCCCACAGCCTCAGAGAACTTTGTTCTTTCACTTCACTTGTTTCTTTTATGTTTAGCATAAATTAAATTTATTTCAAGGAGTTAAGAACTCATTATACAGGAGGCCGTTTATGAGAACTGCCCCTCCTCCCTTAGAAACTAAAAACAAAAACCATGATCTTTGCTGAAGCTCTTTATACTTTTCATTTCAACACACACAGCTCCATTAACTGATTGTCACAGCAAAAGCCACAACAAACACACACAGCAGCGTGAACTGCACAATTCAACAGACAATGCAGACAAACTTGAGTATAATCCAAGATCTTTCTACCTCTTTTCATAACAGGTTAGTGCTCGCCCTCAGTGTTGGTGTACAGTTTTTATGGCATGGAAAAATAGGGATGTTTCTGCCCTACAAAAATAAATGTGTTGAATGCTTTAGTTTGAACTTGTACAATGTCAAAAAAAACCCAAAGACTGGCACAAATAAAAATAATCCAGTAAGTGAGGACATCAGTGGAACTCAAAGCTGGTGGTGGGAAAATGTGGATAGGAAATCCACCAACCTCCATTTTTACCTTGCTGCAACATCTTTCAAAAATAAATTCTTACTTTTCAGTGAATAAGGAACAGAGCAGAATTGAAGCATGTAGGCAGGAATTTTGGCTGCTTGTACTGTGTCACTGAAATGACATTCAAAGAAACCCCTAGTGCATCATAAGCATCAACTGCTCACAAGGCACCTTTGAACCTGAGAAGCATTATTAGGCTTGAGAGAAGTTGGGGACATTTGTTACAGGTTATTTCCCACCCCTTTCCATGCCCCATTATTAAATTGGCCAGACCCCATCTAGGACAAAATAGCAACAGCAAAAGGAAAGGAATCCAATGTATTAAAAAATGCATCAAACATAGTATTTGGGGAGGCCATCTTAATGCCACTATATAAAGCCATGGTGCGACCACACCTTGAATACTGTGTGCAGTTCTGGTCACCCCATCTCAAAAAAACGTTATATTAGAATTGGAAAGATACAGAGAAGGGCAACAAATATCAGTAGGGGGTTGGAACAGCTTCCATATGAGGAGGGATTAAAAAGAGTGGCACTGTTCTGCTTAGAAAAAAGATGACTAAGGGGTGTGTGTGTGTATGACAGACGTCTATAAAATCATGAATGGTGTGGAGAAAGTGAAGAGTGAAGTGTTATTTACCCCTTTATATAACACAAGAACCAGGGGTCACCCAATGAAATTAATAGGCAGCAGGTTTAAAACAAACGTTAAGGAAGTATTTCTTCACACAACGTGAAGTCAACCTGTGGAACTCATTGCCAGGGGCTGTTGTGAAGACCAAAATTATAACTGGGTTCAAAAAAGAATTAGAGGATAGATCCATCCATGGCTATTAGCCAGGAAGGTCAAGGACACAACTTATTGCTCCACATGTCCCTAAACCTCTGATTCCCAGAAGCTGGGACTGGACAACAGAGGATGGATCTTCTGATAATTGCCCTGTTCTGTTCATTCCCCCTGAAGTGTCTGGCACTGGCCACTGTCCGAAGACTGGATGCTGGGCTAGATGGACCCTGTATGTCTGTTCTTATGATGCACTAGGAAAAGTAACAGCATGAAGCAGGTTTCCAGATGTTTCTTTAGTTTAATAAAAAAATGAAGAGTGAATTAACTCCATTTTCTAGGGTGTATTTCATGTTCCTTAATGCAGACAGTATGGCTCCCACAGGTCCTTTCCTCCATTTATGGCAACAATAACAACCTGGTTTTCTCTGAGGTTAGTCAGTAAAAGAAGAGAGAGCTGGGGGAGAACTGTAATGAAAGCCTAGTACAAAGCTGCCATTTCTGTGTAAAGTTGTAAACTTGCATGAATGCAAAACTTTATCTGTTGTCATACAGGAGTAAAGGTGAGGGACTAGGGTGGTGGTGGGGAGAAGGGTATTTCATCGATCAGGCTTATTAGTTTGCCAAGGTAACAAACTTACCACATTGCGTGTGAATTTCTCAAAAGATGTTCGACGATCCAGTGTGTTTTCCAACTTAAATTAAAAAAAGGGGGAAATAAAAAAAGGAAAAAGAAAAGAAAAGGGGAGAAAAAAGAAGAAGAGCAAGAAACAAATAGAGCAGAAAAGAAGGATGATGAAACAATGGACTGCAAAACAAAGCTCATGTACAAATCAAGAAGCAAAAGTAGGTATGAAGCTGCTAATGAATGCCTGTTATATAACAATGGACAGGCAAAGCAGTTATAATATTTGATTAAAAAAACATTTCTCAGGTGGATCAAACTGGTTTGATTAAAAAGAAAAACTGAAAATAAAAAAAATAATGAAGAGCATTTCTTGTGTCAATGAACTGAGATTTGCAAAACTTAAGGACTTCGCATACACAGTAGCAGCTCTCTGGAACTTTCAACATTTCTCCATATTGGATGTTCAGAAACTAACATTTGAAAAAAACCATACAGTACTTCCATATAATTTTTAGGTTTTCATTTTATGCACAGTTTAGTATTATCAAGATCATAACTAGCTTACTACTACTTCTACATAGGATAATGGGCGTGATTTTGCAAACAGTGTTCCCAACTGATTGCAATAGGATTTCAGAATTCGTGGTGGTTGCAGAATCAGACCCACTAATAACAAACAATTTCATTATAGACTTTTGCATCAGAAAATGTTTTGGAATTTCCTTGCATTCAGCACTTTGACCCCCTATCATGTAAGATGCTCCACACAGTGAGGGTTTGTCTGTGCCGAGCTCATTGCATAATCTGAACCTTAAAAAGCAAGGGTCATGTATCATGGTAAGATTTTTTGTTTGCCTGAGTGTAACATGATCTTACATTCATATCAGATTCCTAACCTCATAAAAACTAGACATCTAATAACAGGGAGAGAAAGCGAAATCCTAGGATACTTTTAAAAAAAATGAAATCAGAAGTTATTCATACCAGTGAGATCAATTTTAAACAAATTAGTAGGTTTTTTAAATAAAAATAAAGAAAAGGAGAATCATTATATTTGCAAATTTGCAAGGCTATACTGCAGGCATTTTATTTTATTTAACGTACTTGTAAACTACTTTCAGTTTAAATTGCTTGGTAACAGAAAGAGTGCTACAATGTGAGATGTAAAAATAAAAATAGGTTTTGGGCTAATTTAACTTATTAAAACATACACACGTGCAGGATCCATTTATGAAACTACTGTATGTATGTGACACTCTACATAAGCCAACCTGGTTACCTACCAGATATCCAGCAGCACTTGCACAGGGGAGAGAAATCCATGTATTGTAGCAAACATCACCACCACTGAGCACAGTGGCAACAAAAAGACAAGATGGACTAATACCTTTTTCTTGGCCTGTAGCAGCTCCTGGTAGGCACTGGATCGTATAAAACGAGGATAGGAATCACTTTTCATCAGTTTGTAAATGTGCTCCTAAAGAGAAAAGACATAAAATTTAAAAAATTGACATTTTGAATTGATGTTCTGAAAACAAGATGCAGTGGACTAAGATCAAAAAGATGCATAACTGAATATTTAATGCCATTATCGAGAGATACTAGAGATACTAGAGATTATTATTCGTATATTTTTATGGAAGGAGCACTCGCTGCAGTTCTAAAGTTAAGGCTGCATTGACTTTTGTACTTAAAGTAGAATCCACCACTTTGTCATGTGTGAAGAATACAGTGTACCTTCCCTTTAAATTACAGCACTCCTTCTGTATTCGAATGAATTTTCTGAGAATTTACTAGTACATCAGCTAAATAGACTCTTCAAAACTTCCATTATAGATAAATTTACTAAAATTTAATCCACGGGCTACACTTGAAGACATTGTATTTAGGGTTAAATTAGCCATTCTGTTAAACTCCACTCTGTAGTGATACCATGGGGGGTGCAGAATCAAATGTGTCTTTAAATTTAATCAAATCTGGGACTGCAAACACTATTATGCACTGATTGTAACTGCATCATCTCACTATAGGGCAGCGTTAAAGTTGTTTGGATGCCTTAACTGTCCATTTCCATACCATAACATGTTTGGATTTATTTTAAATTGAATCTTAACTATTTCCTGGATCTGGTTTTCAGATAATTACAATATCCCTGTAATATGTTTATCTGAAAATTACTTATATGTACTCAGATATAAATCCAGTTTAATGTAGTTATCTGGTAATATTTATATATAGTAGTGTCCTGAGATCCCAGTCAAGATCATGCCCCATGAACTGGGTCACACGATCATGCCCCAGGTACCGTTCAGATGCATGTGAAGTCATGCCCTGAAGAATTTACAAATATCTACAGAGCAGAGGCCACTCTAGCTATAGGTAAGCTAGGCAGCTTCCAAGGGCTGCAGATTTCTGGGCAGTTGCCCAGGGTAGTAGATTTGGCCTGGCTGCCCATCTGTTATGACAGAGGGGAGACTGGGCCAAACCTGAGTGGCGCAGGGGACAGCATACTAAAGTGTGCCTAGGGCAACAGATTGTGTTGAGCGGCCTCTGCTACAGAGAGAGAGAATGCTCAGAAATCAAATTCAAAGAATGCCCTAAAAACTGAAGGGCTAAAATGTAAAGTAGTCTAAGTCCATGAGTCTGTATTTGTTTTTATACAGCTGGGGTGGGAGGGTTTAAAAAACCCAATATGAATAGAAATATAGATTTGTAAACATTCAATGAAACCAGTTTATAAAATAACTTAAACTCTCTCTTGCAGTATAGGGGAAATCCTGGCACAACAACACTGACCTAGTGAATGAACCTGAAAATGAAACCCCTAACACTTTATACAGTGCAAGCTGAGTGAATGGAGAAAGTAAACAAAAAGGGGACAAATGTAGGGTAGAAGTCGATCAAATTTTCAAAGTTCTTTCAGTTTTGATCATCTAATGCAGTTTTGATAATCACATATCTCTGAAAAGTGATCGTGTAAAAAATAGCATCTTCTGACCCAACATGCTACCTTCATGCATTCAGAGTCAGATCTGGCCCCTTTAGTGAGTCTTTACACCATTTGATTTTTGTAAGCACAGCTAATGCAGCTAAGAGAGAACAAAGATGATTCTGTTCCTTCATCCACAGTATCAACAGAATTGGTTAACAATATTCAGCCAATTAAATCTTTGCAAACACCATTGCAAACAGCAGCCGCGCAAAGTGTCACGGAGAATAACTTAACCTGCAGAACTTATTACTGGTAGTAATGCACAAGAACTAAAGAACCCAGGTTGCTTCTCAGATTCCAGGTTAAGCTGGCAAAGCTGGAGTTAGAAAAAACATTTTTTTACTTGTAAATTGAACACATTAGATCTGGACTCTACAAGAGACAAATATGGAACCCCATGATGCCATTTTTATAGTGAGTCACTTACAGAGTAGAGCTGTATTTTAAACAAAAATAAAGTTATTTGTTTGATGCCCTAGAGGCTCTTCAACTCAAAACCTGGCAGACCATCACAAGCAGCAAATTCCAAAAGAAGGGGCCCTCTACTGAAAAAGTCTTGCCACGTAAGCACCGTGGGTAAAGATCATAATGTTCAAGGCAGCACAGGTGAGTCCTATCCTGCTTGCTCTGAGTGAGAAGTGTTCACTGCCAGACTTAAATTATGCTGAACTGGATCAAAGGAAGGAGTTCTGATGGGAAAAAGCCCCTTTGCATAGAGACTGCATACTTCAGACCATACACAAATGGAAAAACTCTAGAAAGAAAATAAAGGAGTGTTGAACTTTCATACCCGTTTTCAAAACTAGGATAATGGCAAGGAAGCTTGCTTTTCTTTAGCAATTGCAGTTTAAACATAGCTTTGCTTCCAGAGCTTCTGAAGTATTTAACTATGTAATTTATGTCTTTGTTTTTTGTGTACTGTACCATTAAATCTCTAAGGGTTCAGTGGAGGCAGACAACCATTGTTTGTTTAGTTTAATGCAGATTATTACAGAGGAGACATATATTGTGTGCTCTCTCGTGGAAATTTTGCTGTTTTGTGCTGTGCTATTCTCAATCTAAAACAAAGGCCACTCGGATTGGAGTTATCTGTTTGCTATGTGTATGGTACCATATTTCTTTATTAAAAAAACCTTCGGAAGTCATACTCAAACTGTCCTTCATTCCTAGAATATCACTCCTTGAAGAACAGTTCCTAGAAGCCTACCATGCTGTTCTGTGGATATTACTTTTACAATGAGGTTTATAAGGTTCACTTGTACATAGGTCAGGATTCAGAAATAACCTCAGTACAAGCCTTTGTATTTATTTCTCCTATGGGATAAACAATCTTTCCTTGGAATAAACTTTTGCCTCCTATAAACGCTAATGAGAGTTATGAACATGCATCCAGAGGAAAAGAGATTCCTCGTTTTGATTAAGAAAAGTCCTTCAAGAGCAGATCCTGAGAGGCAGAAATTCATTTGATTTTCTGTAGCATTTTTTAATGCAACCGAGCAAAAGGATTAAGAAAACTGGTACCTGAAGAGAATTAGTTTCCCTGTACCTATATTGCACTACACCCCCTGCTAGCAGGGCAAATTCACACATCTGCAGAGGGCCAGCTTGAAGCCTTTGCACCACTACAGTCATCAGAATTGTGGCTCATATGACACTTAAGCAATGCATAGGCCTTAATCAAAGGAATGAGTTTCCCCCATACTGCATTGATACTGATATTTTTAGAAAAGTGAACACTATATTATATTTACCAAATATGTGTGTTTGTAAGAGTGTGCATCCAAGTGGCTGGTGCTATACCTCAGAAGTGCCTGGATGAAGATCATATACTGACCTGAGCATCTTCAAATGTGTATCTTCCTGGGTCCTTCACATTCTGTGTGGTTTTGTCATAACTTTTGGAATCAAGATTGATGGCACTGGGAGCTCCTGGAGCAAGAAACTCCTGCCAGATTTCCTGGACTCGAGCAGGTACTTCACGATTAGGTCTCTTCTTCAAATCTTCAACTGCTAACCAGAACCTATGGTAAAATATGGCAACTTGAATTCTAAGGTTAATTTCTTTCCTAGGTTCTGGTTTAATCAGCCTCTCATGGCCTTTTCTCATTAGTATAGTTTTTAATGACATAAAAACTGCTTTACAGAAATCACAGAAACAATACACAACAATGAGCAAAATGATAGCTATGAATTTTGTGTTAGGATTATATAGCTTCTGTATAGGAATTGCCATACTGGCCCAGACCAGTGGTCTATCTAGTCCAGTATCCTATATTAAACAGTGGCCAGTATCAGCTGCTTCACTGGAAGGTGCAAGAAATCCTACAGGGTAATCTGCTCACAGGGAAATTTCTGCCTAACCCCCATCAGACAGAGGTTGCCTTGAAGAATGAAGATTTATAGAATCCTAGAGATGTAGGGTTAGAAGGGACCTCAAGACACCTGTGCTGAGGCAGGACCAAATATACCTAGACCATCCTGAGAGGTTTTTGTCCAACCAATAATGGGGATTCCAGAAACTGCCTTGGAAGCCTATTTCAGAGCTTAACTATCCTGATGGTTAGAAAGTTTTTCCAAATTTCTAAATTTAATTGCCCTTGCTACAGACTAAGCCCATTACTTGTTGTCCTACCTTCAGTGGACATGGAGAACAATTGATCACCGTCCTGTTTATAGCAGTCCTTAACATATTTGAAGACTGTTATCAGGTCCCCCCAGTCTTCTTTCTCAAGACTAATTATGCCCAGTTTTTTAAACCTTTTTTTGATAGGTCAGGATTTTTAAACCCTTTATCATGTTTGTTGCTTTCCTCTGGACTCATTCCAATTTTCCCATATGTTTCTTAAAGTGTGGCACCTAGAATTGGACATAGTACTCGAGCTGAGGCTGCTGATTAGAGCAGGATAGTTATCTCCTATGTCTTACATACGACACTCCTGTCAATACACCCTAGCATACTAGCCTTTTTCACAGCTACATTAGGTTGTTGGCTCATATTCAATTTGTGATCCACTATAATCCCAAGATCCTTTTCAGCAGTACTACTATCAAGCCAGTTATTCCCCACTGTGTAGTTGTGCATTTGAGTTTTCCTTCCTAAGGGTAGTACTTTGCACTTGTCTTAACTGAATTTCATCTTGTTGATTACAGACCAATTCTCCAATTTGTCGAGGTTCTTTTGAATTCTAACCCTGTCCTCCAAAGTGCTTGCAACCTCTCCCAGCTTGGTGTCATCTGAAAATTTTATAAGCATACACTTCACTCCATTTTTCAAGTCATTAATGAAAATATGGAATGGTACTGGACCCAGGACAGACCATTGTGGAACCCCACTAGATAGCCCTCCCAGTTTGACAGCAAATCTTTGATGACTAGTCTTTGAGTATGGTCTTTCAACCAGTTTTGTGCCCACCTTATAGTAATTTCATCTAGACCACATTTCCCTAATTTGCTTGTGAGAATGTCATGTGGGACTGCGTCAAAAGCCTTACTGAAATCAAGATACATCACATCTACTGCTTCCTCCCTATTCACTAGGCCAGACCTCTTGCTATCCATATAAAGGTCTAATCTTCTTTTGAATCCTGCTAAGCTCTTAGCCTCAGCTGTATTTTGTGGCTGTGTACTGTGCATGCTAATTGCATATCATCTGAAAATGTATTTCCTTTTATCAGCTTTAAATTTGCCCCCTTTCAATTTCATTGCCTGTCCCTTGACCTGGTATTTTGAGCAATTGTAAATAGTAGTGCCCAATCTAGCCAATCTTGCTATACAGAGCACACACACTTCAGGAGGCCATGTAAGGTTATGTGTGGGACCATGGTATGTTTTTTTCCCGCAATAAAATATCACTAAAAAGGCCTTGACCAAATGTGATCAGAACTGTGCTACCTGGAATCACAATTATACAGTTGTTGCTATTAGGATACTAGCATGATTACCTTGATCACTGTATTTTAATCACTATTTGGTTGTCCACAGACTGTACAACACAGTTAACATATAGGATCCCTGCTCTGGGAATCCTGCTAGAAACAACTAGACTTAAACATGGTGTAGTTAACTTGCACAGTTTTATTCTCAGAGAAGACAGGACCTAAGGACACTACTATGTGGTTTCTGCCATCTCGGAAGAGCCAGATGCAATATAGTCTTCCAATATGATGTCAGCATGGTTGGTCTAATAACATAGAGAAGCTGGAACTCAGTTGATATTGACCGTGCTCTGGCTTGGACTTCACATGATGAGAACATGATTTGGGAATATGGTTAAAACATGGTATTGTCCTGACTACAGTGCAAGACCAAGGCATGTTTTCACTGTGTTGAGGAACTATTGTGTTTTACCCAGGTCTCCCAAGAAGTCAGAAATAACACTGCGTACTTACAGGTCTAGTAAGGTTGCTGCACAAACACAGTAAAGCAAAGCAAATAAACAGAACATCACCTTATGAAACAGTTCTTTCACTTCAGATAGTTTACCTGCTTGGAAGCAATTAGTCTCTCATAGTGCCCCCTATTCAACTGGCTTAACTCTGACAAATGGTAGGCAGGGTGGTCACATTAGCCCAGTACTTCTTTGTAGCAGGGGAGTGAGATAAAGATAGGTCTCTTCCCCAGTCACCTGTTCTGTCTCACCTCTCCTTTTTGTCTGGTCAGAAGCCTAAAAGGGAACTTGATAACCTCATTCAGCGGCTTAGCTTGTTATGGCTTTCCTTCAACTTGACTTTCAACTGCCTAATATCAGCCTCTATCTTTTGAGATATCTATTTTAGGTACCTATATGGCCTCCATTAGTGTAATATCTGAGTGCCTCACAATCTTTTACTGTATTTATCTTCACAGCACCCCTATGATGGAAGGGAGTGCTATTATCCCCATTTTACAGATGGGGAACTGAGGTATAGGAAGACTAAGGCCTAGATCCTCAAAAGATATTTAATTTATTTGAGCATAAGCTTTCGTGAGCTACAGCACACTTCATCGAATATTCGATGAAGTGAGCTGTAGCTCACGAAAGCTTATGCTCAAATAAATGTGTTAGTCTCTAAGGTGCCACAAGTCCTCCTTTTCTTTTTGCAGATACAGACTAACACG
This sequence comes from Natator depressus, assembly GCF_965152275.1. Taxonomy (NCBI): domain Eukaryota; kingdom Metazoa; phylum Chordata; order Testudines; family Cheloniidae; genus Natator; species Natator depressus. Next base: position 137,989,194 of record NC_134236.1, read on the forward strand.
GCTGCTACTCTGAAACAAGATATTTAGGTACCTAAATTGCTTTGAGGATCTGGTGCTCAGTGTTTGCCCAAGATCACACAGAGAGTCTGTGTCAGAACAGGAGCTTAAAACCCAAATCTCTGAAGTCCTAGGTTAGTGCCCTAACCACTGAACCACCAAAATCTGATAGTCTTACTTTATTTGGTCTGTAATTTTGAAAGCAATGCACCTAGAACAGTGTTCTTCTTACACGAGCTTAACAACTGCACAGCACACAGACTAATTCAGCTGACCCAGTAAATAATTCTGTCGAGTTTGGGCAACCTGCTTTGTTGTTTTAAACTGCTTTAGATATTTACATTTCAGAGGGTATGTCCTGCAGTGCAAGCCCCACTCCAATGCACCTACTGGGATTGGCTGATTATTCATGTATACAGAAGGTAGGTAAAGAGCAGAGAAATGAAAGGGGGAAGATGTTCTTTGTAACCACAGCCATTTTCAGTTAGCCTGACCCAGACATCCATTAGGATGTATCCTAGGACAGTGATCTGGTTTGTTCCTTCTTGCCATCACCAATATTTCTGGGAGCCCCACAAATAAACCCAGGATCCTATTTTGCAGGTAAACCATTGCCTTTATGCTGTGGTACAGACAGTAATGGAAAAATAGGCGGGAGATAAACTGAACTACTTTGGAGGAACATGTAGCTTCTAGCATGGAAAAGAAAGGCAACCCAGACCCATCTTTATCAAGGTGAGCACAAGCTCCTCACTGGTAGGTTAATTTTTATTTTACATGTCTAACATTAGTATTCCAAAAACCCAACAGAAACCGTGAGACTGTAATTGTAGAAACCTCTTTTAAAATGGAAAAAAAAATGCGCTGAGAGCTGCAAGATGCTGTCTAGGGAGATTACTTCACTGCAGACACACATTTTAATCTGCTTACTGAGCTTTCGAAACCAAATGTATGCCCTCTTCCCACAGAAGAGCCAAGCATTAAGGCCACCACCTTGTGTGTGTGCAGTCATTTTGCCAGCTATCACACAGGAAATCAGTAGCAGAGCCAGGGTTGGAACACAGACCTGCAGGGTCCCTGTGCACTGCCTTAAACACAAGAGAACATCCTTTCTTTTCTTACAGCCCTCTGTCTCAATCACGGTCTCTCCAGTGCACTGGATAAAGCAAGGGTTCTGTAGAACAAGTAGTATGTAAACATGCAATTAAATACCATCATCATGCATACACATAAGGGGCCAAATTAAGACTGCCTGGGAAGTGACATTCATAGAATTAACACCAGCTAATGGAAGAACCCTAACTAGAACTCACAGGCTCACTCCTCCTCACTCCCAAGGCAATACAACCACCCATGGGCCAAAGCTACTGGAGCATTCCTATATCTGGAGCTTTAGCTTTGTGCCTATCATGTGGGGAGCTCTGTAGGACTGGAACATAGTGCAGTTGGCATGTAGGTAGCTTTATGGAGCTGGGTGGAACATTTGGAGGTTTTAGCAGCAAGCTCCTAACAAGCTCCACTGAGCACGTGCACCTTTGTAACTCTGTCATGGGGACAGAAAAAACCCTCTCTCTGACACCTAGGCTCACCCCTTTTCCAAATACCAAGTCTTGCTCCAAAACAAGGAGGTGCTAAAGCTCTTCAAGGGAATGGTTGGAAAAAATGTTAACATTGGCCAAACTACCTATTAATCCTTAGTCTTATTCTCCCTTTCGCTGAAATATTCCAAAAATTCATTCTGAGGCAGAGAGCAAGCATGGAAAATTTTCAGTCTGAGATATTAAAGTTTGGCACCTTTATTAGCAACTGAAAACAGGAGTTAATAGAAAGTGTTAGGCAATCTTAACTGTAGGTTGCTACAAGCTCTGCCTGTTATACCTTTCAACAAAGGCCAGTAACTGTTCTCCATGGTCTGTTAACTGCAGAACTAGTGTCCCACTGGCATTTCAGATAAATATATTTAAATACATAAAAACATTTTAAAATAATCTACAACAATGATTAATAATAAACAGCAATAAGAAAAACAAGGTGAGGTCGAAGGGGAAAAAAATCAATCAAAACCAATATGCCTATCTCCTGTATCATTCCCTCTTCCACCAATCAAATCATTTTATTGTGGTATAATTAAACTACAATATATGTATATATTCTTTCAGATAAAGTAAACAAAAGTATGACCATTCAGACATAAGGCTGATATAGTCTGTGTTTCACACCACTGAGCTGTATACAATTATTTGACTTATTTATTGAAAGGATGAATCTGAAGCATCTATCCCTGGTGCTAGACATTTTTACAGCAAGTACGGTGTGTGATTACAAAAATAACCCCCCACAAAATTCCAGTGCACACTGGCTTGCTGAAACTAGAATATTTGTCCAGCATGCTAACCCCATATCCGACCACTCTCTAACCCCCACTCCCACACACACATATATACACACTACCAAGCACCCAGAACTCTTCTCTCCCTCGAGCTTTCCAGCATCTTAAGAAGTTAACAAATCCAAGGTCTATCTGATCAAGGAGAAGGGCACATTTCAGAAGATGCCCTGCCACTTTTCCTTCCTTTTTAACTCTTTGGGCTGTTTTTAGCACAAGTACCTCTGTTGAGCACACAGCTGCTGCTGTATCACATAGGGAGAAAGATGGTCTGTCATCTAGGCAAGACTCAAAACCATGTAGGTCTTTATAGTTTGAAATCAATAACAACCTCCACCTGGAAACTAATAGACAAACAACATATAAATACTCACTGTTCAGAGACCTCAGTGATATACAGACATAGCAAGGATCAGATAAGGAGAGAGGCTGGGATTTTCAAGGGAGACTAAGGAAGTTAGGTGTCTAACTCTCATATTTCAATGGGAACTAAGTGCCTCAATCCCATGAGCTCCTTTGAATATCCCAGAGTGCCTGGGCAACCAACTGATCTAGGCAGTACTGGATCACGCTAAAACTTACAGGCAGCCCCCCCAACCTGAAGCAAATACTCTCCAGCAACCACACACCACACAACAACAAAAACTCTAACCAGGAACCTATCCTTGCAACAAAGCCCGATGCCAACTCTGTCCACATATTTATTCAAGTGACACCATCAGAGGACCTAATCACATTAGCCATGCCATCAAGGGCTCGTTCACCTGCAAATCTGATATACAGCATTATGTGCCAGCAATGCCTCTCTGCCATGAACATTAGCCAAACAGGACAGTCTCTACGCAAAAGAATAAATGGACACAAATCTGACGTCAGGAATCATAACATTCAAAAACCGGTAGAACGCTTCAACCTCTCTGGCCACTCAGTAAAAGATTTAAGGGTGGTAATTTTGCAACAGAAAAGCTTCAAAAACAGACTCCAAGGAGAAACTGCTGAGCTTGAATTAATATGCAAACTAGATACCATTAACTTGGGTTTGAATAGAGACTGGGAGTGGCTGGGCCATTACACATTTTGAATCTATTTCCTTAGGTTAAGTATCCTCATACCTTCTTGTCAACTGTCTAAATGGGCCATTTTGATTATCACTACAAAAGTTTTTTTCTCCTGCTGATAATAGCTCATCTTAACTAATTAGCCGCTCACAGTTTGTATGGCAACTTCCAATTTATCTGTATGTGTATATATATATATATCTTCTTACTATATGTTCCATTTTATGCATCCGATGAAGTGGGCTGTAGCCCACAAAAGTTTATGCTCTAATAAATTTGTCAGTCTCTAAGGTGACACAAGTACTCCTGTTCTTTTTGCGGATACAGACTAACATGGCTGCTACTCTGAAACCTTTAAAATATAGTTCTTTGCTTCCTAACAGGAGCTAGGAACTTTGCAAAAATGATACTCTCATCTCTTGTGTTACTGTAATATTTGGCCCCCAGTGAACCAAGCATAAAGCAGTGCTTCCAAAAGGACTTGCTCTCAGTGGATGATTACTAAGCAGGGTGTAATAGTATCGGCTTGATGCATGGAGGAGCAGTTCTGTGAGCCTTCTGAATTAAACGTTCCACTCAGAATCCCATGTCCTGTACTGAAGCTACAGTACTAACACCCCTGAGCAGCCTTTTTCCAAGAAATATTAGCTGAATGAAGAGCAAGAGGGGACCAACCAGTAGTTACATTGACTAGGGATGTCTCTCATCCAGCTGAACTGCCTCTTTACCCAAGAAGTACAGTATTATAATTTATCAATTTATGGTGCTGACATGGCTCCCCCACCCCATTACTGTAGTAGCTGAGCACCTCACAGTCTTTAATTATTTATCTTCACACCCGCATGAGGTAGGGACGTAGTATTGCTCCCATTTTACAAATAGGGAACCAAAGCACAGAGACACTAATTAACTTGCCTGAGTCACACAGTACGTGTCAAAGCAGGAAACTGAACCTACATCTGTTGAACCTACATCCCAGGCTAGCATCCTAGCCACTGAACTATCCTTCCTCTCAGTTTCAGTCCCCTGCTTCAAATTTCTTCACATTGGGTCGCACTCCTTCAGAAAGAATCTAGTGTGGACCATCTTCACTCCCAGTACAAATCCTGATTCCACACTTCTCAACTCAAGAGCATGAAAACAGTCATATTGAGAGTATTAATGATATAACCATGAAAATAAACATGGTTTCAAGTAATTGGTGTGGCTCCTTGATTACAGTCTCTTTTTATATCTTCTCCATTTCTTCCATTGACATGGGCACAGGGCTTTACATTGATTAGGAGTGAATGTTTCCTTACTGCCTGAAGCCTGATGCTGTATTTTCTACAGGACATTTCACAGCTTGCTACTATAGTCCCATCTGTTTGCTACTCCTCTAGTTTTGATGACACTTGTTTTAAATTCAGTCATGGTCAAATCTGCAATGGGATGACACCTAATAAACATGGATGTGAAGTTATGTTAGTCATGTTCCTAAGCTGAGGAGCTGTTGATGGAAGCAAATCCCCTTGCACAGTATTAGAAAGATGCTGTCAAATCCCCCAAACTACAAATTCTATTGCTATGTGGTTAATAGCTGTGTAAGCAGGTAGGTGCTCTTAAATTTAAAGAAATCAAAACTGAGTTGTGATGGCATTCGGGAACATGCTGACACTTTTAGGTGTGCCATTGTGCATCAACAGGTACTTTTTGCCTCATTGTGCATGGAATTACTATGTCAGAAGTAGATGTTATTTATATCACTGCAATCGGTGGCATTTTGAGTCTCATACATATGAGACTTTAAAATGAGTGCTCTCTAACATGTCACAGGCATAGCTTTTTATTTGGCACCCATCACCGCTCAGATATTATACTTTATTACGCCAATACAGGAACCTAGATAGATAGATATAATGGTAGATGGCACATTGAGAAATTAGCTCCAAATAAAATCCTCTAGAGTATTTTGCTGGATCAGTCACTTGCAGTTTGCCTGTGATTGTAAATAGGATTAGAGGAAAGAGCCTGGGATTATGTGGTAACAGTCTGGTTGGCAGCAAGACAAAATAGTCATAGAAAAGTGTAGAAAACATAGCATATGCTAGGTTGAACAGGTTAATGTTTGAACAGCTGCCTTGAATAAGGAATTACTGGGACATTTTTTAAATAAATTAAAAAAACCCCTTCCCACTCCTTTGTACCAGGCTGATAAAAGGTTTGCCCTTTAATTATCGCTTAGCTTTTTTAATTCAGAAATTGCCACCTATAAGTAACATGTTATTTAGCAAACACCCATTGGCCCAGATCTTATTCCCTTTGAAATCAATGCAAAATAACAGCTGGGAAAAGGATAGGGTCCAGAATATTTCATGTATATATTTGATCCAAAATTGTTCCGTAACTTGTCTAGATAAGGGTTTTCCTGTATTAACACATTAAATCCAAATTTAATGTTGCAGATCGCCAAACTGTGAATATGTTAAATACAATATGGTAAAACAATACCCAACAGCATGGCATAATCTGCTCCCAGTTACTCTGGTGTAAGTTTGGAATAACTTCAGTGCTATATACTCTCATCTCTAGAAACTGAGGGTGCTTGGCATCTTTCAAAATAGGGCTTTTACACTAGACCAGGGTCTCTCTCCATAATGCTTAGGTGTCTGGTGAATCCCATTTTTAAGGGAGTCACAGCTGGGCAATGAAAAGTGATGTGTGGGTGAAAGCACAAGAACTTAGTATGGAGATGGGGTTTTGATGTACATACCTCTGAGAAACAAAATTCACTTTTTTTGGTCGTAGAAAAGCAAAAATTAATATTTGTTGTTAAGTTCTTCTCACATGCATATGGTTTTAATACAGCTTCATTGGAACAGCAACAACCAAAAATGGCTTTTGCCAATGGTTTGGCTATAATTCTATACTGTGAAATAGGCCTTTTCTGTTCATTGCTTAAAGAGATCTTGTTTTAAACTAGAAAATTTTAGATTTGACAGGTTGTCCTACACATACACAGCACCTTTATTATGTAATTTTTGAAGAGAAGTTTCTTGGGGATTTACAAGCTTTTAAAAAACTTGCATGACAGGAGCAAGTCACATCAGTCATACCATGTTTAACCTTACACTAAGAGTTAAGAGCATTTTACTGTTCTTTTTAACCACTGTGGGGGAGATTTTCAAAAGCAGCTAAGACATTTAGGAGAAAACATCCATGGGATTTTTGCTCCTAAATCCCTTAGTTGCATTTGAAAATTTCCCACTGTAAGTTTACTGTCCTTATAATGCTGTATATATTAAAAGATACCAAATGCCCTGTGGTTGGTCAGTGTTTCTGAGACATGTAATATGATGATTTGAGAAAGGATCTCTCTAGAAACTGGGCATGACCAGAATAGTGTGTTTAGGGATACAGACTATTTATATCTTTGTTGGTGTTCGCCTGAGCACCATGAACACCCAAAGCCATCGGAAAATGAGGGCCTGCGATACCTCGTAGGTTTGGACCCTTAAGGAGAAGAAATGGGACTATATCTATAAGGGAGAAAATAAATATAAAAGAATGGCAACAGACACACAAAACATTTCTTAGCTGGTGTTAAAAGATAACAATTCTTCCGCTTCACCTTAAATTTTCAGAGCTGAACTCTGACTCCAGGAACTTGAGAAACTGCTCTCTCCCCACTGTGTCCTTCAATGCTTCATCCATGCCAAAGCCCCATCGCTTTACCCTCTGTTGCCCTGGCTCTTTGCTGGGGGCAAGAAAAAAAGTAGTCACAGACTGAGCTAGCACTTGGTAGTGTTGTATATGCAAGTAATGATGGGAACTCCTAAAGTTCAGCTACAGGTTTCTCACCTTCCAAGTCACTTGTGCTTGTATGGTGTTGTTAAACAGAGATTTAATGGTCGGTGCCAAGCACACTGTCAGTGCTTAATCAATATAGCATAGGAGTGTGCGTGTATGTGTATACACACACGCACACATATGGGGCTCCCCTTCTCATCCCCCTCCCCAGTGGAACCCTGTATATTGGCCATTGTGGACCCTGCAGTTTTTCATGCAGGTATATGAATCCATTCAAAATAACATGAAACTGTACAGCTGAAAAGACCAAGAGCAAATTGGTATGCATGGTAATCTCATTTCCTATCTGCCTCAGTACTGTGCTGCAGAATGTATGGTGGAAATCTGCACATTTCAAACAAAGACGGAAATTATTGCTACATACATTATTAATCTGAAAAGAAGGAAGAACTAACATACCAGACCTCTAGTTCCCAGAATGTAGTGTCATCTGATAGCCAAGGGTTAGAGGGGTCAGGTGGCACAAGAAATGGATCATATTCCACATACTGCTCTGTGTAAGCTAACAGACTAAAAAAAACAAAACCATCAAACATTGTCATGTTAATGAGCTTTATGATCAGAAACCTGTTTTTCAAAAGTAAACTCTGGTGGTGGTGGGATACTGCTTCCTATTTTATCAAGGGCTGAAATAAAATAAATGGCAAGCTTTATTAATACTTCTAAACATTTCTGCATGGAATTTCACTGAAGAATTCCAAATGGATTAATTAATAAAGTCTAACATGCACCCCATGAATCAGGTTTCAGCCTCATTTTATAGATGGGGCAACTGAAGTCAAAGAGATTGAAATAAGGCACAGAGAGAAGCTGAAATAAAAAACTAATTAAGTAGATCTGACTCTGAGTCGGGGAGGGATGAACTGGGAGGGAAGCTCACTGGGAGGCTTAATTGAGGCAAGGTGGCAACATTATTGTACGACTGCATAGGTGCTGTCACTCAGCCTACTGCCTGATTCACCAACTCAGCAGTGCAATGGCTCATTCGGGTGGCCAGATTACAGGGGGTTGGAAAAATGACAAAAAAACCAGGACAAACTATGGTTTCTCTAAAACAGGCACCAGTTCTGAAAATAAGGATATTTCTGGCTTTCTGGGAGATATAGTTGCCCTATTTATTTATAAAAACTGGGTTGTTCAGTCATCTTAATGCAGAATGGGGTGAGAACATGCAGGATAAGAGTCAGTTAATGATGCTGGTGGTGCAGGGGGGAGAGAATGAAACAGCGGTCATTTTTTTAAAATTTCTCGGGAATGAACTTAGTACAATGTCCTGGTGCAAAAATGTCTTTCAGGCCCACAAAAAATCATCAACACCACCGGTGGTACCCGATGACTTCAACAGGAGTTTGTGAGACGGCCACCAATTTGGCCAATACCAGGGACTGAACTAGGGGCTTCCTGAGCTGAAAATAAGAGATGCTCTAGTGAAGCTAAAGAGTCAGGCTCTATACTGTAGAGCTGTAACAGACACAGCCTTTGTACATAGGGTACAGATAGACATATGCAACATACAATAACCAGTAGGTTACATCTACATTAGGAATTTTGTAGCCTTTTCTCCACACTGGTCCTGAAAAACAGATTTTCCTAGGGTAGGCAATGTCAGGGAGCTTAGTGTACAAAGCAGTTACATGATCAGGCCACAGCTTTCTTCTAAATTCATCATTTTTTTTCTGTTTCACTGAACTGAGAGAAATGGCATTAAATCATACCATATTAGCAAATCAGAAAATAGACATGCTTTCATTGCTCACATGAAGTAAACTGTCTTCAGTCAAGTTGAATAACACATCCCAACTCCCTTGTCTCCTCCTCTCTGGATTCTTCTCACAGATATTTTCTAGATACTTCTTAGACCATTTCAAAAATAGAAAATGTGACAATATACGTACCTCTCTGCAACTTTTGACATTTTTAACCGATGTCTATCTAACTGTATTTGCCAATATTTTATCTGAAAAAGTGAAGGCAAAAAGTGGCATGAGTAATGTCTTGCTTGGTTTTATTTTTAGAACTTTTTATTAGGACTACAATGTAGATTTAATTTTTCCTAAGTCACAGAGAAGTGTATCTGAGCTATAATGACATATTATCATAATATTTTTGAAGTAGATGGAACTCTATAAATACAAGACATTATACATAGATAAAAATGGACAAGTATAACATTTTTTCCTAAAGGTTCATCAACATAAATCTAATTAGTATTTTAATTTTTACAGAGAAACCCATTAATTGTTCCCAGTCACCCACCTTTTACCACTTCTATTGCTCTGGGAAAGATTAATGAAACTTTAATGGCAATATGTGAGTAAATCCACATACACTGAGAGGCAACTATGCTCTCAAACCTTATAGTGAAGTGTTGGAAGAGAGAATGAGTGACCTGGTTACTGAAAAAAGGCTAATGCATTTAATTTAAAAAAGAACACACTAACTGGATTATTGGTAAAGCCTTACACTGTTAATAAAGACTAAAAAAATTTAGTGCTACTCCCATTACCCTTAATGAAAGTTATATGCATAAATCTCCATGTACTGTGATGAGAAGAAATATACTCTCAAACTTTGTTTCCTCTAACCATTTAATTGATCTAATTTAAATGTTAAAGAAATATACTTGACAGTTATGGTAACTTTTTATTCTAATTTTAGAAGTTTATTATAATTGTTTTCAAACCTCTTGGTGTAATTCGTCTTCTGTAGGTGGCTTAGTTTCTGGTACTGGTGTGTGGGTAGGACTATGACTTCGAATGTCATTTTGTAATCCATACACAGACTATGAAAAAGTATGGAAAGAAAGACATTTGTTTTTAAAGAGTGCTTATCTTATACAAACATCATCATATATATTTTTCTATTATGTATTCAAGAAGTTAGCTACCTCTGTGTTTTCACAAGCCTTACATCATTGTTCAACAGTCCTGTAAATATGCCATGCATTGAACACAATGTTGCAAAATGAAATAAAGAATTCTGAGAAAAGGCCCTATTACATGATAACATAGGATTTTATGTCTAACTCTCTCTCTATATATTTGCATGTAGCACGTGTTAGGGATGACACAGTAGGGCAGCTATTCTAGTGGGTGGAGGTGGTTGGCACGGAAGAGAAGGAACAGGAAATTGAGAGGTACACGGCCATGATGAATTATTATTTGTACAGTTCCCAAATGTGTGCCAGGTGCTTGAAAAATGACTAATGCCTGGGACCTTTCACTAATGCAATCAAATTGTGCTGATGACATCTCCAAATCCAGTCTTCCTTCAGATTCAGGACTTTACCATGTAACAACACTATAATCTAATTACAAAGTGATACTTTAGATCAGGGATCGGCAACCTTTGGCACACGGCCCATCAGGGAAATCCGCTGGTGAGCCGGGCTGGTTTGTTTATCTGCAGCGTCCCCAGGTTCGGCCGATCGCAGCTCCCACTGGCCGCGGTTTGCTGTTCCAGGCCAATGGGGGCTGCAGAAAGCGGCGTGGGCTGAGGGATCTGCTGGCTGCCGCTTACCACAGCCCCCATTGGCCTGGAACGGCAAACCGCGGCCAGTGGGAGCTGCGATTGGCCGAACCTGCGGATGCTGCAGGTAAACAAACCATTCTGGCCCGTCAGTGGATTTCCCTGATGGGCCGCGTGCCAAAGGTTGCCGATCCCTGCTTTAGATTAAAAACGGGATCAATGTACAGAACTGGGATCCAGCTCTGGATCTGAAATACCTTATAATTTAGGGCTGTTTGGATCTGGGGTATTGGTCCAACCTGTTATATAGACTTGGGCAATTTGTAAAACTGGTTTGGTATATCAAATCTATTTCCTCCAAAGTTCCAGGGATTTTATCTGGGGACATCTTTATTCTAAATTAGAGTTTCTCTTTACCTTCAAGGATGTGCAGGGATCCATTTTTCAGAGTAGCAGCCGTGTTAGTCTGTATCCGCAAAAAGAACAGGAGTCCTTGTGGCACCTTAGAGACTAACAAATTTATTAGAGCATAAGCTTTCGTGGGCTACAGCCCACTTCATCGGATGCATAGAATGGAACATATAATAAGAAGAGATATATATACATACAGATAAGTTGGAAGTTGCCATGCAAACTGTGAGAGGCTAATTAGATAAGATGATAATAGCTCATCTTAACTAATTAGCCTCTCACAGTTTGCATGGCAACTTCCAACTTATCTGTATGTATATATATCTCTTCTTACTATATGTTCCATTCTGTGCATCTGATGAAGTGGGCTGTAGCCCACAAAAGCTTATGCTCTAATAAATGTGTCAGTCTCTAAGGTGCCACAAGTACTCCTATTTTTTTTTCAGGGATCCATTGCTACTACTATTTTTCTTGCATGTTTGTACTTACTGCAAGTGAAAGTTCTGTGGGCATTTTTACTTATATTTTTCCCTTTAACTACTATAGAAAATTTGTAACAGGGATACTAAGTATTTACCATGCAATATTCAATATGCTGAACAACATACTGACAATATGTTCTGCACTGCAAAATATGGGTCTCCTATTCTTTTGGTCCCTGTCTATGCCTCTGAGGGATTCCTTGGGGCCATAGAATTTACATTTGCAAACAACATATTTTGTTTAGGGCAGTTAAAATTGGAAAGTTCCTGTAAGACTTTATTATGCATGAACCACAGAAGCTGAAGGTGCTAAGTACCCTTAAATAGCCTTGTAAGAAAAAGCGTAAAGAAAAATGACAGGTTTCAGAGGAGCAGCCATGTTAGTCTGTATCCACAAAAAGAAAAGGAGTACTTGTGGCACCTTAGAGACTAACACATTTATTTGAGCATAAGCTTTCGTGCGCTACAGCTCACTTCATCTGATGCATTCAGTGGACAATACAGTGGGGAGATTTATATACATAGAGAAAATGAAACAATGGGTGTTACCATACACACTGTAATGAGAGTGATCAGGTAAGGTGAGCTATTACCAGCAGGAGAGTGTGGCTGATGTGATGAGGCCCTATGATGGTGTCCCCTGAATAGATATGTGGGCACAGTTGGCAATGGGCTTTGTTGAAAGAACAGGTTCCTGGGTTAGTGGTTCTGTTGGGTGGTGTGTGGTTGCTGGTGAGTATTTGCTTCAGGTTGGGGGGCTGTCTGTAAGAAAGGACTGGCCTGTCTCCCAAGATCTGTGAGAGTGATGGGTCGTCCTTCAGGATAGGTTGTAGATCTTTGATGATGCGTTGGAGAGGTTTTAGTTGGGGGCTGAAGGTGATGGCTAGTGCATTCTGTTATTTTCTTTGCTGGGCCTGTCCTGTAGTAGGTGACTTCTGGGTACTCTTCTGGCTCTTTCAATCTGTTTCTTCACTTCAGCAGGTGGGTAGTGTAGTTGTAAGAATGCTTGATAGAGATCTTGTAGGTGTTTGTCTCTGTCTGAGGGGTTGGAGCAAATGCGGTTGTATCAAAAAGCTTGGCTGTAGACAATGGATCATGTGGTGTGGTCTGGATGAAAGCTGGAGGCATGTAGGTAGGCATAGCGGTTGGTAGGTTTCTGGTATGTGGTGGTGTTTATGTGACCATCGCTTATTAGCACCATAGTGTCCAGGAAGTGGATCTCTTGTGTGGACTGGTCCAGGCTGAGGTTGATGGTAGGATGGAAATTGTTGAAATCATGGTGGAATTCCTCAAGGGCTTCTTTTCCATGGGTCTAAATGATGAAGATGTCATCAATGTAGCGCAAGTAGAGTAGGGGCATTAGGGGACGAGAGCTGAGGAAGAGTTGTTCTAAGTCAGCCATAAAAGTGTTGGCATACTGTGGGGCCATGCGGTACCCATAGCAGTGCCGCTGATTTGAAGATATACATTGTCCCCAAATGTGAAATCGTTATGGGTGAGGACAAAGTCACAAAGTTCAGCCACCAGGTTTGCCGTGACATTATCGGGGATACTGTTCCTGATGGTTTGTAGTCCATCTTTGTGTGGAATGTTGATGTAGAGGGCTTCTACATCCATAGTGGTTAGGATCGTGTTATCAGGAAGATCACCGATGGATTGTAGTTTCCTCAGGAAGTCTGTGGTGTCTCAAAGATAGCTGGGAGTGCTGGTAGCGTAGGGCCTGAGGAGGGAGTCTACATAGCCAGCCAATCCTGCTGTCAGGGTGCTAATGCCTGAGATGAAGGGGCATCCAGGATTTCCAGGTTTATGGATTTTGGGTAGCAGATAGAATACCCCTGTTCAGGGTTCAAAAACCAGTTGGAGAACACTTCAATCTCTTTTGTCACTGGATTACAGACCTAAAAGTGGCAATTCTTCAACAAAAAAACTTCAAACAGACTCCAAGGAGAGACTGCTGAATTGGAATTAATTTGCGAACTGGATACAATTAACTTAGGCTTGAACAAAGACTGGGTGTGGATGGGTCATTACACAAAGTAAAACTATTTCCCCATGTTTATTTTTCCCCCTACTGTTCCTCACATGTTCTTGTCAACTGCTGGAAATGGCCCACCTTGATTATCACTACAAAAGGTTCCCCCCCCCACCCCTGCTCTCCTGCTGATAATAGCTCACCTTACCTGATCACTCTCCTTACAGTGTGTATGGTAACACCCATTGTTTCATGTTCTCTATGTATTTAAATCTCCCCACTGTATTTTCCACTGAATGCATCCGATGAAGTGAGCTGTAGCTCACGAAAGCTTATGCTCAAATAAATTTGTTAGTCTCTAAGGTGCCACATGTACTCCTTTCCTAAAGAAAAAGCAGATCTGTTTTAATTTTCAGTAAATGGCTTACTAATTAGTAGTTTCAAGTCACAACAGGCTATGGAATTTTTGATGTATTTTTTCAATGCAAAGAAAGGAAAAAAAGGTTTTACATATTTCAGTCATATTAAATAAACAACTCTGGAAATATATCACTTTCTATCCAAACACTGTACTTACCTTTCTGGTTTTGTGAGGATTTTTCATTCTTGAAGACTTTTTAATATCCACTTCAGTAGTGTTTACACATCCGGGCTAAAAATTAAAAAAACCATAAGAATGGAATCTGACATTGAACTCCATATTTATTGTATTTAGTTACCGCACAGTGAAGCCTGTACTAGGGGTTAGAATAAGCAGAGACATGGTTAAAACTGTGAAGTATGGATAAATCTATCCTGAGGATGACAACCTATATTCAAAAATGTAAGATGCCCGAGTATAGACTCCTCTGGAAAAATATGAGATAACACTGCATACAGGACCATGAATATTACCAGTTTGTACCCTGCATCTATGTAGCAATATGGATGCCACTATAATGCAAAAGCAATGCCTTCAGGAAATAATGTGTTGAAACCTGCACTGAGATCCACCTCCAGCAGACAATCTGCTGTCTTAATTTATTACTGTAAAAGATCACTAGGGTTTCCAGAACAATGTTGTTTGGTCTATTTTGAGTAGGGTTGCCGACTTTCTGATTGCAGAAAACCAAATACCCTTGCCCCACCCCTGCTCTGCCCCTTCCCCAAGGCCCTGCCCTTTCCCCACCCCTTCTCCTAGGACCTGCCCCCCGACCCCATCCTGCCTCCCTATGTCACTTGTTCTCCCCCACCCTCACTCACTTGCTCACTTTCACCAGGCAGGGGGTTGGGGTGCGGGAGGGGGTGAGGGCTCTGGCTGGGTGTGCAGGCTCAGGGGTAGGGCTGGGGATGAGGGGTTTTGGGTGCAGGAGGGGGATCCAGGCTGGGGGGTGAGGCCAAGGAGTTTGGCATGTGGGAGGAGATTCTGGACTGAGGCAGGGGGTTGGGGTGTGGCAGGGGGAATGGACTGTGTGCTGGGGGTTCAGGCTCTGGGGTGTGGCCAGAAATGAGGGGTTCAGGGTGTGGGAGGGGGCTCCTGGCTGGGGAAGGGGATTGAGGTGCGGGAGGGGGTGAGGGCTGTGGCTAGAGTGCGGGCTCTGGTGTGGGGCCGGGGTGAGGGTTTAGAGTGAAGGAGAGGACTCTGGGCTGGAGCCGAGAGGTTCAGTGTGCAGGATGGGTGCAGGCTCTGGGAGGGAGTTTTGGTGCAGCAGGGGCTCAAGGCTGGGGCGGAGAGGACTGGGATGCAGGAGGGGGCTCCGGGCTGGGCCAGGGGGTTGGGGTGAGGGTTTCAGCTGCGGGTGTGGGCTCTGGGGTGGGGCCGGAGAAAGTCCTCCAGTCAAACAAGCCTTTACAATTGAAAAAATAAAGCAAATGGAAGCAACAAACAAATGTACATTTCAGTCCTTCTTGCCACATCATAAAGAAGCACAAAAGGACACAGAACCCATTTTTTAAAGATCTGCTTGTACACTTTGTTACAAGTGCAACTTTCTGTGTTTAAATAAGGTTTTCCACCCAAAACTGAAGCCTTCTAGAATGTGCTGCCACTACCCTGATATTTAGGCATGGTATGGTGAGCCAAAGATGACGTTTTAACCAAAGCTGTGTGAAACTCAATAGTATTCATTTCTGGGGCACAGTGTAGTCATCTGAATCTTTTCATCAGTTTCAGTTCATGTTAGTTTGAACCCCAAGTTCTGCTCTGAGTTTTTGACTCAAAGTGAAACTTGGCCAATTTAAGATTATGAAAAATCATAAATCATTCGTGGTTACTAAAATGTAATAGAACCTTTAGAAAACCCTGTGTTATCTTTCACATGTACAATCATACACCAGTTGAACTCAACGACAAAACTCTCATTGACTTCTATGGGAACACCATCAGGCCACAGAATTTTACCAAAACATCAAACATGGTGAGTTTTGTATTGTTTGGGTTTTCATACCAAAATTTTTACACGGACCTAACTCCAGCCTTTTACTCGCTTTGACTTGCTTTACTGCAGAACATTTCAACAGTCAACCACTTAGGATATGACACATCCATAAAAGTAGATAATCTGGGAACCGTGTTGCAAACACCACACAAAATTTGAAAGATGTTTCTTTCTCCACCATTTCCTTATGCTTTTAGTGGTTATGTCCCTTTAAGATTTTAATTTAAAGATTTATTGTAACAATTATAAATAATATGTAAAGAGTAGGGAAAGGAGTCAAATTCATCCCAGATATAACTCCGTGCACAAATTCAACCCATTATTTAATTTTAAACTCTGTCTCACTAAAAAGACTGGGCCAGATTTTGTCTTTAATTATATTCAGTGATGTCAAAACGGTGATTGAAAACAGAATTTAACCTTCCCTCCCTTTTGTAAGCCTTTATATCTAGCTCTTTGTGAGCCTTATATCTTGTCCCTGGGTTTATGTCAGTGTATTTTAAATGTGTTATATTGTTGCATACATTTTTTAATGTTGCAAACACAGTTGCTCCAAGTTGGGACTTTACTGGGCCAATTTGAGCCTTCAATGAAATGTTAGAGTTGTTATAAATACCACAGAATTAGGAGTTTATAATGGAAATGTCAGACTCTTCTTAACAGGTAGCACTAGAGGGGGTATTTCTGGTTATAACCAGAGGCAATAGAGTGAAAGGCACTGGGAGCCTGAGTACAGGGGAAATTCACTCAGTTGGATGCAGTTAGCCCCAACCCCTTCCTCCTCAGAGGAAGTGCAGTGATAGGGCAGGAAGTAAAATAATTTTTAAATGTCTTGAGACACCTATCCTGATTCTTGCTTGCATATTTATACCTGCTTCTGGAAATTTCCACTACATGCATCCGACGAAGTGGGTATTCACCCACGAAAGCTTATGCTCCAATACGTCTGTTAGTCTATAAGGTGCCACAGGACTCTTTGCTACTTTTACAGATCCAGACTAACACGGCTACCCCTCCGATACTTGAGACATTAAAAAATTCCTTAGCACAAAGCCAAGGTTTCCCATTCCCCTAAAAATGCAAGGATATCATCATCTATGAAACATCAGCAGTGTCTTCAGAAAGAGAAAAGAATTAATCCAGGTGTGCTCCTGCAGAATGATAAGTCTGTGTGCTTATTGCTACTAAGAAGTTTGGGTGTTAAAAGCCCAGAAGATGACTGGTAGAAAAGGAATCTGAAAGTTTCAGATGAAGTGCTGGATGACTGGAAATGCCCATCAGAGAAATGAAAAAAAAAGAAGTGTCTGATCTAGGAAAATAGACTATGGGTAAAATTTATTATACCAAAGTAGGAGTATTTTAATTTGTGACTGAGGCAGAAAAAGAAGAAGATATTCTGCTCAGTTGGTGTAAATCTGGGGGAAATCCATTGATTTCATCAGCTCAATTGACTTCATTGGAGTTCTTACAAATTTACACCAGTGTAACTGAGCCGAATTTGCCCTTTTAAAAGAGATTAAACAAGTGAAATGCTGAAGAGGAGTTATACTCAACTGGGGAAAGTTTTGTGTGCAGACTAGAAACCAGTCCTCACATCTTACTGTTTGTCGCTTATATTAGTGCTCTATTTGAAGGACTCATTAAATTTTCTGATGTTGTAAAAAAAGACACAAACTGTACAGTAAGTTTAAAAAAATTCAGATAGTTTCATTTTCAAGCTACCTTACTAAAACTAACTGCTGACAAATTCAAAACAACACTCATTGGGCTGGAATATAGCGCACAAGTACAGAAGGACAGAATTAAATTAGCATAAGAGGCTTTTGCAGAGAAACATAGTGCCATATTAGTGAATTCTGGGCAAGAACAGCTACATGATGTGAAAATGCACACAGTATAGTTGAAAGAAAATACTACAGGCAGAGAAGGTGCCCTGTTTTCCATCTTATTTAGGTTTGTGATGTTTGGAATGGATATATTCAACCAATTTTGCAACTTTCTAATAGCCAGAGAAGGTGGATAATATGGAAACACAATGAGTGAATTACACTGTTCATCAGAAAAGAGTTTTTCCTTCCCATCTCAAAATATTTAGTTTGCTTTTGGACATAATATTATCAAAAGGATACAGTCACTTTTAGAGGGGGAAAAGTCTGAAAAGAACACAGAGTGTATAAAGCTGCATAAAACTGCAGCTCAGTTGTCTCAGGGGACATAACACAGTAGTGAGTGAGGGACAACCCCCCTTCCAGGAGCATGAGTGGAAGGCAAAGAGTAGAGATAAAGATTAGCAGTAGGAAGAAGGGCAAAAGTAGCCATCTGTATGAGGGAGTGGGACTTCCAAGAAGTGTCCCCCGGGGGTTGGGAGAAAGGCCAGTGTGCAAATAACCTATGCAGGAGGCTCCAATCTCTCCCTTCAAATCCCATTTATGCTGTGATGCATACAAAAATATAATCACCCAATGAGGAGTAGGTGGAATTATTGTCAGGGATGGTCGTTTTATTTTAATTTATTATTCATAAATAAAAGCCTTTCAGTGGTCTGTAATCTTAAACTGTGGGATCGCAAATTGGGCATTATTTTATTATTACTCTAATCCCTATCTCCACTCTTTGTCACGCTCACATTTCAAATTATTTTGTAAGATCCATGGGGCAGGGGCTGTTTCTTCCTGTGTGTTTGTAAAGCCTTTAGGTGTTTGCAGAATAAAAGTAATAAAACAATAATCTTTAGAAAGGGCCTGAGGTTTTGACAGGCCAGACCTATAGGCTAAGACTGAGGGTCTAATCCTGAGAAATAGCAGGCAGCCACAACTGCTCCTGATGGCAATAGGAGCTGAGCATGCTCAGTACCTCTGAGAAGATGACCTTTAGTCTTAAAACTTCTATATGATCTAGAAGGATAAGTAAGAAACCACAAATGTATATGCCTAGAATGATGCCTAAAGTCAGATTTGATTAAAATGTTAAAAAAAAGGAAAAAGGTCAATGACAGATGAAGAGATTATAAAGTCAAGAGGACCAATTGTGATAATCCAGTCTGACCTCCGCATAACACACACCATAGGTCTTCCTGAATTAATGCCTGTTTGAACTAGAATATATCTTTCAGAAAAAACATCCAATTTTGATTTTAAAATTGCCCTTGATGGAGAATCCACTACAGCCATTCCTACATTGTTCCAGTGATTAATTACCATCACTATCAAAAATGTGTACCTTTTGTCTAGTCTGGATTTGTATAGCTTCAACTTTCAGCCATTGGATTGTGTTATACTTGTGTCTGAGAGACTGAAGAGCTTCCATTATCAAATTTCTGTTCTCCATGTATGTACTTACGACTGTGATCAGGGGGAAGTAGGTGCTGTGGGGCGCTGGTCTGTGGGGTCCGCCGGCGGGCACTGTGGGGGAAGGGGAGCCGATGGAGGGGTTGCCAGCCATGGACAAAGCAGGCAGCCAAACGATGTTATAGCGGAGCATTGCACAACTTTAAATGAGCATGTTCTGTAATGGAGCAGGGACGTAACATTGAACAACATTAAGCGAGAGGCCGTTAAGTGGGGAGTTACTGTATTTAGTCTGCAGAAGTGAAGAATGAGGGGGGATTTGATAGCTGCTTTCAACTACCTGAAAGGGGGTTCCAAAGAGGATGGATCTAGACTGTTCTCAGTGGTAGCACATGACAGAACAAGGAGTAATGGTCTCAAGTTGCAGTGTGGGAGGTTTAGGTTGGATATTAGGAAAAACTTTTTCACTAGGAGGGTGGTGAAGCACTGAAATGGGTTACCTAGGGAGGTGGTGGAATCTCCTTCCTTAGAGGTTTTTAAGGTCAGGCTTGATAAAGCCCTGGCTGGGATGATTTAGTTGGGGATTGGTCCTGCTTTGAGCAAGGGGTTGGACTAGATGACCTCCTGAGGTCCCTTCCAAAGTTGATATTCTATGATTCTATGAAGTTGCCCCTTAACCTTCTTTGGGATAAGCTAAATAGATAGACTCAATGAGCTCATTCACTATAAGGCATGTTTTCCAAACCTCTAATCATTCTGGTGGCTCTTCTCTGAACCGTCTCAAATTTTTCAAAATCCTTGAATTGTGAACACCAGAACTGGACCCAGTATTTCAACAGCAGTCACACCAGTGCCAAATTCAGAAGAAATATAAACTCACTACATCTCCTCAATATTCCCCTGTTTATACATCCAAGATTTGCATTAGCCCTTTGGCCCCAGGATCATACTGGGAACTCACGTTCATCTGATTATCTACCATGACCAAGTCTTTTTCAGAGTCACTGCCTCCCATAATACAGTGTCCCATTCTGTTAGTAATAATTAGCAGGAAGTTCTTTCCTGCTCGAAAGCTCACAGGATTGTCCCTGGTATTCTTTCTATGGCCAAGGCTAATATTATAATTGAAAGTCTGTATGTGAACAGTCAGCATGCACTACTCTGTTCTCCTAAGCAATAAAACAATGGGTGTGAAACAAGCAGAGTGGCATACATTGCACCAGAAGGAAGGAAACTGGGAGTGTATTAATTAAAAGCACTGAAACTGATAGGGCAGAATATGTCTAATGACCTAAGGGCATTACTCAGATTTGGAGGGGAGATATTAAAAGTTCAGATCCAAATACAAAACATACTGAGAGTCACTTGCATCCTTTTTCCCACATTCCATCAACAAAGACTACAAAAACCCCAGACTTAAAATATTGTGTTAAAATAATAATGGCCTCATGCTCTGAGACATCCGGTCTCTTAGTGTGGAAAGTCCCTATGGGGAGAATCCACATGTATAATTCTGGCATTCCTGGACACACCTGTTCTGTGGATGAAGTACTTGAACGTTCCAAGGCTATCCACCCAGCATCTTTCACAACCACAAAGGCAAAAACAACCTCCAGAGTGGCCTTATACCCTGTCTGGCATTCAGAGTTTTAACCTACAATCCTGAAGTTTTCTTAGGCTATACTTGGTTTTGCTGGTTTCCCTGCTTTCCCAGTCCTCCACAGAAACAGAACTCTGGGCAGAGAGTCATGCTACCTGATTTCATGCTGATTAACTCCCTTCAAGGCAGCGGCAAGAAACAAGGATTAGGATTTTCACCAGCGCTCAGTATTGGCCTAACTCTGCTGCCATTGAAGTTGACATTACATTTACTTCTCAAATTCCCACTCTAGATGCCATAGGACCACATAATAATACTGGAATGACTAACATCCCAGTGACATAAGATATTACAATATTTTACAATTTTTCCATTTATATTCTTTTTTGAGGTCAGGAAATACATAAATCTCCCTACATAATGATTTAAGATCTCTAGACATAGGTACTGTATATCAAAGAAACCAACTTTTTAATATATTAAACTTAATACTATTGTTTTGACTTTCATCCACAACTTTTTACATTACTGTGATAAATTAACATTTTGTTAAAACTTGACACATAGCATTAACAAGATTAACATTTTTCTCCTTAGTTACTAAGAATAAAAAAATACCCAGAAGTGAGCAAAAATCTTTGAGAAAGCATCTTAAAATACTATTGTAGTAGATTTAGAAAGGTATAATTTTCACCTATGAAAAAGCAAAAAATACAGTCTTCTAACTCAGAATATCTTGCAGCTCACTCTGAAAGTTGGGAGTTTAAAAATATGAAACCTTTTATAATTTGTTCCTGAGGCAGAATATTCTGCTATCAATTTAGATAGTAAACAATATATCTACTCTAGAATTAGGCCAATGGATGAAAGAGAAGGGGACAAATGCTTTCTGCAGTATCTTAAATCTTTTGCAACCAGGATTTGATTAGTGCGCAGATTTACATATACCATACACATTTTTCCCCGTTTTGGTTTCTGCAGATGGACGCTGCATCTTTCTTTATGTAGGATCATCAAATGTCTTTGCAATTACTATTTTAAAAGCTTTTATATCATTTGAAGATTTCCCTAGAACAATTTAGAGACTTTGTGGGAAACCCTTTATGGACAAAAACAACGAGGAGTCCGGTGGCACCTTAAAGACGAACAGATTTATTAGGGCATAAGCTTTTGTGGGTAAAAAACCCACTTCTTCAGATGCCTGGAGTGAAAATTAGAGATACAGGCATGCAGGGGTGGGCAAACTTTTTGGCACGAAGGCCACATCTGGGTGGGGAAATTGCATGCAGGGCCATGAATGTAGGGCTGGGGCAGGGGGTTGGGGTGCGGGGTGTGGGAGTGGGTGCGGTGTGCAGGAAGGGGCTCAGGGCAAGCGGTTGGGGTAGAGGAGAGGTGCGGGGTGTACAAGGGGGCTCAGGGAAGGGGGTTGGGGTGCAGGCGTGCGGGATGTACGAGGGGCTCAGGGCAGGGGATTGGGGTGCAGGAGGGGTGCAGAGTGTGGCAGGGGGATCAGGGCAGGGGGTTGGGGTTCAGCAGGGGGTTGGGTGCAGGAGGGGTGCAGGGTGCAGCAGGGGGCTCAAGGCAGGGGGTGTGGGATGCGGCAGGGGTGCAGGGTGCAGGAGGGATTTGGGGTGCAGGCTCCGGCCCGGCGCCGCTTACCTGGAGCAGCTCCGGGTTGGCAGTGGCGCGCACCGGGGC
The DNA here is from genome assembly GCF_965152275.1 of Natator depressus. Lineage (NCBI taxonomy): Eukaryota > Metazoa > Chordata > Testudines > Cheloniidae > Natator > Natator depressus. Next base: position 138,011,819 of record NC_134236.1, read on the forward strand.
AAGGGCATGCTCCCTGCGCCACTCCGGGAAGTGGCTGGCCTCATGTCCCTGAGGCCCCTGAGGGAGGGGGGACAGAGGGCTCCATGCGCTGCCCCCCCCAAAGCTCCCATTGGCCGCAGTTCCCCATTCCCGGCCAATGGGAGCTGCAGAGGGGCTCCCAGTCTCTATTCAAGCCCAAATTAATGGTGTTAAGTTTGCAAATGAATTGTAGCTCTGTAGTTTCTCTTTGAAGTCTGTTTTTGAAGTTTTTTTGTTGAAGTATGGCTACTTTCAAATCCGTTATTTAATGTGCAGGGAGATTGAAGTATTCTCCTACTGGCTTTTGTATGTTACCATTTCTGATGTCTATTTGTGTCCATTTATTCTTTTATGTAGAGACTGTCCGGTTGGGTACAGACTAACACAGCTACCCCTCTGATACCTGGCACCTTTATGGACAAAAATTTGCTCGTAATCATGTGCCTCCTTAACATAATAACTATGTTTTGAGCTACAATTAACACTAGCTGCTTTTCTTATATGGTGCCTTTTTAACAGGACCACCCTACTTTTTCTAAAGACAAGTTTTTCAATAGAGTTATGCTGCAAAGTTTCTATTTAGTGTATAGTATGTAAATTGTACACTAATATTTTAAAGAGTTTCCAAAAGATTTCCTGGAAGATTTGAAACCTAGTCTGTATGATTAAGCACTATATTTATTTCCTATAGAGCTTGGATACCGTATGGGGCAAATTCTTCCCTCAGTAAAACTCTAGCAACCCTGTTGATACCATTGGGAGTGGAAGAATATAACTGAGAACGTAATTTGCCCTTGATATGTCTTGAAGTACTTTTGCCAAGTTTCTGTCAGATATTTAGAATCAAACTTAGCCCCTTTCTATCTATCATTTAACATTTCCCTTATCTCAGAGTGTGTATGGCATGATATTGATCATGAGAGACTTGGAGCCAAGGATTTATCACTCATACCAGGGAAAATTCACTGGAAAAAAATGTCTGCAACTCCATTAAAGTCGAAGGAGTTCAAACACTGCAAGACATAAATTTGGCCCATTGTAGGTGGGAGGATATTATTAATAGCTTAGACATGGCATTTAGTATGAATTCCTCATGCTGACTAAGCCAGTATTTTTTAAGAAAATATATTTAAAGCCTTCAGAGGTTAGTAACAATTTCAGCTAGATGTGACACAGAAAAAATTGGTAGTACATCATGTACTTGAATAAATGATCCTATACCAATTGGGAAGGCTAAGTACTGCAAACTTCAAAGACATGAGTATGTTATTAAGAAACTAGACAGAGGCAAGGATGGATGACTAAGAACTAGTACTACTCGGCAGGGCCCGATTTAGGGGCAGGTGACCCAGGAGATCACCTTGGGTGCCAGGTTTGGGGGGTACCAGGCACAGGGTGCTGTTTTCGCTGTGAGCAACAAAAGGGAAATGTATTGTCCTATGAGACAGGGATAAATCATGCATCTAAATCATACATGAAAGCTGTGAAATGGGCTACAAATTCAATACAAAAGAAGGTAATAATTTTGCGGGGGGGGCGGGACACACACCAAAAATGCTCCTCACCTGGGTGCCATTTGGTCTAGGGCCAGCCCTGCTACTGGATACTACTGTTTAAGTTCCTGATGCTTGCTGGTAGACTGTATGGAGCTGCATTATCATATCATTCCAATAAAAAACACCTCTGAGGGATAAGGCATACTAGCCTTGCTTAACATCACCATCCCTGGAATTTTCACAAAAACATATCAGTAATGGGCCATTTGCAGAGACAATGGACTGTGAAAGAGCTTAGTCTTTCTGTGGATTCTCCTGACAGCCCAAGAGTAATGGCTGTCACAGTTCTGCAGAGATACATGGGTCTGAGTCACCTGGTACTGGACTCCCCCCTTGGAATGCCAGTGTTCTCCCACTGGGAGACAAAGGGTTCCCGCCATACACAAGAGCTATAGAAGGCAGGGGAGTGACATCATCGTGGCTCTCCTCTGCCTCCCCACCCAAAGAGACACTGAAAAAAAATGGAAGCAAGACCTGAACTGAGGGGAGAAGGGTTGAACCCAGGCTGGGAAGGCATCTAGTCGCTGAGTGGAAATACCTGAAATCTCTAGTGGCAGGCCAGTGCAGAGGCCAATCATAATTTCATGTTCAGGCCAGGGTCCTTATGAGTAATATAGAGATTACTCTTGACAACATTAATGTCATCTATACTCACAAGACCACAAGTAAATTAGCAGAAATGCTTGAGTGAGAAATGGAACAGAAATTGTCATAAGGTGAACCCAGCACAAACTTTTAAAGCACAGATGATAAGTTGCAAAGTGAAAAAAAGTCCTCTCCCCTTCCACTACAGACAAACATGTTACCGTAAGTTAATAAGTTTACCAACCTTGAGGCTCTCAGATGATTTATAGCTGTTATTATCTTGTGACAGATGATAAATGTCAGACAAATTTGATATAGAGTAAAGTCTTAATCTTTTAGTAAGTGTCAAGAGTCAACATTAATGAATGACATAAGGGAAGTGGGAGACATCATCACTAAGTTTTCTGTCTCTCCACTACTCTTTTCAGAATGCATATGATTGTCATGCACATCTTATAGATAATTCTGTATTATATCCCCCCAGCTTTTGAGCACACACTATTGGCACAGATACCTCCCTAGAACAAACAAATATTTGACTCAGCTGATCCCCCACCTGGCTTTGAACTGACACCTGGTTTCTAAGCATCAGGAATGGTGTCCTTTTAAGCTTTTACCTTCAGATCATTAATTAATAGATGACTCAGGAAGCATGGGACCAGCTTGTATGAAAAATTGCAACCCACTCTGTTTTAGTTTTACAATGCCATCACTTCAGCGATTCAAATGATTCATGGGCCTCAGGAGATCTTGGTCTGCATAACGTTAATTCTTGCCTGAGTAATATAAGACACATTTTTTAAAATCTTGAAACAGAAGTAAATTGATATTTGAGCTTTCATGATTCTCCAGTGAAAATGCTTAGGTAACACTGCACGCTGCATGGGGATTCTCTATGAAGTGTGGTGTGGATGGATATTTTGGTATGTCACATTATTCTGTAACTAAAAATGGGCTGATATCTAAGCCTTAATGTTTAGAAACAGACTCAAACTTCCTCCAAGTTAAGGGCCATTCAGATAAGGTGTTTTTGTTAGGTCCCACCTGGACTATGATTCCATTGAGAAGCAAATACAGAAAGAGAACATTTTAGTTGAATGAAGTGAGAATTAAAATGGCTACTGAAGTATTTTGGGCATGAAGTGGGAATTTCTAGATATTATGGTAGGTTTATGTGTCCACGCCATTAGACTCTTTCTCATGCCCAGAACTCAAGGCTTATATGCTATTTAAGACCAGCTTCTGATCAGATGTATTGTTGTTCTTTTAAATTTTACCCTCTGACCATCTCCTGAGCCATCAGTTATCTCCTCTGTAGGGCACAAATGTGGCCTCTGAATGATACACCTTAGACCCATTTAAATAACAAACAGCAGATCCTGAGATTCCACTCAAATCTGCGTCTCTATGGCAGCATGCGTGATGAAGTTCGAATCAAGGTGCAATCCAGACCAATGAGGGGTTGTGTCACCACTTGCCCTTGCAACCCTGGGTGCCTCACAATACTTTGCTGTTGTACTTCCCAGCCTGGGATGCTCACAGCCAGTCTACAAACATGCAGCTACACCCTGAGTGTCTGTGTATTAGCCAGCCCTGGTACAGCAGTTCTGAGCCCAGCAGCCTGCCTATAGCTCTGCTGTGGCTTCCACCAGCCTTGGTTACAATCAGCAAGGTGACTCCCAGTCCTGAATTTTCCCCAAACTGTGTGTTCTGTAATGTCCAGCCCTCTCCTGGACTGTTCAAAGAAATTTTAAGGTCCATTTGTTCCTCTAAATACACAAAACCCACCAGCTATTAACGTAACTGGGGTAAATACACCCTTCCATTTAAACACTGCACTGAGTTGATTTATAGTAAAAATAACACACATGTATTAACAATAGGACATAGCTTGAATGATGCCAAGTAAAAGAAAATAAAGTTAGAAAGGGTTACAAGCAAATAAAAATGAAAACATGCATATACAACTTAAGCTGGCAAGGTACAAGCTTTGCTTAAGCAGGTTTCTCATCTATATTCACCTCCCAGAGACTTCAACACCCACTTGTTTGAAGAACCCATCTTTCTCAGCTTGCAAGAGCTCTGTTCCCTTGTGTCTGTCTAGTGATGGATACCAAAAATGGCTTTTCTGTGGGCTTCCCATCCCCCTGTATGATATCTGTGTAAATGGGACTTCCATTGTTTCTGATTCCACCACACTTAATTTACATAGGAGACAGGTAGATAGCTGTGACAGTCCCTCCTAACTGGGCAGACTATTCAGCCAATGAGTATCCATTATTCCTTACATAGTGTTAATACATATAATTCACAATGATATTAATCACCAGCATGTCACAGACTTTACTCTATATACTTTTATAATACAGTATTATTGTATACAATCAGTTGATTCAATTGCTTATCACTTGAGGGTCAGCCCTCCTGTCTTTATAGACCAGTAAGCCTTTGCAATGTATTCATTAAGAAGTAAAACCCAGACTGAGCTTCTCTTTCCTGCTGGGTGTAGATGCCATGCTGTCTTCTCCCTGACTTGTTAGAGTGAGATTTGCCTCCACCCCTGGTTAGCCTGATAAGTCTGTTTATGCACTATGAATGTGTATTCTTGTTGTCTTTTAGAGCACTTTGTAAGTAACTCCCAGTTGGGGAAAACACATTCCTTTGTCTAGTGCAGACCTGTTTACCAATCCCCTGGCATGACTGATTTAAACACACTTCAGTCAAAATTCTAGCATATATCCATAACTATTAATAGCCATCACGTACCTACACCATGCAAGAATATTAATAACTAGTGAGTCATTAGTTTTAAAATATCATACATATTTTGTACAAAGAGTATTACAACAGTGTGTGGGGTGTGAATACAGGGGTGCTTAGTGTCACAGCATGCAGAGTAGTCCACCTGGATTTTCCTGTTTCATTCCCATTTATATCTTAAATTTCAAAAAGACCTCAAAGAAGTTTGGGTTATCCTTAATCTGCAAGGACCACGACAGATCAAAGCAAAGATACTTCCGAAGACAGCTTATAGGCCACTTATTAAATCTCTGTATTTTTACACCCTTATTTCTTCAAAGCAATATATTATGAACAGAAGCAGCAAACATGGGTGTTCTCCAGGTGAAGGAGGTGCAACTACGTGATTCTTGGGGTGAGCTTGTTGTCTGTTAGTTTGTTTGTTTGTTGTGTGCTTGTCTGCTATCTGCCTGTTTGATTGAAGTTCATAGCATGGTCTGTTGTGGGAGCTGTGTGATGAGCCAAGCGGCTTGCTAGGCTAACTTGACTCTAAATTGACAAGACTCTATCTGGATATCCTTTTATCCATAATCTCTTTTGGATTCCTTGACAAGGGGACAGCGCTAACTCAGGAAGAACAGGAGTTTAAGAAGCCAGCTCCTGAGCAACTAGAGGAGCTAAGGAATAGGAGCAGCAAACAGGGGAGTTTTGCGAGGGAGTTATGAGAGGGAGTGTGAGAGCCAGATACACCTAACTGACATACTCTAAACGTAGGCCACTAACTCCCCTCACCCCCACACGTGCAAGCCCCCCCCGCAAAAAACAAACAAACAAAGAACAAATGAACAACCCCCCTGCAAGAGTAAAAAATGCAGGCAGAAGTCCAGTAGCAGAGTGGTGGGTATCCAGCTTTTTTCACTGAATGCAGCACATATGATCTGGCCTTAGAGACCAGTTGTGGGCTCTTGAGACCAGAGTGGCAAAACTGGAAGAGCTAAGGAAGACAGAGAGGTTCATAGATGACACTTTAAGGGACACAGTAAAGTGGTCCAACCCCCAGTCTGACAAATCCTGTGCTGTTAAGAAGGATGGAAGTCTCAAGGAAGAAGAACATCAAGATGGAGTGAAGGGAAATGATCCCATAGTCGGGACCCTCCTTCCAGATGACATTGTGGCATCCTCTTGCACTGAGGCTACCCCTCCAGGGGAGGGACCCCAGATAGTAGAAAGACACAGGTAATAGTAGTGGGGAATAGATTTCTGGCATGTGATGCAATGTTTGAACCCCCGGGATCCAGGCATACCCTACGGAAGAACTCACAAGGGGAGAACCCCTCAAAAAAAGGAGGGGGAAAAGGGAGAAGTGTGTCTTTTTATTACGTTAGAGACCCCCTTAATTCTGAATAATTTAAAAAAAAACCTAACAACTAAACTGAAATTAAACTAGAACTACACCTAAGGCTAAGGCTGGAATAAGTTATTCTTAGAAGAAGCCATGCAAGAAACCATGCAAGCTGAGGCATAGGAGAAAGAACTGAGGGTGGTTTGCATGTGTGGCTCTGTATGTCCTTGGTACAGGGCATAAGGATGCCTAGAGTTCATGTGTGGGACAAATGAGCATGGCTACCAAAAATCTCTGATCAAAGATGCATGTGCACCTGAAGGGGGGCACCCAAATGGACATTACACAAAGAAGAATTTTAGCTGCAGTAGAGAGACATTTCTTATATGGGATAACTGCAATAAGGCTTGTTATTCTGCTTCTTTCAGGTCCTATCTTAAACATATATATATATACACACACACACACCCATAGCTTTGACTCTGTGAGCCACTGCTTAGAACCTTTTAGGAATAAGAGGCTGAGATTTTCAAATGCACCTAAGGGATTTGGGTGCCCAATTCTGAGTTGAAAAGCGGGTACCCAAATCCACTAAACAATGAATACAACAGTTATTATATATGAAGTAAAATATAGTTGGAATACACAGATTTTATCAAATACTGCCAAAAGAATTCACTGGGTGCTTACACCAGAAGGGGATGCACATTTTGTTGTTGTATATTTGCAAATCATATTTTCTGGTGCTTTTAAAATAATAGACATATATTTTGCTACAATCTGTGATTCCATCCCTGCTCCCATGGATATCAATGGCAAAACTTCCTTTACTTTCTTTGGAATCAGGATTTTTGTGTTGAAAAACTTTTTAAAGCAAATGGAAGAGAGATAATGTGAGGACAACAAAAAGTTGCAAAGGAAGGTTGCTCCCTTGTTTCTACATAAATGTAGAGTTAAAGATGTTTATTCACCAAACTACAAACACTGATCAGGAGGCAGTGTCGGATTATATTGATTTCACATTTATTTGATCCATAACAATTTCTAAATGCACTCAAGCAGCTTAAAAAGAGATTCTTGACAAACAAATGCTGTATGTTTAAACAGTGTATGTAAATGTTTGCTCATTGTACCATTAACTTGCTGCAGTCTGACTGGTTTAAAGTGTACATGTTTATTGTGTACATGTGCTTGCACTTGAAGAGAATGATATTTTAAAATACTGAATTTGATTTTATGGAGGTGAACAATCCCTTGAGAGCTTTTGTGGCCGGTCAAAAGTATGCTTTATAAAATTATGATTAGTAATACTAATCATCGGCCAAATAGACAGCAGCTACCTGAAAACACGACTGAACTTTAAGTCTTTCATTATTTAAAACTAGATTGGGAAAAGCACTAGAGAATCCACTACTGCACTGGAAGCAGGAGATGGACATACTTTTTTTGAAAGCTAATTTAATTTATTTTCAGGCTAGCACTGGTTGAAGTTAGTTTGCTTTAGATTTACAGTAACTACTGGTAATCTGATTGGTTGGCAGAAATTTGATTTTGGACACCAAATACACATAAATTTATGCATACTGTGTTATTCTATATTTATCTGAGCTTTGTGATTGTTAATATTAAGATATTGGCAATGCTGGCACATAACTCAGAAACCAGACATTTCCAATTTTACTGATTAGGATCCAAAGTGAACTATTTTATGCACAGGCCTGTCTCTTCAATAGGAGGATAACTTTCTACAACAAGGAAGTCTGCCCTAACTGCCATTCTAGCAGGATAACAGGGAGTTTAGTGGCATGTTGCCTTAATCTGATCAGCATTATTAAATCTGCCTTCTGCATTATGCAAGAATCTTTGAGACAACACTACTGATAAGCAGGGGGGAAAAAACAAAGAAAACCCCCACAAAAACCCTGGAACTACTAAACTGATCTCACACAGGACCACAAAATGTGACGCATCTGCACTAGAATTTTACACAGGGCGATATTCCACAGAATTTTCATATTTATTACTCTACTTGGCTTACTTGCTGTTTGAACTGACTCTTACAAAACAGTTGACAGCCCTTAAGTTTCTGTAATTACCTACCGTTCCTATAGATTCCGTAGCTTCCCATTTTTGAATCATCCTAAATTTTCACTTGAACATTAAATGTCCATGGGGTTACACTTCTTTTTGTAAGGGAGAAATCCCATTTAATAGCCATGCTATAATACTGTAAACCTACCAGCGGACAGTTATCACATTGTTTGTAAAGATATTACACAACGGGTTAACTATAAAGCTTAAAAGACACACTATGTGCACCTGTTTCTATCTTGAACAGAATTGTCACAAGAATGTTGTAGATGTATGCACGTGCCATAAACACTAACTGTATGCCCAGAATAACATCTTTTACAAGGCTTTGTTTCATTACCCATGATGCAATTTAGGAGATTATACCAACTGCAGCTTTGGGAGTGCTAGCTGCCTAATGGACAGGTGCGTTACCTGTGGTCATATACATATATGTGCATATAGGACATGAACTAGTAGGCTGAGGAATCACTCAGAGGGCTGGATGGCATGATTTATATTTGCTTCATTTAAATTGTTTGAAACCTTTTAAAATAAATAACATGTTAGAAAAATATTTTATGGCTAAAAAATCGTATGGGATTTGTAGTGTTCAAAGAGGTATCCCCCCCCCCCCAAATTAAACTCAGCATTTTGTAATGTCCTATAAGATGACCTTGAAGGACAGGGTACTGATACATAAAAATACCTAAGATTCTCCTGCTAAACTCTAGTGAGATGGTAACTCTACTTAGTACGTCAGTTGTTGAGGATGGGATAATGGAATGCCACACTTCATAAGGATTTTATTTTTATAGTTTAACTTAAAACAGGGCTAGACATAAAATGGAAGCTTGCAGCAAATTTAAATACGGAGGAAAATTGAGGGGAGGTGGCAGCTATTTTAAAAAGAGAAATTTCCATCATATTGGACCGTTACCAAAATCCAATCCTATGAAAGGTCAGATTTGATGGAAATCCTGAGGAAAAAAGATCATGTTGCTGATTTTTGCACCATGGATAATTTCAACACCCCTTCCATATCTGCCACCACCGAAGGTGCTACAGTTAGCAATTACACATACTCTGGGCACATTGCCTTTCTTCATGACATAAAGGCAATGTTAGAGGGACAATATCTCTCGAAGATGCCGGGACCAACATGGTTTTTTGAACATAATTTGCTTTCATTTAAAGATTTATAGATTATTTTAAACAGCAAGAGATTATTTCCCCCTATATCAGGGCACTGATAAATGAATTTGAATACTAAGTACTGTCCAGCAAGACTTTGCATTTGAATGAGATTCATTTAAAACCTAGCAAGTAAAGTGCATTCATTGAAGGGTTTATGGCAGCAAGTTAGCTATGTGTCAATTGTCCTTGATCATTACCTAAAAGAGTTAATCTCACAGCCAGCACAGGAAATACTGTTCTGTAGTGGGTTGGAGAACATTTCAGGGGATTTACTGTTTTAATACCTGTTTGTGCAATTTAAACAAGCTGTAAGATTATGGATTTTAACTGAGATAATGATTCGTGAAGGTTATGCATTCTTTTATAAAAACATTAATCAGAAGTTTGACATTTTCTTTTCAAACAAGAATAACCTCTTAATTTATTTTGCCTTGAAAAGAACTGACCTCCCTGAGTATAGCTTGATTTATAAACCCAGTTGACTAATGTGCTAATCTTTCTGACCAATTCTTTGTGGATTCTTTAGTCCAATATTTGTAGAAGTTGTAGAAGTTGGTGGTATTGTTTCTGGGGAACACGTGGAAAAAGAGGGGGCTGTTACGAGGTACAATAGTTAGGAATACAACACAATAACTGAAATATATGGCAAGGAGACAGATTACGCCTGAAAATAATTTTATATAATAAAAGTATTACAATAGATCAGTGGTTTTCAGCCTTTTTTTCATTTCAAATGAACCCCTAAAATGTTTCAAATGGAGGTGCAGACCCCTTTGGAAATTTTAGACATAGTATGCGGAGCCCTGGGGTCTGCAGAGCACAGGTTGAAAACCACTGCACTAGACTGAATGTTAAAATGGAAACCAAGCAGTGCAATATCAAAGACATTCTCTTTCTCTCTAAATAACAAATGTAAGCACAAACAACCCAGTTTGAAAAAAATCCTCCACTAAAGACACTTTCTTTGATACATCAATCAGGTTTCATCATTTTCTAAGCAAAATCTTGGAAAAAGACATCTACAGTATCTAATCACCACACCAAAAATAATTGCCTTAATCATTTCCAGTCAACCTTCTATACACAATATAGTACAGCCTTCTGTAGGTTACAGAGTGCTCCCCTTGGTCTGAGCACACACCTCTCACAGAGTTCCACCATGAGCTGGAGACATTATTTGACCTTTATGTGGCAAATCAAATGATCTTTCCCCAGCAGACTCTGGATCACTTTTCTTCATCTTAGTGCTGTAATTGATATGATCAGCTATGACATTATTTTTGATCACCTGATACAGTTCCATTTCTGGAACTTTGTTCTCCTGGTTTCACTCTTATTTAACTATGCTTATGTGTGAATCCCACTTCTACATTCCACCACTACAATATCTCCCTGGATCCACATCTTGACTTCTTCCTCTTTTCTAAATCATCATCATCTCTGGCCATCTATTTTCTGAAATCATATGTGGATATGATTTCTAGTTGCTAGCTGAAAAATGCCAATTGTTTTTTCATAAAAAAATTACAGAGTGAGGGGAATTGTTTTATTCAAAATACCCTGCAAAATGTTTTCCTTTTTTCAAACCATAAACTGAAATATTTTATGGTTTTCAAAAACTGTTCTCAGTAATAATTTGTAATTTTGGGTAAAACTCTTTCACTTTTCAAAAACTAAACGAAAAAATGTATTTTTTAATGATTAACCAAATGTTCTAATCTAGACCTAGAAATGTTCAGGTTTTGGTTTACAGCTTTTCATTGACTTGCCTGTGCAAATTTTCTTTTTAGTCGAAAAGCCATTTTTCAAAGAATTTTTTTACCAGCCCTTGTACACACAAATCTGTATCACCTTCACTATTTCAACCATGTCTTCATTTTCTCTCTCTATCAAACTTATCTACTTCTGAGTTTGATAGGACTGAATTCAGCTCAAAGTATCCAAAACTACTATCCTACTCATTGGAAAGAAAAGCCATTTTAGCCAAATCTTCAATGCTTCCCTCTCCATCTTCCACTCAAATGTCATGCTATCTTGACAGTCAGGAACTTAGATTTCCGATTTAGACCCAAAATCCTTTTGCAGCCCATACGCCTAGGTCTGTCTAGTCAAATTAGAAACATAATCTCACACAGGCATATTTGACGATGATTCAGGCAAAGCTTTTATCACACTTTGTTTGCTCTCATCCTGGCTCCTGTAATTTATTCCTTTATTGTCTCTTTATATCTTTACTTTTCAAACTACAGTGACTCTTCTCCCAACCCAGATCTGGAAGCAGGACACATCTTTGCCAGCCTCCAAAATCTTTACATCCATTTCAGAATCTAGTGCAAAAGTCTCTCTTAGATAGCAAGATTACCTGAGCCTGTAGAGTTGCTCCTAATCTTTTAGAGCTTCTCAGAAATTCCCTGATGGAAGGCTGATAGATCATAATAGTTATTTTCATGGAAAATATTCAATTTCAGTGAACTTGTGATGAAATCCCTCCTGCCTGGCTTCCTACTAGCTCATCTGTCCAGCTCCTGACTCTTTGGCAGCCCAGCTGATGGGGAGCTTAGACCCTGGAAGCTTTCCTGCTTCGCTAGGGTCCCTCCGTTTCCTCCTGACTCATTTGCAGCTCACCAAGCAGTCTGATGAGGAGCCGGGAGCCCTGGGCGTACTAGTTCCCAAGCTCTCAGGTTTGCAGGTGTTCAGCAGAAGGGGCTCTCAGGGTCTGCTTCTGGGGGATCACCCCAGAACCAGGGCTCCATTTCCTTTTTTGGAGAATTTTGAAATGTTTGGTTTTCATTCCAAATGTAAACAAAACTAATTTTTATTAAAATGGTCCATGAAACAGAATCACCTTTCTTTGAATAGCGCTATACATTTTTCTGTTCTTTAGCTCTTTGCTATGGACAGCAAATACCAAGTATCTTTCTATCCTTCCTTCTTACTTCTCCACAGTTGGTGGACAATACTGCTCCTATGCTATCCTATGTTATGCTCCTCATCTGTAACAGTTTCCATGTTTCTCTCCACTTAACATTTATTTTAAATCGTCTTTCCCCTAATCTCACCACACCCTCTCTCAAATAAATAAATCAAACTTGAGTCTGTGGTGCTTCTCCAAGCTCATTCATTCTCCTTGAAAATTCTTCATAACACCCTCTCCAACTCCTCTACCACTATTACCACCCTAATTTTACTGTCTAAGAGTAATCAGTGGAATGCTAGTTGTATTTTTAAAATGCCTACAGTTGTAGTAATCGAAAATTCTATTAACAATTAAGAACTTTCTATTTTTGTAAGTAGGATTTTTATCCTGTCAATGTCCTTTTATAGATAGCAGTGCAAGATGCACTCTGTATTCTATTTAACTGGCATTGATGTTAGGCTTCTCCTCATGTGCAAAGGAAGGAGAGAACTTTTTGTTCTCTACATATGCTGCAATGGTCCAAATACAATGTTGCCAACACTCACGATTTTATTGCAAGTTCTGTGATATTTGGTGATTTTTCTTCAAGCCCCAGCACCCAAAAATCAACATGACAATTTCAAGTTCCATTTTTTAAAAAATCCTTCATGGTTGTGGAGAAAAGCTTGGAAATGTGACCCAAGTGCACCCTAAAGGCTCAGAAATCAAACAAAAAGAACCAGAAATGTAAATTTAAAAAATCACATTTTTTTAAGCCAGTCTTGTGATTTTTGGAGTCCTGTCTCATCAGTTTTGAATGCTTTGAGCTGGCAATAGCTGAATCAAATACATTTTTCTGATTTAAAAAAATCCAACCACACCATATCTCCATATCCAGAAAACAGCACTGAACCTGGGCATATCTGTGATGCTTGAGTGGAAAAAATGTGAATAGACCACATGCCACCACCAGATCTGTCCTCCCAAAACAAGACAGATGCCCCTCTCTCCTGCTCCCAAATCACAGCTTTGCATGGATTTCCATGTTTATCCTTTGAAATTCTTACAATCAACAGAAGTTCCATATGTTTACTTACCACCGGTCTGTGTACATCCCAAAATGCTCGCTCCTGGCTATCAAGGATTTTCCTTTCTATCTTGTCTCTTTTCTTGTCCACTCTGTCAATGTTGCCATATATTTAAGACAAACAATGTTAATTGTAGTGCTTCTAAAAACAGTCACAGACAAATCCAGCAATAAAACTTCAAAGGAACTTACTTTGCTTGTGCTTCAGCTTGCATAAAAATAAACTCCCACTTCCGGGCAAATGATCGCTGTAGCCTGGCCAAACTCTCCTGAAAATACAGTGTAAATGACTTTAACTGTGCTTTAAGTTATTCATTGTCTAACAGTTTTTAGACTGTCTTCAAAACCTCCAAAGATGATGTTGCACTCAAAAGCCATAATGCACAGGCTAGTGTAAATGTAATCTATTTATTTGGTGGAAAGTGTCTGACACAGTACAGGATAGAACACAAAGTGTACATTATCTGTGCCCCCATCTCTTTAAGGTTTGGAACTCTGCTGAAAGGTATGGACACAGTTCTAGTGAGTTGGGTTGGTTGCTGCAGAGTTTGGCACTTCCAGAAAAACACAATAGCAGCAACTTTTGTGGGTGTGTTGGTTGGTTGATTATTCCAAATATTTCAATGAAATGCTCCAACTTTAAACCATAGCGAGGTCTGGAAATTTAGCAATGACATTAACTTGATACTGCCATTGATTCACACTAAAACCTCCATTTGTCTTCTACATGAGCTGTTTGTGTTGTATACTATAGAGATGACTTTAGCTGGAACATTAGAAAGATATTTTGGGAATACAAACTTCTTCTAAAGAAAATTGACCATTGGTCATTGTGACAAAGTTCCTGCTCTACCTTGGTGGGTCTTGCGCTTATTGGCGGATTTTCTCACCTTGAAGCTTCACGGCAGCCCTCAGCTTGGCCGTTTTTCTGAACCCACAGTCTAGGTTGATTCCTCCTGTGTCTGACCAGGAGTTGGGAGGATTTGGGGGGAACCTGGGCCAGTCCCCTACTCCGGGTTCCAGCCCAGGGCCCTGTGGAATGCAGCTGTCTAGAGTGCCTCCTGGAACAGCTGTGCGACAGCTACAACTCCCTAGGCTACTTCTCCATGGCCTCCTCCCAACACTTTCTTTATCCTCACCATAGGACCTTCCTCCTGGTGTCTGATAATGCTTGTACACCTCAGTCCTCCAACAGTCTGCGTTCTCACTCTCAGCTCCTAGTGCCTCTTGCTCCCAGCTCCTCACATGCACACCACAAACTGAAGTGAGCTCCTTTTTAAAACCCAGGTGCCCTGATTAGCCTGCCTTAACTGATTCTAGCAGCTTCTTGATTGCAGCAGGTGTTCTAATCAGCCTATCTTAATTGTCTCCAGAAGGTTCCTGATTGTTCTGGAACCTTCCCTGTTACCTTACCCAGGGAAAAGGGGCCTGCTTAGCCTGGGGCTTATATATCTGCCTTCTATTACTCTCCTATAGCCATCCTGCCCGATCCTGTCACAGTCATATATGACCATTGGTCATATAAAAAATGTTTGCAGACTAAAGCTGTCTATTATTGTATAGAACATTTATTTAATAATATTTTTATGAAACTTGGCATAATTCGGCACTCAGATATGCTGGTAAATCTTGAGCAATTCCACTGGTTGCAGTAGAATTATTCTGAACTTTCATTAATGTAAATGGAAGCAGAATTTGGTCTACTGACTTCAAGGGAGTTTCAGGTACTCAATTTCTCCCTGTGCCCCCCGTTTTATGTTAATTATAGTGAGGTTAACTGAAAAAATGCCTGGGAACTTGGTATCAAATAATCTGACTGAAACTGTATTAATATTTACTGCAGAAAAGTAAAGGGATATGTCTTCATAATTCAATCAATAACCCACATACTCTTATAAAGATACCATGGGCCATACTCATCCTGCTGTAGCTCTTTTGGCTTTAGCAGAGTTACAGCAGGGCAAAAATTGGCCTAGTATCATTAAAACTAAGGGTACAATTTTCAAAAGCACCGAAGTGACTTAAGAGCCCATTGAAAGTATATGGGTCATAGACACTTAAGGTCAGATGTCTAAAGGTATTTATGTGCCTAACTCCCATTGATTTCAGTGATTACCTTTAAAAATCTGGCCCTGTCTAGGTCAGTTTTGAAAATGGGACTTGACTCTTCTTGACTTGAGTCCTTTCGAAAATTTTAAGCTAGATCTTTAAATATATAATTGGAGGCCTTACACACTGTAGTACAGTTCTGGCAAACATTGGGACATATTTGATTCCGACTGCATGGGATTGGTGAACAGTTCACCTGATGCTGGGAAAAGGATCTGTGCACAATTGGATTAGAGATGGGCCCAAGTCTTAGTTCCCAAACACCCCTGAACTTTGGGGAGGTATGAATTCAAACTTTGCAGCTGGCCCCCCTCTAAGGCATGTTGCACCAACAACCTGGATCCCAACACCCCAAAACCATGGGAACATTTGGAATTTGTTTCTATCTCTATTCACAATGCACCAACTCAATCTTCATTGCTTAATATAATACAGCAGGCTCTCATGTACAACAGCATTTATGGATTCTGAAACACTAGCACTTGAGTGCCGGTTGTCACATGCCTCGACACAAGTTTAAACTGCTCAATTTATAAACTGCTGCACTATAAAAAAGCGGTGGCCTTTGTTTCTCATGTTATCCTACATTCTGCTGAGCTTGGAAATCTCATTTATTTGACATCCCAGTTCCAGGAAAGGCTCACATACTTACTGCTTCATAGTCTGCTAGCTCAAGCCGTGCTTTGTTTTGCATTGTTCGCTTGCAGAGGTAAACCGCTAGAACACACAGAAAAATAAATCAAATCAAATCAAATCAAATCAAATCAAATCAATCAATCCTTTTTTGCTATTTCATAAACATCCATGCCCCAGAAATCAAGATCTCAAGGTCATCCACATTCCACATTGACATGGACTGGTAGGTTTTTTACCTCTGTGTTTCTCCCTCTATAGCACTGTTGGATTAGCCACTGGATCAATGAGGTCCGTGCCCAGGGCCCTGGCCCGTTGGGGGGGCCCAGAAAAATGGGTGCCCCCGGCACCCTGACCTGCTCCATCTGCCCGGTGCTCCTGCTGGGATGCGGGGGCTTGCCCAGCTCCCCCTGCCTGCCCAGTGCTCCTGCAGTCCCCACATCCCAACCCCACTCCTGGGCTGGAGCGCCGGGCAGGCAGGGCAAGCCCCTGCACTCCAACCCCATTTTCCCGACAGGAGTGCCGGGAGGGGAAACCAGGGGGACTGAAGGCAGAAGGGGTGGAGTGGGGAGGGGCCCCTGCACTTGCTCTGGCCCAGGGGCCCCACAAAACCCTAATCCGCCCCTGCTCTATAGTTAATTTTTTAGAACAAGGAGGTCAATACATACAATGGTATTTTTATTGAAGTGTAGCTTCTGCAAAAGCGATTAATGGCATAATTATTTAGCTCACTTTACATGATAGCAGTAATAAACAAAATGTTGGAGGTGAAGTTTTGTTTTTGTTTTTTTGTTTTTCCAGGAAATAATTTGTTAAAAAGCTAAATGGCACCTTATC
Organism: Natator depressus; assembly: GCF_965152275.1. Classification (NCBI taxonomy): domain Eukaryota; kingdom Metazoa; phylum Chordata; order Testudines; family Cheloniidae; genus Natator; species Natator depressus. The sequence continues at coordinate 138,028,888 of NC_134236.1, forward strand.
TTTAAAATATTGCATATGGACTAAAAGAACCAAGAAGTTTATCAGGAGGTGCTGTCCTATTTCACTAGTAGAAGGGTTTTCTTTATTGTTTATTTATACATTATTATTTTCCCATTGCACAGACACAAATCTACATCAACAAGAGAAACTCACAATTAAAAAGAAAAAGGGAACAATACAAATACAAATAAAGACTCAAAGTATCACTCCAATATATCTATAAGAAAAAATAATGTGGGAGTGAAAATGAAAGAGTAGGAGCATATCTTTATATGCAACATTGGGAACAAATTTAGTCTTATTTACATTGGGGCAAATCCAAAGTAATTTCACTGACTTTGGCAGCGCTGTTCTGGATTCACACCAGTGTAACTGAACAGAATTTTGCCAAATATATTACAAGCAACAAATGCTGAAAAGAAAAGGGTTAAAAATCAAACTAAGGTGAGACAGAGGACAGATGTTAACATTACTCACTAAATCATTACATTAATGGCTTGATCCTCCAGAATCCTTTATGCTTCCAAAATTCCTATTGAATTAAACTGCAAATCCTATACTTTTCATTTAGGGGCAAATCCTATCCTTCATTTCAAGACTGTGTAACTGGATTCAGTACAGGTGACTCCTCCAGAAATGAGGTGTAGGGTGGGGCAGAATTTTTCCTCGCAAGGCTGAAGAGAAACACCATAACCTTTTCATGCCTCCACAGCCCCATCCCCTCTGTGGGGTATCATGGCCTTTTGATTTGATTTGTATAGGCAAGAATCCACCAACCCCATCCATGGACTCTATGCTGGGGACATAGAGCCCTCACAGAGCTAGGCTCCAATATATTCTGAGGGAAGGAATCCTGGCCCACCCATCCCCATCCCTACATAGAAAAATGCATTTCCACTGCTGGCACAGATAGGTAAGATTTGCGTCTAAGAACTCAATCCTACAGTCCGTACACAAGCAAAAGTCCCTTGCACCTGTTCTAATCTTGTAGTTTAAGGAGGCCAAATCAATAATACTTAAGATTCCCAGAGACAAAATTCTCTTCAGACAAAAGAATAAATCTTAAACATAGTTTCAGTCTGACTTGCTCCTTCAGCTCCAAGGCATTCTATTATTTCACTGGGATCACGCAGGGTGAAAACCAGAAGAAAACTTACATTCATTGCAAGTGCCTCTGAGCTGTAACTGGGGCTCCAGATATTACTTAATGGAAAGAAGAATTAAAATTTGATATCTATGTTACTTTTTCTGTTCTCTTCTCCATTTGTATTCTTTCCATTTTCTTCAAAAGTGTTACCCTCTGCCTTCTCTGATATTCCCTCCTCAGGTACTACAAAGATATATCTATTTGTCACACGTAATTTAGCAGGCTGAGGTACAGAACTTAACAGCCCCAGTTTCATTGCATATTTAAAGCACCATACATTTATACTCTTGCCTTAGGGTTTGCTCTGAAATCTAGGAAAGAGCATAAGTGCTGAATTCTGGCTCTTCTCACTGAGTTGAATGGTAGCTGCTGGTACATAACTGAGGGCGGAACTGGGCCCTCATTACAGTCCATCTTTTTTTTTTCTTATTGCTTTCAAAATTATTTTCTTAACTGACGGATCCAGGAAAAAACTCCTGTCAACATTAGCTCTAAGACATTGTGAGGATTATTTTTAAAAAATGTATTTATTAAGATGAGCGGAGAGGGTTCCAGGAACTCCATGAGCTGAATTTAAGCCTGTCAGGTAACCCTAACAGCTCTTTAAATATAAATAGAAAACTCCCACTCTCTTCTTTTGCTTGGCCTACTGTAAAACTAATATTCTTAGAAGATAGTCACCCAACCTATTTTCAATATATTTATTGTACTTTGTTCTTTGTCATCAGCCTAATCTCCCTTTCTAAAGCATTTATTTCTTCAGGATCATAATGTTCATAGCAGAACAGACCAATGATTCACTTTTTTCTGGCAGCCTTTCTTTGGCTGTGTCCAATCCAAGATGTGTCAACTGAAGGTCTGAACACCCCACAATCTGCCTAATTCTGCTACACCAGGGCAATTTCATGGTGACCCCAAGATAAACAGTACTGGCCCACACAAGTGTAATAGTCTAATCCTGTTTCAACATTTACTATCTGGAGTAAAATGAAAAGGGCTAACAATTCTCATGCTTCCAGACATATGTTCATCGCAGATCAACAGGACTGCTTATGTAAGTGCTACCTAACTTGAGCAAGAGTTGTAGATTCAGGCCCCTGGCATAACTCTTAAATGGTTATAAAGATCCAAAAAGAAGAACACAATATCATGTAGGGAACTTGAGATGCTATAGGATACTTTTCTTCAGTGTAAATAACTTTCTGTAGCCTCAGACTAAAGATTCTTTATTTCCAAAGTAAATCAATTTCAACAATAAAAGTGATGTGACACCATATTTGTATGGTGTGTAGGTAATTTTAGGACTTAAAGAAGTGAGGTCCATTGAAATGAGCTTCATTAGAGAGGTATGACACCTGGAGATCAGTGTCTGATCCTGAAGCATGAGGATTATCAGCCTTTGTCATTTTATCCCAGTAAGTAAATTTCAGAACAGGATTAGATTCCTTTAATTAAAACATCTGCTGTTATACTACGTTATTTGTCTCAGTAATATCTTGTGGCAACGAGTCCTGGACCTGTCTCCTTGAAATTTCCATCTGACTTCTTTTTAGTATGCACATTTCTGAGCCAGGACTTCAAAATGGTTACGTTTATCCCTAAAGCCTTTCCTCCAGGGTATTAAAATGTTTCTCTTATTTTAGGAGTCTAATGATTATACCATCTGGCCTTTTTTATGCTCATTAAAACTCTTTCTACATGTCAGGTACTTAAGGCAGAGTCTAAAGTGTGCCCGGGAGGATTTATCTATCTGGGAAGTATGACATCTCTGCTGATGCCAAGGCAGAAGAAAATGATGCTCAAGGACAACTTCAACTCTTTGGTTCAATTGCCCCCCATCCCACCATTGTGTTGCCAGCACTCTCACTTTTAACATGAATGCGGCCATTCTGGGATATTGTTAAGGGCTTCTTGTGGAAGCAGCAGCTCAAGAATTTGAGCTGAATTGTTTGCGGTTTCCCAGACAATACTACTATTTTAACTTTTCTAAGCGTACTTTATCCATAGATGTCAAGGCCCTTTACAAAAGAAGATAAATATCACCCTCCTTTTACAGAAGAGAAAATGGAGGTGCAGAGAAGTATTTTTTTTTCCTTAAGAGGAATGGGAGTTGGAGTTGAGGAAAATATTTATTGCAGCATCTCTAAGGCACTGATTGCACAGTACTTCCCAGACTTTACCTTGTCCCATCTGTAACAATAGTGGTTTGCAGTTACTACAGTTGGTGAAGCCTGGCTGGTAGTGCATGGAGAGGGAGTAAATAAGTCAACTGTTTTCCTCCTTTCTTCCAAAGCAGTCAGTCATAAATAGCTGGTTCAACAACAAGGTGAGAGGCACATGGGCATAATTGGGGGGGGGAGGCATTACTCCCCCCCCCCCAAATACAAGCCTCTGGCAGGCACAGAATTTGCACCTCCAGTGCACGCCCCCATTGGCCTGACTGGAGCTGTCCCACCAAATATAGAAGACAAACTACTCCTATGGAGAGGCAGACCAGAGTGCCCACTATTTTGAATTCACGTTTCTGCTGTGCATGCATACCTAGCTAGAGCTGGAAGTATGATCTGTAGGAATGCTTTTAACAACAAAGGCCTCTTATTTTTACATATACTTTTCTTGGGGGGGTGAGGGGTCAAGTTGACAAATTTAAATAGGTGGGGTGCCCACAAGGAGACCACCACATGGTCAGAGGTGCAGTTACCGTGGAAACTGTTCTGCTCTACAAACTGGTCATTTGGCTGTATGGAAAGCCTTCAGAATACTAGTGGCACCTTAGAGACTAACCAATTTATTTGAGCATAAGCTTTT